>NW_027210738.1:292500-732500 GCF_029030835.1 Brachyistius frenatus
GTCGCCTCGCTTCCCAACCTGTTATCTCACACTACGAGCAGCTCTTAAATTATACTTTAAAAGGCCTGAGAGTGAGATGTTGTTTATTTTATTTTTTGTATTTTTTTTTGTGTGTGTGCCGAGCTAATGGCAGGGTTTGAAAAATGAAGCGGGCCCCCTCGAAAAAAAAAGAGAGAAAAAGATCTGAAAAAGTCCTGTTGTGGACCAAAAAAAAAAAAAGAAGCAGGTCTGGAGAATCTCCTGCTGCCATGTCCTTTAGAGCCGCTGACAGACAATAATTAAAATCTAATGATTTATTAACGTGCTGATCCTCGTATGGAAACTGTATCGCAGTGTGTGTGTGTGTGTCTGTTTCTTCACTGCTAATGGATTTGTGGAAAAAATTCCTCCTGATGTTTAAAGGTGCTTTATAAGAATCTCTGTGTGTGTGTGTGTGTGTGTGTGTGTGTGTGTGTGTGTGTGTGTGTGTGTGTGTGTGTGTGTGTGTGTGTGTGTGTGTGTGTGTGTGTGTGTGTGTGTGTTTGTGACTCTGTGCTCTGCTACATATCAGTATTTCCTCTCCACATAGCCTGCTCATTGCATCAGGCTCTCCACCACTCATCTCCTTCTTAAATTTTTTTTTTTTTCTGTCTCAATCATACATTTTTGTCTTCAAGAATTCTCCCAGCGCGCCGATTTTGACTTCCTGATCTTGACAATAACACGGACAGCGAAAGGACGGTGTGCGTTATGTGCGCGACCTCGCGGTGACCTCTGCGAGCGGCTGGAGTCCCACCTGGAGGCCCCTGAAGACTCCGTGTGTGTGGATGCGGTACTGCGTGCTGCAGCTGTAGACCATCGGGGTGTTCGGGTCGCTGTCGTAGCCGGCCGCGTGGCTGCAAACACAGAAAACACAGCAGAGAGGCTTTACGGAAAAATGACCAACATTTTAACACCGTTTTAAAACGGATGTCTCAAAACAGAAAAATCCCTCCAGGAGGTTTTTTTCTGTGATCAAAATTTTTTTGATTTTTGTGGAAGATTTTTTTTTTTTTTTTAAATGCAAAGAAAACGGATAAATAATGTTTACGTTTTAAAATGGATGTTTCATCCAGGACTTTTTTTTTGTAATAAAATTTTTGGGGGGGATTTTTGCAAAAAATTGCAATGTTATTTTCAGTGATTTAAGTGAGTTTTTTTTTTTTTTGCCGAAAATTGCAGGATTTAGAAAAAAAAATTTTTTTTGTTTTTTGTTTTTTTTAAGCACTACCTGATAAAGGAATACATATTTCATCACTTCCTGTGATAATAATCATGCTGCACATCGCTAAGCTTTTTTTAAAATTATTATTAATTTATTAAACTTATGGTGCTAAAAGTTACAGAAAAACATCATAAAAGTGAACAGACAATCTGTGACTAATATAAAATATCAGCTGTCAAAATAAGAGCTGTTTAATTAATGTGGCCTACTGTATGCTCCAAAACAAAGTGCAGTCTCTTACAACTTGACGTGTGTATAAAACTAATTTAATGTACAGTAATATGTAAACACTTCCATTTATGAAAAGCGTTTAATTTCAAAACTTTTATTGTGAAGGCCACTTCCGGGTTTTCCACTCCTTCCGGTTTCCTCGGGTGCTCACAGTTTCTAGTAATGAGGAAAGGAGGAGAGCATTTCTGGACGTAAACGAGAAGTTATTTGTTTTGTTTCATAAAGCGAGTTTTGTTCGCAAGCTGCACCGTTTGCTTGAATTTGCGTTTTATCGTTGCGGTTTGCGAGATCGCGATTTTCCCGGCGGGACTTTTTAAAACCCACGCTGCCTCTGAGAGTAGAAAACGGTTTAATCAATACGCTTTTTTTTTCTGCGCCATTAAACAACTGTACGATCGCAAAAAAAAAAAAAAGTCAAGAAATAAAGTCGTTAAAGCAGATAAAGCAGATATCTGTTTGTGTGCAGATACACGCCGAGGTCAGGAAGGTAACATTAGTCAAACATGCTCACCTTGTCACTCCGTGATGCAAAACGCAGACGTGTGGACTCGAGAGTTCACCGCCGAGATGTAACTCGTGTTGATGTATGCGCTGCGTTATTTATGATGTACGTCTCTTTTGTCAGAGCTCCATAAATACTGCGTGGTTTGTTTTGTGTGTGTTTGTAGTTCAACTTTGATCTTTTCTTTCTTTCTTTCTTTCTTTCTTTTTTTTAAACGGTAAAGTCTTTTGTAAAAAATGGACAGGAGAAGGTGTTCACGTAGAAACTGATATCAGAAGTTGACTAAAAAAAACAAACCATCAGGTGGTTGTTTGGACGATTGCGGACGACACCTGCATTATACAAAATGTTGTGATTTTTGTTTTATTTTTTCTGTAAAATTAAGGAAATTGGCAAGTCAAGAAAAAAATGGACTCGTATGTAACGACGTCCTTTAAGTATACTGCACATTAAAGAAAGATCCAGTTATAAGGTGTAAAAAAAGAACCATAAAACAGACATATTCTGTCAAATAAGTTCTTTAAAAGCTTTTTAAATATCATTAATTCAACACAATGAAACTTGGAGTGAAATTCTCATGATAAAACCACATTTCCCACAAACCCCGTCACTTCCTGTTTTGCCGTTTTCGCCGCGTTGCAGTTTGTTTGGATGACGAAGAGCCGTGATGACGAGGAATTGTTTTGTTTTTTTGTCGATAAAGCAAGTTTTATTTTGAAAGGCTCGTTATGTTGGGTCCTTTTAATGCAGCAAAAATCTTGATCGGTCAAATTCGCATTAATTATTGCCGCGGCAAGATTTCGTGGTAGTTGATGATGTTCGTATTCTTCGCCGTGAATTTGAATGACGACTGCGATTCCCTGGCTCCTCCCACAAGTTCACTCCTGCTGTTTGTTTTTTTGCATAAAATATATAAGTGTTGGACTTCATTACATTCAATGTTAATGTCAACGTTCCCTTTGAGGATGAACCGAAAAACCCCGACTGGGCGATTTTCCTTCGAGCGAACGTTAGCGTGCCAAAAACCCAGAACGTGATAAAACGTTAAAGCTGCCGAACGTCGGCACGTTAGCGCCGTTAATATGCTGACGTCAGCAACGTCGCAAAACAACGAGCGTCGTCGAGTTCAATCGATATTTTTCTGATTTGACTTTTGACAAATTGATATCTTTTTTTTTTTTATATCAATTTTTTTGACAAACTCGCAGTCGGTGTGATGTCATCGTCGGGCAGCGAACTCTTAAATGAGGCAAGCATCACCATAGCAACGAGTATATTTCCTGAATTTAAAGCCTTTCGTCATTTCGGCTGTGGTTTCATTATCAGTTAATTAATAGTTTTTATTCTCTTAGACAGTATTAAATTGTGTGTATATATATATATATAACAAGAAAAAGTATATTTCTGACCAACATTACCAAATAAAAAACATTAAAGCTGGAACTAACCTCGACTACAAATCTGTCAATATTCACTTTCAGCTGCTGCAGAAACAATCACAGAAATGTATTTTGCTCGGAGAGCAAAACAAAACGTGGTCTGTCTGAGCCGGTTCATATCTTCTTATGATAACACCGGGAGAAACAGACAGCTCTTGTCTTGTGTGTGTGTGTGTGTGTGTGTGTGTGTGTGTGTGTGTGTGTGTGTGTGTGTGTGTGTGTGTGTGTGTGTGTGTGTGTGTGTGTGTGTGTGTGTGTGTGTGTGTGTGTGTGTGTGTGTGTTGTATATCAGTCTGTCTAAAACCAAGGAGGAGGATGGGAGTTTGCATCCTGAGCTTGCCGCACTGGGAACGTACGGTTTACAGCCGAGCTCTCATAAGGTGCTCTTTGTCTGCCGCGAGTCCTTCAAGGACGCCGAGAAGACGGGAGTTTAAATTATTCCCGCGTTCGTTCGTTTTTCACAAATATTTTAGATCTGTAGTTCTGTAGAGATTAAAGCGTGTTAATTAGCTTCGGGGGTGCCGGTTCGGTGGATTTACGGTTATTACGTCATCACCGAATCATTTTAAAAACAATTTTTTTTTTTTGCTTTATCGTATTTAAATTACAATGAATCTGTATAAAAAAGCAGCTGAGTGAAACTTTAAAATAAATGTCCGCGTCGTTTGAAGTTTGTCAGACGCACACAGGTGATCAGCACTGGGAACGGACCTATCTGCTCTTCCTCCCTTCAGCTCGACTCCCCTACACTTCCTCTTCCTCGCGTCCTGCTCCTTGGCGCCCTTCCTCTTTATCTCCACTGCCTCCCTCCTCCTCCTCCTCCTCCTCCTCTTGTTGCTTTGCTTTCTCCTCCTCCTCCTCCTCCTCTTGTTGCTTTGCTTTCTCCTCTTCCTCCTCCTCCTCTTGTTGCTTTCTCCTCTTCCTCCTCCCTTCCCTGCTGCTGCTGCTGCCCATCACTGACATTCAAAAATATCTGACAATTAGAAACCATTAAAAATAAAATATATACTCACACCTACATTTTCACAACGCAGCCCCCCCCCAAAAAAAAACACACACACACACACACACACACACACACACACACACACACACACACACACACACACACACACACACACACACACACACACACACACACACACACACACACACACACACACACACACACACACACACACACACACACACACACACACACACACACACACACACACACACACACACACACACACACACACACACACACTAGTCCGGTAACTATGACGAATGCCTGTTGGCTCGCAGTAGAAAGGCGTCGTAGCTCTGCAGGTCACGGTGACACACGAGTACGAAACACGACAAACCGAGAGAACCCTGAACTTTCAGGAAACAAGTGAGTTTCGATGAATTAAAGATCTATAAATCTTTTTGCTTTTGTTTTTAAGACATTTTAGCGACAGTGCGACAAAATAAGCTGCCGAACAACACGAGGCGCTAAACACCAGCTTCATCACAATATGAAAGATTTGATTTTGTTATTTTACTCTCGGCCGTCTTTAAGCAGGTCGAAGGCGCTCGTTTGTCTGTAGTTGTTTCGAATGAGGTCTAATAACACTTCTTTTTTTTTAAACTTAAGCTTAAGAAAAGTTAGTGAGATCACTTCAGATTCCTTCAGGGGAAAAAAAGTCTCCTTTTAAATTTTAATCTGAATAATCTCGGCTCCCTGCTGATGAATCTGAACGGCTTTAAACCGTTTAACTAGTCAGTTTAACATATCTCCTCTGGCAGTATTTCTTTGCCCCCTGGGGGGTGAAAACAAGTTGAATTTACCGCAAAGAAGTTGATAAAAAATAAATTCCCTTGAATTTGATTTAAGAGGGTTTAATTTCCCGCACTTTGACTTTTCCTGCACTTCTACTACTAATAACAGGAAGAATATTTTAAACCGGGTTCAGACAAAACAAATTCAACCCGATTTAGTCGCAGTCGACAGATTTCCGGTGTCGGACCTTAATATGAACGACGAACGTGTAGCGTGACCACAATTGGAAAAACGGCGAATAACACCTCGAGGGAAAAGTCGAGCGACAGGAGGAGAGAGCCGCGATCGACAAACTTCGTAACCCCCCCCGCCCTCCTCCACCCCGACGAAACAGGAAGTCGTTCAGCAACATGAACAACGGTCGGTCTGGATTCGCGGAGCCGCCGAGCGTCCTGGCGAAGACACTCGGAGAATTTACGGCACTTTAAGTGATTGTTAATCTGACAGAGTTCCCGTCGCCAAAGCGAAATATACGACATGAGAGAGCAGCGAGTTGTGAGAACCGCTGCAAAAAATGATTTTATTTTGCCAGTGATCGCAGGGGAAGTGGCTGCTTCCAGCGCTAAAACATATCATTACAAGTGAACCTATTAAGTGATTTGAACAGGAAAAATATGTGAGCTTTTTTTCCTTTATAGCAGCAAACGCAGCGTTTTAAATTTTTTTTTTTTTTTATCTGCTTGAAAGTTTGTCGGACCTCGACGTGCTCCACCTTTAACCCCGACGCCACGATCCGCCAACGACACTCGGAGAGCTACGCTTCGACATCGCAGCGGCACTTCAGCGCTCTTTTGTCCTTTTTAAAACACCGTCTCGTCCTCGCCGACTCCAACCTGAGCGACTTCTGGCCGTTCGGAGAGAAAGACGGAGCGACGGAGGAAGTTCCTACCTCTTCACGGTGGACGCCAGAGTACTGACACACACCCCACCTGAGAGGTCATGTGATATAAATTGTCACCGCTGTGAAGGGAAAAGACAAAAAAAAAAAAAAAAAAAAAAACGTAGAAGAGAAGCTCGTGAGCTGTGAAAGTGGAGCGTCACTCACCCAGGACAGGGCTCTGTGTGTGTGTGTGTGTGTGTGTGTGTGTGTGTGTGTGTGTGTGTGTGTGTGTGTGTGTGTGTGTGCGCGTCCATTTGCCTTTTGTTGTCCGCCACTGACGCACACTAATGAAAAAATGCCAACACACAAACACAGTAACAGGTGGAGCTCAGATTAAAAAAAAAAGCTAAATTCTCCCACCTTTCATTAAACACAGTGAGACTCCACCATCATCATTCAGACCTGCCATGTGATTACACACACACACACTGGATTTATAGCTCCCGCCCCAGTCCCTCCATCACCCCACCTTGCGGGCTCGCGGCGGTCTGATGCGGTGCCTGGTACCCTGCTCACTTACACGGCTATTATTTTACAGTGCAGCGGCCACGACGGCTATTTTCCCGCTGAAATATTTTCTGAGATGGAGAGCTGAGATTTTAAAGCGATGATCCATGACACTTTTAAATAAATACGCGTCTGCTTTTTCTTCTTCTTCTTGTCCGCCGCTGACAGATGGGAGCGCCGTCGCTTAATCCACCTCCATCCATTAAATTAAAGGGAAAAAAAGAAAGAAAAAAAGCTGTCCGGAGCAGCGTGGGGGCTTTTTCCTGGGAAACCTGCAGCAGAAGCAACACTTAGAGTAAATAAACCGGTAATTTGTAATGACGAGCCAGTGCCGCCTCGTACCGCCTGCCTGAAGCAGACGATTAAATGCGCCCGTTTCCACTTTTTACAGCGAGCATGAAGACTGGAGGGCGTCTAGAAGCCGCGGGAGGCTAACGAGTTAGCGAGCTAAACAGGCGGGTAACGTCACGCTGGAAATGCAAAGACGTAACGACCGGAAAGGAGACGATGAGGAACGTTTTCCGAAAGATGCAATATTTAAGTTATGAAGACAAACTCCGATATATTGGCTCAACAGCAAACGAAAACAAAAAATGTCAGGGTTGCCAGGCTGTAATGTCTTACTCCGGACAGAAGGGGGCGGTGAATGTCTGTTAAGACACCGTTAAACGACACACGGAGAAGAAGAACGACGGGTTGAGATGAGACGCTTCGGTACGAACAGCAGGAAATGCAAAAGACGACTTCAGCCGTGTGTGTGTGTGTGTGTGTGTGTGTGTGTGTGTGTGTGTGTGTGTGTGTGTGTGTGTGTGTGTGTGTGTGTGTGTGTGTGTGTGTGTGTGTGTGTGTGTGTGTGTGTGTGTGTGTGTGAACAATCGATTTAACAGTTGAAGAGTTTCGTGCAATTTTTACAAATAGTATTAATGTGTTAAAAAAGATTCTTCGAACACCGACGGAGATGACACAAAAAACATAGGACCAGATCCACGGACAAAAAAAAAAAAAAAAAAAAAAAAAAAGTCGTGACCCTCCCGGTCGACGATGGACCGAACACGGCGCCGCTAAAAACCCACCGAAAATAATCATTTATATGATGTTCATTAACTATTCAGAACATCCTGTGAAATTTTCAGGCATCTCCAGCTTTGATAAAAACCCTGTGTGTGTGTGTGTGTGTGTGTGTGTGTGTGTGTGTGTGTGTGTGTGTGTGTGTGTGTGTGTGTGTGTGTGTGTGTGTGTGTGTGTGTGTGTGTGTGTGTGTGTGTGTGTGTGTGTGTGTGTGTGTGTGTGTGTGTGTGTGTGTGTGTGTGTGTGTGTGTCTCTCAGTATGGATTAATAAAGACCTGGGCATGTTTTCATTTCACGTTGTTCCAGCGGGCCGAGCTGACGGCCTGCAGAAGTAAATACGGGGTCGGTTGGTACCAGGCTGCAAGATTACAACTCCCGACTCAACTCAGATGAGCCTTCCCAGCCGTGTGTGTGTGTGTGTGTGTGTGTGTGTGTGTGTGTGTGTGTGTGTGTGTGTGTGTGTGTGTGTGTGTGTGTGTGTGTGTGTGTGTGTGTGTGTGTGTGTGTGTGAGAGAGAGTGGATATCAGTTATGTTTATGACAAAGACGACCCATTAGACTGAGGCTTTCAGGACCGCTACGTCCACCTCCTCCCCCATCCGTCTCTGTGGATTCCTGCTTCTCCTCCATTGATGGAGAACATTGTGTGAATGTTTAATTTACTGTACAAACACAACAACGAGCGAGCAGGTCGCCCGGCGAGGAGGAGGAGGAGGAGGAGGAGGAGGAAGAGGAGGAGGAAGAAGCTCACTGCAACCTGTGCAGGATTTTTTTGTTGTTGTTTTTTTTGTATAAATTTGAATGGAATGAGCGTTCGTCCTCGTTTCCCCGTAAATTTGACTAATTTGAGTCGAAAAAAACCAACCTAAGGCGTAAAACCTTTAGTGGCAGTCTCCATGTTTGTGGTCACGATTCTCTACAGTATAATATGCCCCCCTCTCCACCCCCCACGCATCCCCAACGGGACCCGCCCCTAAAGAGAGAAACCAAATGTGAACGTACTCGTAGAACCGGAGTTACGTCTAGTAACTACTAGTGTTATTGACGAGTCTCTGATGGACGAGTGTTGAAACGACACCCCCCCACCCAAAAAAAAAAAAAAAAAAAAAAAAAAAAAAAAAAAAAAAAAAAAAAAAAAAAAAAGCTCCAACAGGAAGTGGAAAAATAAAAAAAATAAAAAATTACAAATAAAAAATAAAAAAGAGGAAGCGGCAGCGACCTGTCCTGAAGATGAACATCCTGTTCACCGCTGCATCCTGCTACAACAATCAACAATGCTTTTCGGAAACATTTGTTTTTTTCATATAAAAATAGATTTTGAGGAGGGTGTGTGTGTGTGTGTGTGTGTGTGTGTGTGTGTGTGTGTGTGTGTGTGTGTGTGTGTGTGTGTGTGTGTGTGTGTGTTACCTGTTGTACGGGTTCCTCAGCAGCAGCGCCTGGCTGCCCGTGCAGCTGTCTGAAGGTGTGTGACATCCATAAACAGGAGGCGGTACGGGATACTGCTGCTCACCTGACGCACACACACACACACACACACACACACACACACACACACACACACACACACACACACACACACACACACACACAGACAATATAAGTATATATATGTAATAATACTGTGCAAACGTAGCTCCGTGTGTCCTTCCTGATTTTTCTCTCCAGATTTCACCACTTTCTTAAATACAAAAATAAAAAACAAAACGAGCCTTCACGTTCCTCCCCGGTTATCTTAGCTGTAAAAATCGGCTGACATTTTCCGCTTGTGCTCAACCCGAACAACCCCATTTTAAATATTTACTAATAACAAGCGCAGAGGGAGGGATGGAGCGAGGTGGGCGGATGAAAGGAGGAGACGAGGGAGTTTTGCGAGTCAGGATGTGGCTGATTTATCGGCGACGTCGGCATAAAGGGACGCGGCGCTCCCTCGGTGCCGGGCGTGTGTTTTACTACGTAGGATGTTTTGTGTCTTTTTTATAAAAGCATTAAAAAAAAAAAAAAAAGCAAATTTCTCCCAAAATGCAGTTTGAGAGTAAAGTTATTGTGATTGGAAAACAATTCACCATCACGGTTTCGTTGTTTTTTGTTTTGTTTGTTTGGTATTTTGTCAATAGAAAACTCCGGATACGTCCGTCAGCTTAGGCCCCGCCCACTATACGTCCAATTCAACTCGCTAACGAAAATTTTGTGATTCACAACCAAAAAAAAAACAGGCCGGTTGGTTTCTGTGATCAAAATCAACAGAATTAGTTTGCAAACCAAATACTTGAATTCCCAGCTCGTATATATTTAAAAGCACCTTCGCGTTCAGCGTTGTGGAAAATGACGACGCCATTTTAAATGCGTAAATTCAGCGGAAAGACTTTTAGGTTAAATATCGCAAGACAAAGTCGCAACGACAGGTTAGCGAACGCAACGTCGCTACGTCGAGTTTAGAGCCACATGACATCAGCGAAAATAAAACACCAGGTTGTTGTTGGTTTTACATCAATTCTCCAGGAAGCGTGTCGACGTGTTTCCTTTCACTTTATGCATTTTATGGTGTAGTTTAGGTTTGACGTAAATCATACACAACACACACACACACACACACACACACACACACACACACACACACACACACACACACACACACACACACACACACTCGTGTACGTACCCATGGTGTTCTGCTGGCCGAGAGCGTCCTCGTGTTTGAAGGAGTGGTTGGAGAACTGCGAGCTGTGGTGTGTAGGAGTGTGACCGTAATTGCCGGCCCCGTCGAACGCGCCGTAACCTGCGACCACACAAACGACACGACAACAACAACAACAACAACGTGAAGTCACACGACACATTCAAGTGCGTAGGAAAGTTTACTTTTTTTTAAATGACACTGTAAATCAGAGACGTAAGATAAAAGTCAGGTTTGATTCAGGTTTTTTTTTTTTTTTTAATCGAAATGTGAAAGGTGGAAACATCTTAAAATACGTCGGTAAAAAAAAACCAAAAAAAAAACATCATCTGTGTGTGTTATCTTGTAAACGGGACGATGCCTCTAGTTTCCGTGTCATTTTTTAATGCATTAATTAATAACTTCTCTGCTTTAACTGTTTATGAATTGCTCCAAAAAATATATTACTTACAATATTGTCCATTCAACGCTGGTCTCATGCAACTCCTAATATTTTATTTACGCATGTATACACGGTTTAAAGGGGACACTTTTCTTTTTTAATATTTCTTAAATTTGGTTTTAATAAACAACAAGAAACGCGGCTGGTAAAATGTAGAAATTCTGAAGTTCTTTAAAAATTCAAAAAAGACGTATCGGTGTGAAAGTCTCAAAAATATAGTTTGTCCAAATATTTAGACAGCTTAAAATCACAGTAATATACATTTTAACACAATATTAAGGTTAACATGTGGATTCATATATATATATACATATATGATATATGTATATTCTTCCTATTCACAACCTCTTTTTAGAGCTCAATAACTGTTTGCAGTGTTGTTGTGTTGTTGGTCAGTGTGTGTGTGTGTGTGGGGGGGGGTCTTTTCTGGGATCAGCTCTTCGGAGTCTCTGGAGATGGATATGAAGTTGATTTAAATAAAATAAAAAGTTTCAGGGTTCTCTTTGACCTGAACACACACACACACACACACACACACACACACACACACACACACACACACACACACACACACACACACACACACACACACACACACACACACGCTCAGTGTTGTTAAGGAGATGTGTCTTGACACCCCTGACCAGACCTGACTCATGACTTGGACTGACCTAAAGGCCACGACACACACCCATAAATCACTCACACACACACACACACACACACACACACACACACACACACACACACACACACACACACACACACACACACACACACACACACACACACACACACACACACACACACACACTATCTCTTACATGCATGATTCATTAATTAAAATGCAGCACTTTCACTAACTGAGTCAGTGTGAGAGAAGAAAACAGAAAAAAAAACCTCATTAAACATCTCCATTTATCTTCCACTCACTTTCATCTGACTTCTGTGTGTGTGTGTGTGTGTGTGTGTGTGTGTGTGTGTGTGTGTGTGTGTGTGTGTGTGTGTGTGTGTGTGTGTGTGTGTGTGTGAGGTGACAAGCAATGGAGTTGATTCGTATTCAACTGGAAAATCCCCAAAAGTCTGGAAATACCCCCGAGTCCTTTTTTTTAAATTATTATTATTCCTTTTAGTTAGAAGTGGAAAGTAACCAAGTACTTTTTTTACTCGAGTACTCTACTTAAGTACAAATTTCACGTACTTGGACTTTACTTAAGCATTTCTCTTTTTGTGCAACTTTATACTTAAATCTTGCGCTGATTACTCCACGACAGCTTTAGTTACTTTTGAGATTACAGTGATTTTCATTATTTCCTGTCCCAGTAAAAACCACGAATCTCCAAATCTGGTGATTTTTAATTTTAATTTTTCCGATAATCTAAAAGTCTAAATGTTCCTTCATGCGCTGAGAAAATCTTTCCTACTTTTTAAGATGAATAAATTATTTCAAAAGGGACATTTTTTGGACTTTTTCGAGATTTGTGGTTCTTTTGGGAAGGAAATGATGATTTTTTTTTTTTTTGGATCAAATATGATGCATTTCTAAAGATTAAACTAACCAACAGTACATAATGTAGTTTAAAAAAAACAAAAAACTTTAAAATTACTTTAATCCAAAAATATCATATTTAAAAGTAACACGCCGATGTGAAACATTTACTGCACACTGGGTACTTTTACTTTTAATACTTTAGTTACTTTTTACTAACAATACTTCAGTCAAATTTTGAATGCTGGACTTTAACTTGTACTTGAAGTATTTTCACAGTGTGGTATTTGTACTTTTACTTGAGTAAATTACTGGATTACTTCTTCGTACGCTGATTTTAAAGTTTAAAACGTGTTGAAATCTACAACTTTAAAACTCTTTCAGAGCTCACGTTTCTTTTAATTCTTCTTTTGTGCATCCTGATGAAATCATCATCAACGTTTATCTGCCTTTTACCTCTTTAAACTGTAGCTGATTCAGTTTTTAAGTTTTCAAGTTTTATTTTGAAATATGAGCAACACACAATGTAAAAATGACACTTTTCTTTCTTTTTTTAAAATTTTTTAAAATTATTTTTGGCTCCAATAATTGACTAAAATCAGTTTGAGTTGCACCTGCAGTTCTTTTTAAACATTATAATAAAACATTTTATCGATAAAAACGCAACTTTAGGAGAATGTTATGGGGACGTAACGTCTTAAAATCGAAATCTAAAATAAAAGTTTTATTTTGAAATGAGCAACACACACAATGTAAAAATGACACATTTTTTAAATTTATGGCTCCAATAATTGGCAAAAAAAACTCTTTCAGTTGCACCTGCAGACTTTTTTTTTTTTTTTTTTTTTTAATAAAACCTTTCAGAGATGAAGCATAGAGCATTATGGGATGTGCCGGTCCCTGTGTGACCCTGCTGTGCTATCAGCTCCGCTCCGAGTCCTGCTGTGAGTTTGTTTGTCTGAGCTCCTCCGGACACAGCGGGCAGCAGATAACGCAGGTCAAAGGTCGGCTCGGCTCTTTTGATTGTGATGTTATTCCTGAATTATCTGCTTTGATAAGCGTGTTATTACTAATTAATCTGCTGGACGATAATCACTAACAGATCCATTAAAAAACAGAAGAATGAGAAAAAAAAATCCCACAGGCAGAGAAAACCTGAATCCCCGTCGACCTTTGACCTGTTTCAACTCACTATAATGTTTATTGTGAATCTGTGTCACATATTCTCACGTTAAAATACGTGATTTTACTCTTTTAATGTGGCGTTTTGATGCTTAAAGTGCCTTTTAGTTTAATTTGAATAGAAAAAAGCCAAGAAGACTGTAATTTAGAATCCAATACACATTTTCTTTTGACTTATTTTAGTATAAAATGAGTATTTAACAGATAAAACCAACTCGTTTCATGATTATTATTTTTTGATCTCAAGAAATATTCACACAGCAGCAGGTGTTTTTAGCTGAATAAATGTCACTGCCTTTTAAAAACTGCCTTATTAAACAACCAAAGACGAGCTGAGAAAGACCAGACTCTTAATAGTCGACATGATGAATTAGGATTTAACTCGGCGGCGCGTCGACGTCCATAACTTCTGATGAGAGGACAGAAAAAAACACCCGAACCTGCGTTGTTGTATCATTCATCACCTCAATCAAACATTTCACTCACGTATGATTTGATTTTTATCGGTTGCAGTTTAAAAAACAGGAAATCTTTGTGCTTCGGAAGACGTTTTTGAGGATTTATTGTTTTAGTCATGAGTGAGTTCTTATTAAAATTCGTAAAAGTATAAAAAAATGTGGATATTTTGCCCCAAAAGCACCAAAGAGTTTAATGTCCTTTCGGAAAAATACGAGGGATTATGTTTGTGGAGGTCCACAGCGTCGATTGATGTTTCAATAATGAATCCCTCAAGAGATTCAGAGAGAATGAAGCTAATATTCATATGATGTTGATTCGTGTGAAAAGACACGAAAAGCAGCATCAGCTCGGTTTGAAGTTCTGAAAACAGCAAACATCTGTATCTTGAACGTTATTGCCTAAATACCGACGCTCGGAAACAAACTCTCACCGTCGTGAACTCGCCTCTGATCTTTTTTCTTTTCTTCTTTTTTTTTTTATTATCGCCCGTGTGAGCTTTTAAGAAGCAGTCTCCTGGCGTGACACAGATTTAGTCTGGAAAGTCCCGGTGAACGTGGAGAAGAGACGCAAGTGAAGGCGACACGATTTTTTTTTTTTAAAGCCACGTAAAATTGTGGAGATGAAATCGTCTGGGCGGCTGGGAAGCTTCTGACGAATCTAAACGTCAGCGAAATCCTCTGAATTGTTTCAGATTTATATCGGGAGGGAAAAAAAAACAGGTGAAATGAAACGTCCCGCTTCCTACCGAGAATTTAGATTTAGCTCGAAGAAAATGTGTGTTGCGGACCGACCTGTCTGGCTGCGCGCCGCCTGCTGCGTGTCCATGCAGTTGGTGAGGTACGGCGCGTTGCTGAACATCCTGCCGGGGGCCTGGTGGTGGTGCGGGGGGGCCACGGGCGGCGGCGGCGGCTGGCCGGGGCCCGTCGGCGGAGGAGGGTACGCCGCCCCGTACCTGCAGGCGCCGGTGCCCGTGAACTGGCCCGAGAAGTGCACGGTGAAGGCGCTGAGGCCGCAGTGGGGGTCGGCGTCGTGGTGGTGGGGGTCGCCGGCGGCCCCCCAGCTGGGCTCCTGCTTGATGAAGGAGTGCGCCCCCAGGGAGGCGTGGGGGGCGGCCAGGGAGGAGTACGGTGAGGCGGCGGCGGTGTGGAAGTCCAGGACGGGAGCCCACTGAGGGGCCGTGCTGACGGGCAGCGCCGGGCAGCCGGGGCTCGGCCCCGGCGGAAGCGGGGGCAGCAGCGAGTTCAGGTCGCGCACGTCTGAACCCATGGCGGTCCAGGGGAGAGGAAGGAGGGAGGCTATTTTCAAAACGTGGTCGGTTCCCCCCCTGAAACTTCGAGGCGTCTGTCGTCCCCCGACAGACCGTCTGACGGCGGTTCCTTATTTTTTGGGTTGTTTTTTTTTGTTTAAATCCTTTCGGGGGAGTCTTCCTCGCTCGGAGGAGGAGAGCGGCTTCTCTTCTGGAAACTCCTCAAGTCCGACTAAAGTTCATGGCGAAGTCGCCGCGGGCGAGTTCTCGTCGGCAGAAGAAGAAATTTAAAAACAAATCGGCTGCGAAGGTTCAGTTTCAGTCCACACACACACACATGGAAAGAAGAAGAGGCTCGGAGAGATGGAGTCCATCCAGGGAGGAGAAGGGTTCTCTGCTCTGAGGGGTCTCTGTGAATGGAGACAGAGGAGGGAAGGAGGAGTGAAGGAGGAGGGAAGGAGGAGGGAAGGAGGAGCAGCCCTCTTTTCCCTCCACTCTCAGACCCAGCGTGTGTGTGTGTGTGTGTGAGAGAGGAGGGCGGAGGAGGTGGAGTCAGGAGGTGATGAGGGACAGGACCCCTCTGACTTCATTCATTTACTGTACGCTGAACAGCACTCACACATGCAGAGAAAATAAAACTGAGTTTGACCTCGGTGATGAAAAAATAAAACACTAAATACTTTCAGTTCTCATTTTGAGGCTGATATGAAAAAAGTCAACATTAAACTGTCATTTTTATTGTCTGTTTTTTTCGGGGGGGGGGGGGGAGGGTATTCTATTCATTTATCTAATTTCTTTCATATTTATTTATTTTTGAATCTACATTTAATTGATTTTAATCCGGATTCTTCATGTAACCTTAATATTTCAAAACGTTTCTGATCAATAAATCAGAAAACACAACGTCATTTTTACTCACTGAAATCCAACTGAAACAAAGCGACACGAGGCCTCGCGCAAAAAAAACCCCCCAAAAAAATCAAAAAGGAAATGAAATAATCCTCCAAAATAAATGCATAATTTTGTGTGAACTCAGATTAGATTATTCATTATTAAAAAACGGGGGGTTTAAAGGTTCAATCTAAATTGTTGGCAGATTAATTAATCGCTGGCTGCGCATGAACGGCCCCGCGTGACAATAAATCTCGTCCGGTTTCAGGCCTCCGGTTCTAGTTGTTGGTTTTATTTTCTTCATAATTTTTATTCGATGAAGTGAAGTAGAATAACAGACTGTAACTGCGATCAAACTAAAACAATAACTCGGTGTGGATGACACACAACGCACGTTACGGCCCGGAAAAAAAAAAAAAAAAAAAAGAAAAGTCAATTAGCCTTAAAAATACATATTAAAACGGATGTAATCGTTTTAAACCAAAGGTTTGTTTCCAATTCTACGTAATGGATTCATATTGTTATTTATTAATACCTTAAATTGCCGTCAATTCTTTCTATCAGCACAAAAGGTTTCCCTTAATTTTCTTGTCTTTGAAAAAACCCAAATTGCGGCTCTGACGTTCAGTGTCCGTTTGTGTTGTGATCTGTGCGTGGTGCGCGTGCGGTGCGCGTGCGTGTTACCTGGCTGAAGGGAGGATGACGGCTCATATCATCTTGACTTTTAGCACCAGAAATAGCTTTGACCTGCGGTGGAGAAAAAAAAAAAAAACAACAACAACTCTGCCACCGGTAATAAAAAAATAAATCAAAATACAGATTTTCTTCTCATCAAAGCAGCAAAATTAACGCGCGCGCGTCACAAACTCTGAATTTAACGGATTTTTGGCATCCGGGTCTTCAAACAACTTGCAGCGCGAGCGCTCATTAAATAGCCTAATTAAGATCACTACCGTCGAGTATTTCATTCTGTCTTTAAATAAATAAATACAAATCTAAGTTTGAGTTATTATTGTGTCTAAGCTCCTTTTTTTTTTTTTTTTTAACGCGTGAGACCGGAACTACTTTCTCCTCCTGCTGCCTCGCGCCTTCAGACTGCGCCGTGTCTCGTGGTGTTACAGGCTGGATGACCCGCGAGAAACAGGGCGGGTATTTTTTTGTGTGACCCTGCTGTTATAATTTAAGATGACCCGAAGACACGGAGGAGGAGGAGGAAGAGCAGGAGGAGGAGGAGGAGGAGGAGGAGGAGGACAGCCGTGATGAAGAGTCTTTAGCCAAAACACAAACGCTCATTCATAAATACGACACTTCTCTCGAAACCAAAACTCAAAATGCGTCTCTTCTCGAGATGACACGGCCGATTCATGCTTCAGATATTTAAAAACATTTTTTTTTTTCATACAACAAAAATCTCAGATTTAAATTTAGCACCTTTACATGTTAAATTAATATTTTCTGCTCCTGATGAATAAATGCGTGCCTGTGAAATGTTTTGAGTTTAGCTGATGGACCTGATTTGATTAAATCACTTTAAGTTACTGTGACTCAGCGCCTCAGACAGAAAACACCAACATTTGACCCGAGAGGAGTTGAGACAGCTGTCAATCAAAGCGATTATATCCCGCCAACTCTTTACAGGTGTACATCCGTTTCATAAAATAAATCACGCTCTAATTAAAAAAGACCAACAGGCCTGAACGTAACTTTTGAGGCCCAAAATTCTTTAAAGTTTTTTTTAATTTTCAGCGTTCATATTGACTCGTCAAAATACATTTCAGGTCTTTTTAGGAAACATATAAATAAAAAAAATAATAGAAATGGTGTAAATGTAGAAAAAAATGAAAACATATTTGCAAATATTCGTGATATATCTTTACAACGTAAAGATCGTTCACATTAACGACCTCCATCTTCGGCTGATTTCTGGATTTTCCCTTAACATGTTTTTTTCGTTCTGACTTTTCCTCGGAGTCGTCACCTGGTGGCCGCGAGAGGAACTGCGAGCTGAAGTCACGTCGTCGGAAAGAAACTGCTCGACCTCTGACCTCTGACCCCATTTACTCTCCGTGCCCCTACAGTAAATAACGGGAACACGTCTGCCCCACGCGTCGAGCGTTACAAGTAGGGAGAGCAGGACGGACGACGTTTTTTTGTTGTTTTTTTTTAAAGTTTTTATTTGAAGCTGACTGACGCTTGAAATCGATCAAACTTTTAATCGGCTTATTTCGTTTCCTGGTATGAAAAAGAATCACATTATTTCATTCTGGCCGTCTCCCACTTCCTGTGTTCATATCTTCCTCTGTGTGTGTGTGTGTGTGTGTGTGTGTGTGTGTGTGTGTGTGTGTGTGTGTGTGTGTGTGTGTGTGTGTGTGTGTCGTCCTTGAGCCGTGCCCCTTGCTTCTGATCTCCGTCCCGTATCAGCCTATTTAAGGTTATCTCACTCCGACTGATGCTCCCGGTGTTGCCAGCTGTCCTGTCGTCATGGCAACGCACGCACACACACACACACACACACACACACACACACACACACACACACACACACACACACACACACACACACACACACACACACACACACACACACAGACGAGCACACAGTACCAGCCACCGTTTTCACTAACTTTCACTTTTTGGGAGGGGAATTTATTTCCGAGCTGAAACGATTTCGTCGTCATCTCGTAAAAAAAGAAAAAAAAAAAGTCGGACACCGAGATGTAGACGAACGGTTTCTGCAGAACCAGACAGATGTTTTCGGTGTGTCTCAAACAGCTGGACGCAATCGGTCTCCGAGCGTTATTAAGACAACTTGTTTCTCCAACACGTCGTCCCGCTTTTTCTTTTTTTTTCTTTTTTTTAACGGGACACGTTTGTATTTTTCTCTCGTCTGGTTTCGTCTTCCCGTTGAAGACAAATTAAAGATGCTGGCAAACTGACACACACACACACACACACACACACACACACACACACACACACACACACACACACACACACACACACACACACACGTTGTCTGAAGAGCATGAACGTATCACGGTTAAAGCCTTTATTTTTGTCTTCCCCCCACGTCTTAGCGGAAGTGTCCACTCAGCACTTTTTCTTCCCATCATGCTCTTCTTCTGGAACCGATTACAGCGCCGACACGCGTCTCAATGTGTCCGACGCTGTGGACGTCAGAGGAAGCGGTGTGTTGTTGTTGTTGTTGTTGTTGTTTACTGCGTGTGTTTAAGCGCCTCCCGTGTGTCGAGTTCGGGTGCATCTGTGTGAAAACCGACGAGCCGGAGATCGATGGTGACTTTCACCATCTGGAAATCCAGTCTGTCTCTCGGCAGCGAAGAACTGCTGACCCACGATTCAACTCTTCAACTCCACCAGGAACAGAGAGAGAGAGAGAGAGAGAGGGAGAGAGGGAGGTTAACAGGAGGAGGAGGAGGAGGAGCAGGAGGAGCGCCGTGTTAAAAGTGCTTGTCATGAGGAGAGTCGGTGTGTCAGACTACTTTGTTCACATGTGAACGAGTAAACGTTCGTTCAGACGTGCCGACTGACGAACGCCGAGTCGGGTTTACGTCACTTTAAAGGACTTCACATTGACTTCCGTTCATTTTCCCGGAGAGACCCGACCGTTACCGCTTAAATGTCGCCCCCTTTGCCCAGAAGTTACCACGGTAGTTTTGTGTCTTTTGAGAGCGAATTTATCACGTCAACGTCAAAAATTTATTTGAAAAAAATCAAATAAAAACGGAGATAAAATAAAGTGAAGTCCGAAGAAAAACAATTCCCTGACGGTTTTGTTGGTTTCGGCCGCAGACTTCCGACTTTTGATCACGAAACCGGCCTCTTCGTCGTGTGACAAAATGTTTTGATTGTGAATCAAACTTCTTTGGTTACGAGTTGAATTGGACGAAGTCAAACCGACCAATAGAAACTCTTGTCTTCATCACCACGGGACGCAATGGGCGGGACATCACGTCCTGTTCAACTTCTAACATTTTTTTGATTAGCAACCAAAAGTTTTTGATTTGCAACCAAAACTTTTTGATTTGTAAACCAAAACTTCTTGATTTGAAACCAAAACTTTTTGATTTGCAAACCAAAACCTTTTGATTTGCAACCAAAACTTTTTGATTGGCAACGAAAGGTTTTTGATTTGCAAACCAAAACTTTTAGATTTTTGATTTTATCAAAAGTTTTTGATTCGCAACCAAAACTTTTTGATTTGCAACCAAAGCTTTTTGATTCGCAAACCAACACTTTTTGATTTGCAAACCAAAACTTTTTGATTTGCAACCAAAACTTTTTGATTTGCAAACCAAAACTTTTTGATTTGCAACCAACACTTTTTGATTTGCAAACCAAAACTTTTTGATTTGCAACCAACACTTTTTGATTTGCAACCAACACTTTTTGATTTGCAAACCAAAACTTTTTGATTTGCAACCAAAACTTTTTGATTTGCAAACCAAAACTTCTTGATTTGAAACCAAAACTTTTTGATTTGCAAACCAAAACTTTTAGATTTTTGATTTTATCAAAAGTTTTTGATTCGCAACCAAAACTTTTTGATTTGCAACCAAAGCTTTTTGATTCGCAAACCAAAACTTCTTGATTTGAAACCAAAACTTTTTGATTTGCAACCAAAACTTTTTGATTGGCAAAGAAAGGTTTTTGATTTGCAAACCAAAACTTTTAGATTTTTGATTTTATCAAAAGTTTTTGATTCGCAACCAAAACTTTTTGATTTGCAACCAAAGCTTTTTGATTCGCAAACCAAAACTTTTTGATTTGCAAACCAAATTTCTTGATTTGAAACCAAAACTTTTAGATTTTTGATTTTATCAAAACTTTTTGATTCGCAACCAAAGTTTTTTCGTTTTATGACCAAAACTTATTGATTCGCAGCTAAAACTTTTTGATTCGCAAACAAAAAACGTAAGTAATCAAAATCTTTCGATACGTGTGTAATTTTCACGGAAAGTAATTTCTGTCGTGGATTTTGAAAATTGTTGGGGTACATTGTTGAAGACGGCCTTAAGAAGTCCGTCAACCTCCAGCCGGTTAAAAGACGGTTCTCTCCCAAACCAAGCCGGTCCGCCCTCGTCCGATCGGCGTAGTGATAGAAACTCTCCGGTGAGGTCGACCTGAACACAAAGACACGTTTTCTCCTTTTTGTTCTGTTTTATTTTTTTTTTTAGCTGATAAAAAGTGTTCTTATCCATCATGATAAACCTTCTGATCTCTGATAAGACTGAGAAATAAGCCAGCAGCGGGCCGAGCCGCCTCGGTGACGCGTCGAAGGCCCGTCCGGCCGGCCGCCGCTCCTCTTCGGGGTTTCTTCTTATTTCTTCCTCCGTACGCGGCGAGGCGACCGCACACCCTCTCGCTCTCCGTATCAACCTCTTATCCCGGAGGAGCGCTCAGGCATCCGACCCGGTCGACCGAATCTGCTTCGAAGATTGATGGCGCCCCCCCCTCCAACCCCCCACCGCCCCCCCTCAGCCGATGGAACGCATTCCTGCTCTACGGACGACAAATTACCTTCAAATGAAGAGTGGACAGCCGTACCCCCGGTGCTTTCTCTAGGAACACGGAGATTCCAGTGACCCGGCGGAATATTTAGTTTTTCCAAATGCGCTGGAGACGAGCGTGAAGGCGGAGCTTCTTTGAATTAAGGACCCGCGTCGGCGTCACTGAACCGCCGCCTTCCTTTCTTCAAGTCTTTCTTCTTCTACACAAAATGACTTCAAAAAAACAAAAAAACAAAACAATAATTTCACTGTCCACAGACTGTTGTTGTTGTTGTTGTTGTCCTCCAAAATCTACACTTTCGGATAGCTCAGCTAGCGGTAGCATAGCTTGTGCTCACTCTGTCGCTCTGATAATGACGTCATCACCGCGTGACGCAGGAAGTCCCATCTGAGGCAGTGCAGAGGCACGTCTGCAGAAATCCGACTGGAATCACAATTTAAAAAAACACCTCTAGATGTGGTTTGCATCCAATTAAAAAAATGCGGTTGTTTTTTTTTAGTCCAGAATTTAAAAAAAAAAAAATAAAATCACCCGAATACAATCTGGCGAAGGCAAAGGTCAAAGGTCAGGTGTGAATTGAGCTTTTGGTAGTGGAGCCAGCCTCTGGTGATGGTTACGCTTTACGCTGTCCACGAGGTCCTAATGAGGATATCTGTGCAAGCTTGTGTGTGTGTGTGTGTGTGCTGGGGGTGGGGGTGGGGGTGGGGGTGGGGGTGTGTATCCATCCCGGATCCTCCCGTCTGAGCTCTTTACTGATATGAAGGAGGAACGATGAGCTCTGCTGCATCCAGCTGGCCGACGACATGGCAACTCGTATTCATTTTCCGCAGCTTGTTTTGACCAAACTCTCCGTCATCGGGCCAATAAAGCCGATAAATTTCAATTTTTTTTAAAATTTTTGAATGATTGCAAGGAAACAGAAGCAGACAGTTTGGAGGACGGACTGCAGCTCCTTCAGTTGCTTTCTTTGTCTCGGCCACAATACACCGAAATACATCTCGGCAAAACGAAAGAGTCTCCGTCGGAAAACATCCAACGTAACTTCTGAAAAGATGGAGCAGCAGAAACACACAGCTGGTTACGCAACACCGAGTCCACCAGACTTTCATCTTGTTTTATGTTTTAATTCTCAGAGGAGAAACAGGAAAAATTGGACAAAGTATCGGGAGGGGAGGGAGGCAGGATTAGGAAGAAAGACGAGCCACCGGTGTTACGAAACCGAATCAGAAGCACGTTTTCTTTTTGTTAAATGTTTGTACATTTCTGCTGAAACGCTCCGCCGGTGTTTGACAAATCACAGATTTAGAGGCGGCGGTCACACTCGGGTTGACGTGAAAGATGCGTCACGCACACAAAAAAAAAGCAAAACAAAAAGAACTCCAACATTTGTCTGAGCTGTTTTTGAGCTTTCAGACGTTTTTGTTTTTTCTCTCCCTCCAGCAGTGATAATAAATATTTGTGAGTGAGCTAAGTGCAGCTGTCGTGACCTCCGACCGCCGAATAATATTTTTTTTTTTTTGGTCAACGTTGAGCCCAAATTTACGGCCCGCGGTGGACGGCCGTCCCCCGCAAGTACAGGTGGTGGACCGGACTGACCCGGACCCGGGTGGAGTCTCCGTCTCTTTAAAGCCGCTCGAATAAACAACGGCCAGCTCACAAATAATATAAAAGGCAACACAAAGGCTTTTTAGAGACCAGCTGCACTCAGTTTACATCTTTAATTAACAGGTAATAAAAAAATTATAAAAAGCTTGACAACATTGAATAAATAAGCCTTCAAGAGATAATTTATTCAGCCTGTAATTGCAGCATTTTTGGCAACAATATCCTCAACTGGCTCTTCTTTTTAAAGGAATAGTTCAACTTTTTACGAACGTACGGAGCACAGACTGGATATAAAAGTGTTCCAGGTCTGAAAAATGAGGCCAATGCTGAATGTGCCTTAAGCTGCAATACCACCGAGTGCCACTAGAGGTCGGCTCCAAAAAAGCCTCCGGCTCCATAGACTCCCATTCAACTTTTATTATAAAATACAAAGTCAGTAAATTTATTCTACAAGTTGTTTTGGTGCCGTTTGCTAAATCCACTCCTCCTTATTAGTTTTCTGGTGGTCCATGTGAAAATAATCCCGTCATTAATTAGATAGTAAGCCTCAAAAAGTGTACTTTTCTTGAGGGGGCGTGTCTGTTTGATTGACAGGCCTAGGGTGCAGTTAGGTTTCCGCTATAGGTGGGCGGGGCATAGTAGCCTTGGTTTCCCAGGTTAGGTGAGACTTCTTTGACATTACATGTAATGAATTCATCCACTGATAATAACAATATAATAATTTTTTTTCATCTTTTTTTAAAATAAACGTGTTCTTGAATGAATGAATCAGCAGCGACTCGGCACAAATGTAAACGAGAGCAAATTCTCTGCGTTGCTGTGGAAGTGTTGATCGCCGATCAACAAACGTCCTTTATGGATGTTTTTGGTCGGAGCAGATGTGAAGGAGAGGACTGAGGGGAGAGGTAAAGATATACAAGAGACACACACACACACACACACACACACACACACACACACACACACACACACACACACACACAGATGTTGGCGATGCGAAGTAAGTTATGTTCTGGCCGTCGCGGACGATCGCTCAAAGATGCTATCTGAGCCTCCGAGCGGCCGGCTGAAGGAAGACCTTCCAAAACCACTACGTTATATATATATTTTCAGCTTCGAAAGTTCGGAGCGACAAATCACCCGCTCGCTTTCTTAACATCCAGCCAAATCTCGAGGCCGCAGACGTGAGTTACAATACATCTGAAAATAGATCCAAACATTCGAGCCACTCGAGACGCCTTTGATTTCGCTCGCCAGACACTTGAAGTTGTTTGATGCCGAAAGAGCCCGAAGAGAACGAGTGATTCATCAAGTTTCCTGTAGAGTATTTGAACTGCGGCCTTCCGCTGCTCGTCGCGACTTTCGTACCGCGAATGCAACGAATCTACATAATATATTACGGCCTCAAACTAGATGTTGAGAGGAAGTAACAGACCAAAAAAAAAACCACAAAAAAAACAAAAAACAGACTTCTTCTTATAAACACACAAAACCAGAATGGACTCCGGTGCGATAAGGACGGTCTGGTGGTAAAACAGCTATAAATAGGATAAACAAACAGGCTGATATCGACCTCTGTGCATCTGCAGACCGACACTCGACCCGACCCGAGTCTCTTCAGGTGAAACGGACGACTTCTGCTTCTCCACATTAAAACGCAACAGAGCGAAAGATTAAAAGGCCCCAAACAAAAAAACAAAAAAACAAAAAATGCGACAAAGTGCGTTCAAGGAAAGTAACCACAGTCAAGGCCGCCTGATAGCCGGGCGCTGACGGAGGCGAGGTTTGATGTTGTGCTACAGTCGCACTGGAAACACGTGAGAAATGTTAATTTAACGGTTCAGACGAGGCAAGAAATCACTCGTTACATATAAAGTTGTAAATCAACACAGAAATGTGTTGTAATAATAACTGTAACAAAAATGTCAGCGCTTAGATCGTTAAAACGAAGCCCGTAACGCGTTAATTCGTTCATTGGCCAGTTTGTTTCATACCACGGTTTCGCTGGACTAAATACTCGCCGGCGATAGTTCAAGATGTGACGCCGCCCTCCATCTTCATCTCGTCACCTGCTCATAATGAGCCGGACTCGGTCGGACAAACCGGCGCGATAACGTAGCTCAGCGGGGAGTCGGAGCGGAGCTGACGAGCCTGCTGGCAGTGAAACCAGAGGGAGTACCCAGTGTGTGTGTGTGTGTGTGTGTGTGTGTGTGTGTGTGTGTGTGTGTGTGTGTGTGTGTGTGTGTGTGTGTGTGTGTGTGTGTGTGTGTGTGTGGTGAGTTCATGGGTTGGTCAACTGAAAGTGATTCACAGAAAGAAAAAAAAAAAAAAAAAAGACAAAGAAAGAGAGGTTTACACTACAAGAAAAGGTTTTGCTGTTTTAAGTATTACTTTAAACAATTATCAAGTTTTCTCGTCTCCAAATAATTGTCCAGAGTAGTTTCCTTTTGAAGTTGACGGTTTATTTTTATTCATCAGATAAAGAAAATTCTTCCCTCAGAATCTGTATCTTTTTTTTGGGGGGGGAGGGGGGGGTGGAGGAGTAGGAAGTGACCATATTTGGACGAGCATGGGAGAAGCGAGAGTAAATCCGTCTGATAAGCTGATATCGAATTAATAATATAACTATTTTCTCGATGACCACGAGAAGACTAATCAGAAGGAGTAAATTTAGATAATGACATCATAATGACTTGTGAAAAACATTTACCGACTTTGTATTTCACGAGAGAAGTTGATGTGAGTCTATTGGAGCCAGACCCTCTAGTGGCCCTCGGTGGTATTGCACTTTAAGGCTTCACTTTTCAGACCCGAAGGCTACTTCCATTTTTTTTTTTATATATACAGCGTATGATGTTAACATGAGCATGCCGACACTCTAAACTAAAATGGCAAACAACGTTATTTTCACCGCGTACGTCAGCATGCTAACATTAGTGTTCAACAACCTCGCGAAGCTGCTCGCACGATCGTAGACGCTGAGGCTGCATATCACTCCTTGTTTATCGCTAGTTTTCTCAACAGCGAGCCGCTTTACTGAAATTCATTAAAGTCACGCAACTGGAATTTTTCTCATTTGTTTACGTAAAGATCTTTTGACGTGAATTTTTTTTTTTTTTTTACTATTGCGGGCGCAAAACGTGGATAAAATTACACTAATGTTCAGACACAGTAAAAGGAGTGCAAGATAATCAGTTAAGTAGTAAAAAAAAAAAAAAAAAAAAAAAAGATGCAGTACATTTACTTTATTTATACTATCTGTACACTGCTTTATGAATTAGTTTCAGGAGGACGTGTGAAGAGGTTGTATAGAACTGGATTTTAACAACTCTGCCAGACTCATTACGGTGTCATTACAGTACAGTACGCGTATTTCATAATGTGTCTTGTCCTGTGTTGATGTGTGTGTGTGTGTGTGTGTGTGTGTGTGTGTGTGTGTGTGTGTGTGTGTGTGTGTGTGTGTGTGTGTGTGTAGCTCAGTCATGAGGCCTCCCGCCGCAGAGCGAGCGCTGAGCGCCGCTCGCCGTGATGAATCGCCAGACACATTCCAGCACTTTAATAACAAATGGGCTGACAGGGAATGATGATGTCGGAGAACGGGTTCAGTCATCAAGTGTAATAATAGATTATTGCAACGCTGCAGCGCTGCGTCGACACCTTTTTTTTTTTTTTTTTTTTTTTTTTTGGGGGGATTCTGCAAAACCGTCGCCGATTTTCAACTTCCAACGGAAGCTAAAAATAAAAGACAAAAAAAAAAAAGAACGACTCTATCGTCTGTTATGTTTTTACTCCCTTCGCAAAATCCCGACTTTCTATTTCTAGTTGCGCATGTTGCTCTTGGAGGTCGGCCCGACTTCACTTCCGACACGAAAAAGAAAAGGAAAAAAACAAAAAAACACAAAAAAACACAGGAGAAAACAAACACGGTCCGTCTTTATCAGAGACACGAGGACAGCGAGAGTAAGAGAGATGACCACAGTGGCAGTGGGCAGGAGCTCCGCTGATCTCAATCCGATGACCTCTGACCTCTTTTTTTTTTTTTTCCTCCCCGCCATCTGACAGGTCATTACGGGCCAGACTGAGCGCAATCAATCAGCCGCTAACAGATTACCATCGAGCCGCGTTATTGGCCTCCTACGAATAGTTATTTGAAAGTAAAAAAACAACAAAAAAACAACAAAAAAAACCCCACTTTATCCATCATTTTATCAATTATTTATCGAACCTTATTGTCTACAAAAAAAACAACAACTCTGATCCTGAAAACAAATGAGGGCTGATAATGAACGGAGTTAGAATTCCACGGCTCAGCAGTTATCAATTAGATAACATAAGAAAAACAAAGTTTACCAGTTAAGAAAAGTCCATTAAGAGACGGAAAAAAAAAAAACCCCATGAGAACAAATAACGGTCAGGAAGTGAGTAAATCAAAGCGCTGACCTCCGTGTATCAGTAAATCAGACGTTGGAGCTGTTTCTAAAATTACCGCTCAAAACAAAATGTGGAGGCCTTAAAAAATAGAAAAATGGAACCTTTGGCTTTTAAAAAAAAAAAACACAAACAAGGAAAAACGGAGCTTTTGTAAACGTAGATCTCCAAAAAACTGAATCTACTAACTGGTTTCCAAAAACACACCACAGTGCGACTTCACGCCCGAGTCTGGAGGGTGGAATTGAAATACCCGACCGACTGAAATATTTTGTCGGCATCGTGGAGTGTGTGTTGGTGGTGGTGTTGGTGGTGTTGGTGGTGGTGTTGGTGGTGTTGGTGGGGGGGTGCATTTTTTTTTTGGTTGGAAGGCTCCCCCCTTTGCTAAATGTGCAGGGTTGCGGTGGGTGATATGTAACCATGACAACCCCACAGTATGAGTCTGAGGTCAAACTCATCTGCAAGTAACAATGAAATGAAACATTGAACACGTCCTGCTGCTGTATTTCGGATGTCGGTCGGTTATTCCGTCGCCCAACAGACGCCGCGGCCGTCGTCCTTCGTGGAAATATATCACGCGTGGAGGGAATTAACTTGGTCTTGACTTGAGTTTTGACTTCGGACTTGACGTTGGAGTTATTGGTCTCGACCAAAGACTTCCATTTGGGATTTCTTCGACCTTTTCGACCTCGTTGGTCTTTTTTCTAGAAGTCCTGACTTTGGGTTTGTTTTCCTCGACTTGAGACTTGACATCCATCTGACGTCGGTGAGTTTTGATTTCTTCATTGGACCTCATTACAATTGAATCCCGCAGACTCGACCTAAGTCTCCGGCCTCGCGACTAAAAAGTGCCAGACTATGTGCTGGACATTGGAGTTGTTGGACTTGACTCGTAGTTTGACTTTGGTCGTCTAAATGCTGATTTGACTTGAAACTGTGTTGGTCCTTACTAGCGGCTTGACCAGAAACTCACTGGCCTTGACTCGGGACTCGTTAGACTTAAATTCGGCTTGACTTTGGACATAACCAGGTCTTGACTACGGGGCTTGGCAGTGAAACTGTTGGTCTGGACTAAAAAAAAAAAATACTTGACTTAAGACTTCTTGAACTTGACTTGGTACTTCTTAATCTTCTCAAGAGCTTATTTAGACATCTCCGGACTTTTTAGTCTCGACTTGTGGCTGGATTTGGAGTTTATTGCTCCCGACTAGGAGCTTCAGTTGATACTTGCCGGTCGTAAATTAGCCCCACCGATTGGATCTACGTTTAACAGCTTTGACCCCAATGCCGCTGGATACTGTCCACTTTTAAAACAATATGCCTCGTTGCGAAGCTCAAAACTATGAGTCACTTTTTTTCACGTGTCTTTTGTTTCGCTTTTGAACAACCCCCTCTCTGCATTACGTCCCACCACGACAGATAGTCGAACCCAGAAGTACAAATCAAACAAGTCACTTTTACATCGGTGTTGGGTAAGTGTACCTACTTCATCAACTATAAAGCCATTATGAAAATCTGCAAAGAAGCAAGCAGTTTCTACGCTGAGCTGGCAGATCAGTGACATACATGAGGAGTTTAAACATTTAAACGTCGTCTCACGGGGCCTACGCTTTTTTTTCATTGTTTTATATTTATATCTTTGACCTTGTTCAAACTGTAGCAAGTGAGCGCCAAAAAATATTACCCTCTAGCGAGCTCGTAAAAATATCCATTTTGTTTGTATTTGTTTTTTCCCTCCATTCCCTCTTTATCTCCTGGGTCTCGCCCCTCCAGCATACCGGGGGGTCATCCAGACGTGTCCCCACCTCCTCCCCCCCGGTGGAGAAGGACCCTCTCTGGGTTAGAGGGCTCTCTGGACAGACCGGTCCGTGGAAAACCACCGAGGGGCTGCAGAGAGTGGTGAAAATGACACTAGCTCTGCTAATGGAACCATAATAGAGAAAGACATTCATCTGCGTCGCCGCTTAACTATGAAAACAAACAGAGCCGAGCTGCATCGGAGTGGTTAATGGGCCGCTCAGCGGGGTTACGTGTCCGCGTTTAATCATGATCGCGTCGCTTTTCCGCTCTCCCGGCTCCTTTTTTTTTTTTTTTTTCTACACAAACGGGACCCGTGTAAAACTTGTTTTTGTGAAAGTGCGGCACCGTCGACGTCGTCGGGTGGTCGGCATCGGCGCCACGTTAGTTTTGAGACGGCGATCAGAGGAATAACGGCTAAAAAAAGAAAAGTCAGGCCGACAAAAAACTACTCCAGACGCAACGACCGCGTCGCGAATAAAGCAAAATCTAACGTGGCTCGCTAACAGAAATAAACTGAACCGTGATGACCTGAAACTGGAGCACATCAAACTTTTGTGTGAAATTTTTTTGGGAAAAAAAAAAAGAAGTCCCAGGAACCCAAATCCAACGGGAAGGCGCAAGCAATAACTTTCATAATGATCCAGAGTTTTTACATCTCTGGGTCGACGTCAGCACCTGTTTTAAAAAAAAAAAAAAAAATCTTTTTTTGTGACCACTCGTCACATGAACCTGAAACTATCTCGATTTAGTGTCAAAATTCTTGACTGAACAAAAAAAAACAAAAAGGAAGTTGGAGGAAGTAGAGACGGTGGATAGCGCCGATTGCGTCGTGGCCGGCGAGGAACTCGGCACGTTTCCAGAGCGCTTCGAGCGTCGTCATTGTTGGAGATCAGGTGATTCGGGCAGCGGGTGTTTTCCCCTGAGGGTCCCGGTACAACTCGGCGTTGACGAGTTCACGGTGACACGAACTCCTAACAACGTCAAAGGAAAAAAAAAAACCCAGCTGGTGTGTCCCGGACCTGACGCGCCTTCATCTTCGGTTTCGGGCGGCGAAGCTCCGCCCCCCCCCGCCCCTCTCGAAACGTGAACGGCGCTCACAAACACCTCGCCCGGCTCATCGCGTCATCGCCGTGGACTTTCTGAAGCGTTTCGAGGAGTCTGGGTTTTTTTTGCACCTCTTACATACAGAAGGAGAGACGTTACGCTACGTAGAAATTTTGATCAACGTCGTATCTCCGAGCCTTTCGGCTCTTTGCTCAGGACCTCGCGGGACGAAACAGATTCACCTTTTTACCTTCACACTCTCCTCTTCGTGCTTTAAAGTCACACTGCACCCGGATAATACTTCAACGCTCACTGTTAAAAGTCTATGAACATTTTTCAGCCCTGACTTTACAACAAATCTCTTGTTACATGACAACCGCGGTTTATTGTTCTGGCCTCACAGGTCCCATCTATTTGAAACAAAATCTGAGAAAACAAGGTCGAACAACAGCAGCCGTTATCTACGAGTTCAAGCTGCGGTTCGACGTCCAAAAACAGGCGCACCACAGGAGTTGTTAAAGGGAATTAAAAAGGCCTTTTTTTGTTGTTGTTGTTGTTGTTGTTTTTTTTCTTCCATCTCTTGACATTTCGAAGCCGGCAACTGAATACATTTGTAGCGCGACGGAGGTCGGCAGGTCGTTTTGGAGACGTTATTTACGGGAAAAACGTGGACGTGTGCGAAACAAAGTAACATTTGGTCACAAATGAAAAAAAACAAAAACAAAACTGTGATTTAGAGAGAAGACAAAACAAAAACAAAAAAAAAATAGAAGAAGAACAGCAGAGGAAGGGACGGAGATCGTGGACGTGACAGGTTTATAGGATCCCCTGGAATGAAGACGAGTTCTCCAGCAACCCACCGAGGAGGGGAGGTGAAGGAGGGGGGGGGGGGGCACTCACAGGCCGACACCTAACACGGGTAGTGTGTGTGTGTGTGTGTGTGTGTGTGTGTGTGTGTGTGTGTGTGTGTGTGTGTGTGTGTGTGTGTGTGTGCGCGCGCACGTGCCTCAGTGTGACCCGGACCCAAGACGAAGGCCCCCCCATCAATAACAACATGGCTTCATTGTCGGCAGCGCACACACACACACACACACACACACACACACACACACACACACACACACACACACACACACACACACACACACACACACACACACACATTCCTGTAGATATATAGGCATCAGTGACAGTGTCGGCCTGTGGGAGGACCGTGTACCCGTAACAAGGTAAAGCCTTCCCAGGAAATCAGAAACGTATGTCTGCCGCCACGGTGGTCCTCCGCCGAGAATAATTCAGTCTGAGTCGCGGACTCGGCCGGCTGCTGCGTTGTTCGCCTTCGTCGGTTTGAACGTGTCTTCGCCACGTTTTTTTTGTTTTTTTTTAAGGGGGTTTGCGAGGTCTGTAGTCACATTGGGACATGAAGCCGATCGGGAAATCACTGAAAAGTTTTTATTGAATCTAAATCTACATGTTTCCTGCTCGTTGTTACAGCTGCTAATAGCTAATTATTGGTCTATTTTTTTTTTTGTGCCCCTACTGGTCCTCAGTGGTATTGCACTGTAAGGCACTTGCGCAATCTAACATCTATTTTGACATACAGTCACTGACAAAAAAAAAACCTGAAGACAATCGCACTTAAGAAGTCTTAAATATCCACAATCTGTGCTTTAAGAATCACATATTTATTTCCCATTTTTGTCTCCTTTTGTTTTTTGTTTTCTTTTTCTCTTCTTCTTCTTCCCACAATGCTCTCCTTCAGCTTCACTGATCGCTAAACGCACACACTTGTGCGTCTGAAAGATAAACTCGCAACCCGTAGAGTCTGATAACCGTTTGAAAGGGAGAGTTGGCCGCAGCATCGCACTTAATTTAGGAGTCTATAAATGATGCGCAGGACGACCTTTCAACTCTGCCGACCTTTGACAGCGGGGGCAGCGTTTTAGAGATTATTCCTTCGCTCTGAAAGCCGAGAGGAGTGTGTGTCCCTGTGTGTGTGTGTGTGTGTGTGTGTGTGTGTGTGTGTGTGTGTGTGTGTGTGTGTGTGTGTGTGTGCGTGTGTGTGTGTTAGCTCGCCGACCGTAAGCGTGCGTCGAAAAACGCGAGTGATTCACGGCCGAGGACGCACTCTCGAAGCGACTCGGAGCGCAGTCAGTCACGCTCGGGTCTGGCGAAAGGAAGAAAAAAAAGGTGAAGCCCGTTATTTATCAGCGTCGCGAGGTTTGAAGCGCAGTAAAAATGTGCAGGGATCGAAACCGCAGAAGACAAACAGCGCGGCGATATTTCAAAACCAAAGAATAAGAAAAATACTACGTGAAGAAAACAGTAAAACTTTGAGCGGATTCGGTTCAGATGCGTTGTCTGTCTTTTTTCTTTTTCTTTTTACTGATGGCCGATTCTACTGATGTTCAACTGCTGAAAGGGTTCGTTAGCTGATTTACTGTGTGTATAAACACACGTGTCCCGCCGCTGACTTTCACAGGTTTGCTTTGGGAGGAATGGATTTAGTTAAGGCAGGTTAAACCCAGCTGAGTGTTATTATAAGAAGAGGGGAAAAAAAACCAAGAATAGTTCCATAAAAAGGTGCTATTTTTAGCTGTATTATAAAATTTTGACCATTTTTTGATTTTTTTAGCTGGAATTGACGATTATTTGGACGAGCTGGGGAGGATCGAGGTGGCGGGGGTGGAGGGGGGTACGTAATGGAGGAATGTTTTTCAGGAGCTGGTCCCCATTTTGTTTGTATACAAAAAAACAAAAACAAAAACAAAAAAACACCACAAGGTACCTTTTAAAGGAACCATGCAACAAATTTACTGCCGTGATTCACTTCGGGGTGTTTTTTTTTAATTTTTATTTTATTGCCGGCCAAGTATCCGTTTAAAAAAAACAAAACAAAAAAAAAACAACTAAATGTTCTCAGCAATAAAAACCGAAACAAATCACTCGTAACATTCATTCGACTAATAATGTCAAGAAAAAACAAGAAAGGATAAATAAAAAATGCGTTTTCTATATACATAAAAAATAAAATAAAAACGCCGAAGAGGAAGAGCTCCTCTTCGGTGAAATGGGAGTCGAGACGGAGCCGAATCTACTCTCTCCATAATAATCGGCTCGTTTAAGTATTTTTACGGGGCCAAAGGAGCAGCTGCACTTCTTCACTTTTTAAAGACGGCAGAGTTTGCGCCAGAGTTGCGCTCGGAGCGCCAGGACTGCACTCAGCCTCCGTCTCTGTGGACGCCCACCGCGCCGTTTAATGCGACGTCAACCACCCCCCCACGCCTCCACCTCCCCCCCCTCCCCCCGGCCGTGATTTACTGTGATGGCTTTTGAGGCAAAGAGGTATAATATGACAAAACATGGCCCCCATAACCCTCTCCTATTACCCCCCCCTCCACCACCCACCCCCTCCCCCCAGAAGATATTCAACAATGTTTAGTGGCGGTGAGACCCATTTAGCCGGAGAATTGGCAAACATACCGCTCTCCTCCCTTTTTCTCATGAACAGAATTTCAATAAAACGGGGCAGTAAATCAGGGTTGGATTCAAACTTGTGACTTTATCTTTTTATGTATTTATTTTTTTCCTACTCTTGTGTTTGGGGTTGAGGATCTTGAGGTGGGCAGGTGTGTTTAAGGGACCGTCTGCTACTCAATGCAACGGTTCGGGTTGTTTTCGGACAGATACACCCCAAGTGTGAAAAAGAGGCCGACGCCCCCTTTTCCACTGCCGGTGTACCGCACCGGTTCCACTTTACTCGACACCTACTTGCTTTTGGTAGCAGGAACTTTTCTGGATTTTGGGGGTGTCGAAGCGGCGCAGTTGCTACGAAAGGGGCCGTGACGCCGTCTTTAACTCGACGTGTAAATAAATGTTTTAAAAATCGTAGACGTTATCGGAGCCCGGCTCGTCAAGAATGACGGGCTTGTCCGGGACGTCGTGCGGCGTTTTCACGTCACCTTTGGCAACGAAGGATAGCCGTTCCGCTTCAGACCGCACGTCAAGGTTTCTCTAACCTTTTTAGCCGTTAATCGTTCCGTAACTTTAACCGTGGGTTTTATTATTGTAACCACGGCAACAGAAGATTGGCCGTTCGTTTCCCATCTTACGCCGAAAACTCGTTTTTCCCCACAACCTTAGCGGCGTGTTTACTGTTGTAACTATGACGACGAAAAAAAAAAATCCCGAATCTTTACCTGAACTCAACCAGTTGCTTTGTGTCTAAAGGAGAGGTGGGAAAACGTCCGCGCTTTTACCTCCCTCTGCCACTGGGGGCGCTATTTCATGAAACTGGAGACAAACTACTTGAGGTTGGAGGACGACTCGGTGGATACAGGTCCTGTCTGAAATATTAGTTTTTTTTGTATGGTGCCCACTTTTCAGGGGTTATTTTAACATCACATAACACGCACGCATGCACGCACACACACACACACACACACACACACACACACACACACACACACACACACACACACACACACACACACACACACACACACAATACAGTGTGTGCTGGGGGACGCATTGATGGAATGTGAATGTCAGCGGTCTCTTTATTTACTCTCCATATAAAAACACTGGGCAGTAATTAACAGCAGGTATCCTCCCTAGACAGAAAGGTAATTGACTGTTTCAAAGCGCCAACACTTCATAACCGAGGCCGTGTGTGCGTGTGCTTGTGTGTGTGTGTGTGTGTGTGTGTGTGTGTGTGTGTGTGTGTGTGTGTGTGTGTGTGTGTGTGTGTGTGTGTGTGTGTGTGTGTGTGTGTGTGAGAAATACAGATACGCGTAGGTGTTTGCATGCGTGAGTGTATTCAAATGAACTCCTTTATATTCCACCCCTCCCTCGCCCCCCTCCTCTCCTCCTCCTCCTCTTCCTCCTCCTTCTCCTTCCTCCTCGGTGAGGATAAGGGTCAGCGGCGGTCGGCGCAGCCACTCAAACGCTCCAGATTTCTTTACGAGCGCATTAACATTCACCCGTATTCATTATCGGTAAGTGTAGTAAGACGGGCCGAGCGGAGAACGTTAATTTCAGCTGCTGTGAGAGGAAATGTTTGCGAAAGCCGAAGGGGGAGCTTTTTGTTTTTAATCAAGTCATCGGGGGACGGATCTGTCCGTGGACACACTCAGCAGGCGGTGACGGCAACTTTAGTTTTTCTTAATATATGTAGCTGCGCTGCTTTCGGGATTTTGACTTAATCCCCCAAAATATCAACAACCTCAACATCAAAGCCGACTTCGTGGGTGGAAATTAAAATACTGCCTCCGTGTCGATGTCGCAAAATGATGCTTCCCGGTGTTTTAGCAAACAGCTGAGATTTAAACGCAAAAAAAAAGAAAAAAAAATACTTTGCGACTATTCGTCAGGAATCGAACTTGCTGCGACATCCAAACGTCGTACTTTTAAACTGCCCCGTCGTCTTCATTTTCGCGTCCTTCGTCGTATAAACACGTTTGGTTGGAGACGCAAACAATTAACATTACGTAAGCAGGAGTTGTGAGTGACGTCTGTTCCGCTTCGATGTGATTGGTCGATTACTTGTAAGTGCGAAAGCTCCGGAAAAAATCAACCTCCGCTCGGGGAAAAAAAAACAACACTTTTTTTGCCCAATTTTTTTTTTTTTTACTAATGACTAAAAAAAATGAATATATTGACGTGGGAATTTTTTCCAATAGCAGGAAGAGCAACACTCCCCTAGTGTGTAAAAAAAACCTTTAAAAAAAAAAGTTACTGCCGCTTCTTTGCTCTTTGTTGGTACGAATAAATGTCGAAAAATCTGTGAAATAATAAAATATAATGTAATGATTTAAAAAATCTGTACGTGTGGAGATATTTTATACAAAACTAAAACCCCTCGTCGTGACTGCGGGACATATTTAACCATATTTTATAACTTGTTCATCCAACCCGTTTAAACCAACCCGAGAAGAACCCACCACCAAATACTGAATCATCATCCGAGTATCTGCGGTCAGCTGGAAGCCGCTCGTCCTCAGAGGGAACATAAAGTTAACGAGAGGGCTCGTTAGAATCTGTTCATCGGGGCTCACGCGGTCGCTAATAGATTTTTTTTTTGGGGGGTTTTGTTAATTAGGGTTGAGAGCGTTTGCTGCTAATTGTTGTCTTAATTGTGATTTCTGCTAATTTGAATAGGTTGTTAACACAGGCCGAGTTGTTAATTGTGCCAGCAGCAGCAGCAGCAGTAAGAAAACAGACCAAAGGTGGCGCCGCGATTAGAGCTCCTCTGAGACGAGCAGCCGTGAAGTTAATTACTGTTAATTAGCATGTTAATAGTCGGCAGCCTTTTTTTTTTTTTTTTAAACTGGGTTTTATTCGCCCGTCTGTGTGTTCGCAGTTAAAATGCATGACAGACGATTTCCAGTAAAACAAGTGTCTCACACACACACACACACACACACACACACACACACACACACACACACACACACAGTGATGTTGTTTCAATACATTTGTCCTTGACTTTAAATGACAGCCGGCTGTTTGCAGGGTTTTTCGGTGCCAAGTTGCGTCGCTGCAGAAGAGCGCGATGTCCTCGTCGGACGAGAATGAACTCTCCACGGGGTTCAAAAGTTACAATTAAACTCGTCACTGAAGGTTTTTTTTTTAATGCAGAACAGCTGACAAACTTCTTATTGACGAGCAAAATCCAAATGCGAGCCAAATGTTGCATTTTTGTATTTTAACTGCATGTTAAAATCTTGTTAAATTTAGGAAACATAAATGCATCAGTGGAATAATCAACATAACAAATGAACGGTGCAGGGTTTTTTCTCCATCAAATAAATGCAGAATTTTTTTCGTTAACAGTGAAGTGAACATGGAAATGGGAATTCTTCAAAACTGTTAAAACGTTGAACATAAAACCATAAAAGGAAAATATGTATTTAAAAGTAAATCAGAGATGCATTTGATATAAAATAAAAAGTCTTTCAGAACATTTGAACCCGCACTAATGATAATTACTTTTCCTAACGTCGCTCCAGACAGCGAGAAATGAACAAGTTGGGGTTTTTTTTGGCGTTCAGTCGTCGGTTAGTTGTCTTTTAATTCTCTCCGTGTTCAGGAACTGTTCGATTTTGGAGATCTGAACTCTGAACGATGACTGTTGGTCCTCCATCTCCTGCGAGCATGAAGCTTCCCAGTCGGACTCTGAACTCGGAGCCGAGGGCGGAGCTCCGCTGCGCCTGATGTAAGGAGGAAAACTAAAAAATATATATTTAAAAAAAAAAAAAAAGGTGTCAACTTGTCTTGTTGAAATGTTTTGAAACATGCAACCGTTTTTGGGCATAAAAATTCCCTTTATGCCTTTAAAAGAAATTTAAAAAGAAAAGCTTATTGCGACGATTTAGTCAGGTGGGAATGTGTATTATGGTATATTTGAATGTGCAGGTTTTTGAAGGCTGTGATTGGTTTCCTGCTTTATGACAACCCATAATAAGATGGCTCATCTTAGGAGTTTGTAGTGGGGTGAGCTGACATTTTGGTTTTTTTCAGTTTGTCTCCTGTTGAAGTCCTTTGGAGCAAATTCAAATTATTTATAACTTGATCTTGTAAATACAAGTTGTCAAATTGCTCGTTTACATCTCACATAACAGAAAGCATAAATATAACTGTTACTTATATAAAGATACGTAAATCTCACTACTTAGAACTAAAATACTCAAATATGCAAAAACTCTGCTGTTAAATGTTCAACACTGTCGGGGTCGTTACCCGGCTGGTCAAATAACATTTTCATCGTGATAGTTTCACAGCTGTGTTTTGCACAACGACATGAAGAAACATCACCACGGTGATATTTTTTTTCCGTTTCTTTAAAGATCTACAAACTCTGTTGTGGTTCACGTTTGAGTGACAGCTTTTCTCCACAATGTGTAAAGTTTAGAGTTTTAACTTAAAGGAGGGATCAAAGAATATAGGTCAAAAACTAATTTGTAAACTACATTGTTAGTTTAAAATTGTACTTTTAGTTGGTCCGACAAAATCTGTAGGTTCGCACATGCGAATCGCCAAAAAATGGCGACTAAATTCAAATTTGCGGATTTTACGTTAAGTTTAGGTCATCGTGCCAAGAGACTTTTTTTTCCATGTCGGTATGATCTACATGTCCACCGAATTTCGTGCATGTAGGTAAATGTAGCCGCCGGCGTATCTGTTTAGGGGGCGCTAGCGAGCCATTTGGCAACGACCACCCGCGAAACCACTAAAATACGTGATTTTTTTATGTAGTATGTTAAAGCTGCCAAAAAGGGAATTTATTTTTTATCATAAAACACAAAAGTATCGTATTTGGATTTTATAAGTTTAAAGTCCGTTTGGACGTTTGTTTGGGATGAAGTATAAAAATGGTCCAAATTCCTATTGTGTGTTAAACTGTTCCTTTAAGTTTGTCATGTGCTCAGGTCTTATTTATGAATTATGAACGTGTACTCACTCTGAGGCGGTCTGCCATGACAGTTTTCTGCTGGTGCCGCAGGAGGTTGAGGCCGGACGAGAGCTTTCCTAAAATATGGAAAAATATCAACAATAAGAACAAATAACAGAACTCCATAATCGAATGGTTTTAAGTTATATTGAGTTGTCAAGTTTTATTTGCGCGTTTATTAATAAAAAATAATAATAACTTTATTTCTATAGCGCTTTTCAAAAACAAGTTACAAAGCGCTTTACATACATTTAAAACACAATATGAAAAAAGGATAAAATATAATGATAAAATACAACAAAAATAAAACAGAGTGAATCAATAAAAAAAAAGTGACTTCAAAGAAAACAGTTGTTATAATATAATATATAATATATGTATCTTGAACTACCGCGCCTTTAAAATGCATATTGCTCATTTTATATATTAACTCCATTTGTGTTTAATTTTTTGCATTTTATTTGTTCTTATGCATCTCATTTCTTTTCTATGTTTTAAATGTTCCTTTAAATGTGTTTTTATGTGAAACACTGCATGTAATTCTCTTGCTGTGAAGCACTTTGAGCTGCATTTCTTGTATGAAAGGTGCTATACAAATAAAGTTTATTATTAGTATTATTATTATAATAGTAAGTTTGAGGTTCGGTCAGGAACGAGCTAGCGGAGGATCTCAGGTTGCATTTTAGGTTTGTAGGGTTGGACAAGAGGTCAGCTTATATATTCAGAAGCCTTATAAGTGATCATTAACATTTTAAAAATCTATTCTAAAAAGAAAAAAAAAAGGGTGTAATATGAAATGTTTTAAGGCAGCTGGAAACTGGGAAAAATTCATGGCAACCAACAGAAAAAAGTCCATTTCTGCCGTCAGAACAAAAAAGAGCGACAAAAAAACCAACAACCTCGTCGTCACTATTTCACCTTTAATTTCGAAGGAAGTAAAATTTCCACCGTTTGGGATCGTTCCCAGTTTGGATTCTCACCACTCTGGAGGTCGGGGAACTTTTCGCCTGACTTTCCCCTTTCGCTCCTGAACGCACCGTAACTCCTTTCTCGAGCCCCCCGGAGGATATCCCCCCCAAAAAAAGGAACATTGACTGATAAACAAGCGCCAGGCAGGCAATAAGCAACCGGCAACTGATATGTAACAGCATCCCGCCCGGACCGAAGCTCTGCGTAACGTTTCCCAGTGTTTTCAGCTTCCAACACAATTTGTTAAACTTCTTTTTTTCTTTCTTTTTTTTTCTGTCTCGAGACACGTTGCACTCGATCTCCCTCAATTGCCGGCACCTGGATTGTATAAAAACCCCTCGGAGCGACACGGTGAGGTTGATGGTGACAAAAAAAAAAAAAAAAAAAAAAAAAAACGTCGGGAGGCCCGATGATGAAGTGAGAGAGGAAAGAGAGCGAGAGGAGGAGACGGATAAAGACTGAGTAGGTGAGAGAGGAGCGGTACGCCGGGCATCATTAGGCCGACTCTCCTCCGCAGGTCATTCGTTCGACCGTCTGCTGGACGTCCTCTCACTCGACAGTTTGAAAATCTTTTTAAGAAGGTTCTCTTCAACATGTTCGTCTGAGCAGAATATATATATGTTTTTTTTTGTGTTCTTATGAGGACGTGTTCATTAAGCCCAAGCGCAGATTTCCGGACGAATTTTTTTATTTACAAGACAACCGATATATTTGATAGAATGACGTGTTTTATACGTACGTTTTTCTGCGTGAACACGCGACGACAGTTTTGGCTGCACTGCAACAAAAGGGGGCGGAGCTTTAAAGCGAGTGTTCAAAGATACACTGCAGTCACTTTTTTTTTTCAAATTAAAAGCTGAATCTCGTATTTGAACGCTTTATTTGACACTTTTCCGATTGGTTTGACCGCAGAAGACTTGTTTTAGGAAACATCGGCGTAACTGTACATACAGCAAATCCAAATGACTACAAAAAAAGAAAAAAAAAAAAAGCCTGCTTACAATCACTTTGTTATTGCTTTACTACGTCAGCTGGTTCGGGTGGAGCTCAGCTACGTGAATAAATGTTACGAAACACGAGGACGCTTTCACGTCGTCGAAGTAGCTCGAAAAAAAAGTTTGTCCGGCGTGGGAACGTGAACGTTTAAATCTCAGCTTCCCGCTACGACTGACCGTAACCGCCGCTGTCTCCTCCCGCCGCCGTCTCCGCGAGGAAGCCGCCGTCCCGGAGACACCGGAGGCATTCGGCAGATCCGACGCCCTCGTGATCACCGAGGGGCCTGAGAGAAAGAGGGATGAGGTGAGACGGCAGCGGAGCAGGAATGAGTGATTATTAGCGACGGTGAGGAACGCAGATGGACGATGAGTTCACCGTGTTGCTCTGGAACGTAACGATGTTTTAATGGAGGGAAAAAAAATAATAAATGGGAACGTATAAACAGCCGTCACCTTTGACGTGCTTGCTTTTGAGGAACGTGGGTATCGTGCTGAGTGGAGGTCCGAGGAATCCGCCGGGCCCTGAAGGGTTTTGCTCAGACGAAGGGGATTCCTGTGGAGGAGGGAAGGGGGGGGGGGGGGGGGCAAGTCTACTTATTTATCTGTTGTTTTTTTTGTACTTTAATCATAATTATCTATTGATAAAAGTATTTTCCCCACTTGGTGTTTCTAAGTTTAATACCTCTGCCGTCCCTCTGGAGCTCAGCGTTTTCCTCCATTCAAACAGCGACCTGTACGTCTTGTTGCCGGGCGGAGACGACCCGGCAGAATCGGCCGGCGTAGTCGGCGGCGGCGGCAGCGTCTCTCCCGACGGCGAACGCTCGCGGCGTTTCGAGCTCTCGCTCTCGTGACTTCGACGGGCCGACGGCTTCGGATCGGATCCGTTTTTTGCCGTCTCCTCGTCTCCCGTTTTGTCTGTTTTCGCCCGACGTTCGCCGGTTTCCGCCTCGGACTCGCCGTCCGCGGCGTCCGTCCGTCCGGTCTCACACCTTTGGTCTGTCTGCTCGGCGTCAGGAGGCCGAGCGGTCGGGGGACGCTGCGCTCCTCCTCTGACCTCGTCGGAGCCGGAGACGTCCGAGGGCTCGCCGGGAGTCGGCCGAGCGTCGGCGACCCGCAGTTCGTCGCTCGTATCGCCGCTCGTCTGAGTCTCCGCCGCCTTCCCTCCCGTCTCCTCCCCTCCGGCCGCCCCGGCGCTCGTTTCCGTCGCCTCGGCGTCGCCTCCTCGATTCTCCTCCTCGTCTGCATTTCGTTCCTCCTCCCTGTCGTTCGTTCCCGCGGCCTGTAAATCGTCGGGTCGGCCCGGAGACTCCGGGAGACCGTCGGCGGATGCGGACGGAGGAATGACGGCGTCGACGTTTTTGCTCGATGCGCTCGTCTCCGTGGCAACCGTGGAGGTGTTAGAGCGGCCGAAAGGTTGTTCGGTGGCGAGGGGGCGGGTTAATGTCTTCAAGTAGTTTAATTGAGGCGTTTGATGGTAGTTTGGGACATCTTGTCCTGGAAGAGAAAAAAACAAACGTACAAAGACATGTTCTTGAAAAAACAACAAAAACAAAACTTCATTTCAATAACAAATAGTGAAACAACGGCCCCAAAACAAAAATATGGCCGCGATATACTCCGCCGATAATTTTGCTTGCGTGTCGAGCCTCCTGTGTAAAATTCTCCAGACTGGGAAAGGAGGTTCATCCGCTGTTTGTTTGTACGCAGCTGTCTGACCTGCGGTCGCCCCGCTGGTATCTCGCTCCGTCGCAGCTCCCGCGTCCTCCGGACGGTCCAAGTCTTTGACCGGAGAGGAGGCGGCTGAGGCTTCGCTCGGAGACTCCTCGCCTCGGACGTCCTCAGGGGGACGCGGCCGGGTGGAAACGCTGCCGTCTCGCGTCTGTGTGAGGAAAATACATTTAAAAAAACAGTCACCTCTTTCGGTCGGGACGTGCCGCTGATTCTATATATAAAAAAAAAATGTTGTCGCTTCTCTATTTGTTGGGTAGATCGAAAATTAACCGGGAAACGTCGCTCTACATGTACAATCTGATAGACTGCATGTAAAAGTGGACGTAGCTTCCCACTCTGAAAAATAAGGCCGATGCGGAGGTGTCTTAAACTGCAATACCATCGAGTGCCACTAGAGGTCGACTACAAAGAGCGGCGGTTTCCATAGACTCCCATTTAACTTCTCGTCAATAAAAGTTTTCTCTGTGTCTTTCACTAAATTCACTCTTCCAGATTCGTTTTCTGGAAATAATCCCGTCATTAATTAGAAAATAAACTTTATAGAGATGTGTTTTTTATTTGGGGGGTGGAGTCTGTTTGATTGACAGGCCTGTGGTGCAGTCAGGTTAACAGATATGGTGGGACGTAGTATCGCCGGGTGTCCAATCAGATCAAGTCAGATCCCCGGCTCGCTCCTCCTCCTCCAGCTCGTCCAAATATGGTCACTTCCTGCTCCAAACCGCTCCTAAGTAGCAAAGATGGCGCCGTTTTTGGTCTCTACAGCTTCATAACGATTGTATGGCGGCTGAATTTTTTTGTTTTATAGAACTCACAAATTCAAATCATGTTAAGGCTTAAAGTTATGCATAGTTTAGGGTTGAAATGCATAACGTGATTAGTTGATGTCTTTATTTGCGTTGCCAAAGCTCTGAAAAATTTACCTCCTGCCAAAAAATTGCCGCGCAATATTCGCACTGACAAAAAAAAAACACTTTGAATAAAATATACTGACCTGCGAATGAAATCTCCCTTTTTGGAGGAACAACCTGACAGACTCTTTTGTTGTAAACAGGTGCCTCCACGTTACCTCTTTGTCCCAGCTGGTCCTGAAAGCGTCGTAGCTCTCCTTCAGTCGGACCGCCTCGTCTCGCGTCGCCTCGCTTTTCTCTCGCATGGCCTCGTGTTCCCGCTTAAGGGCCTGCAGTAAAAATTAACCACCCATGGGATTTTAATGCAATACTAAATTTTTATGTGTTTATTTAACAGTGAACAGAGGCTCTTAAACAGGGCAGGGGGACAGAGAGAGCGAGAGAGGGGCCACTTCGTGCTAATACAAATCAGTTGGCTTGTGTCATTTTGATAATGATTTTAATAAATTAATGAACAGGTGAATTCAAAATGAAAGGGGGGAAGGGAGGGTATAAGAAGAGAGAACAATAAACTGTGAAGCTATAAATGGAGAATAAAACACACTGTCGTTCAGTCGTGGAGGCGCAAAATGTTCGTGAGGTACGACGACGCGTCCGTCAAATTCAGGAGAAGGAACGGCCGTTCGTTTATTTCTGTCTTTGTGTAAATTTACTTCGTAATTGTTTAAATAGACCCTGAAAAATTCCTGATCAGGAGTTTTTCATTCCTGATCAGGAAATTAACCCCCCCCGTCCCGGGGGTCAGACTGTCAACGAGTTTCTACTGTGATCTTCTGAGGCTTCTGAACGAAAACATTCGGTGCAAAAATTTCATAAATCTACTTGCACATAGTTGATCGTTATCTTCCTCTTTAATTTCCATTATTACAAAAAAAAGTCTTTGAATAACACTGAAATCACACGAATAAAAAAATTAATTTAAATTAAAAGTTTTTTTTAAATTTTATTCATGTTTACTGTTAAATATGACTCATGAAATAAACTCCCTTTTCCCTCCTTTATTATCTCTATTAGCTCAGCAGATGGTTGCAGCTAACTGTGACTACTTTTAGGCAAAATGCAAAAAAAAATTTCTTTGATTTCAAAATTACATAGAAAATAAATCAGAAGGAAGATTTTAACGACTTATACGTTTTTTTTTTTTGTGTGTTTACTCTTGTTTGTTTTGTACGTTTCAACTCAAAATTTCTAAGTTCACACTACATTGTATAAATCTGGTAACGATGTGAGGAGTTGTGTCCCGTAGATGCAGTTCAGGATGAAGAACTCTGACCTGGTTCGTCTCTCTTTGCGTCTGCAGCTCCGCTTCTTGTCTCCTCACTGCCTGCGTCTGACTCAACAACAGCTGCTGGGTACGCTGCAGAGACCTCATCACCCCCTGAACACACACACACACACACACACACACACACACACACACACACACACACACACACACACACACACACACACACACCAAAGCCAAATGACACGCCTCTTCGAAATCATGAATAAATTCTTACTTTGGACAGCAACCGATTTCCAAAAACAAAATATCATTGAAAAAAGAAGCTTTGAGGTGAAACTAGTTTTTTATATATTATTATTTTACCTGCTTTTCTGTTCGTTCAGCTTCATTTTCCTCCCTGAGTTTCTTGTTCATTTCAGTTTCCTGAACATATAAAAGTAAAAGCATCATTACTATCTATAAAAAAAAAAAAAAAAAAGTGTTTTAAACATCTGGATTTTAACATGAAAGAGAACATTCCTGTTCGCTGTTTGTTATTTACCACGTTGAGTTTGAGGTGCAGCTGCTGGATGTGCTGCTCTCCGCCAGCAGGGCTGCAGCTTTTCTCATGTCGGACTGATGTCATCTTGACCTTGATGAGTTTGTTACTGACTTCATCCAACTCCTGAACGAGCACCAGACAAAAAACACGAGATCTTTCATGTCAATTCCTCTCAAGTTACTCAAGCTGATTATCTAAAGTCTTTAATATATTTGTATTGGCAAAAATGTATTTTAAGGGCTTTCAGACAGGAATATTTGAAGTTAGATATATCACATAAAACACGATCAGATTGTGCCTCATCTTATATCCGAAGGCTGTTGTCCACGTACCTTCTTCAGTGACACAATGGTGGCTTCTTGTTTTTCATTGGCGGCGGTCAGTTTCTTATTTATTGTCATGGCTTCGTCAACTGTAAAAAGTCAGACGTAGGAAGTCCCATAAGACTGTACGAAACTCTGTGACAGTGGCTTCCCATTGATTATACGACAAGCGGTTCCAACCCAGCGATCTGATTGGTCGACTGAACGTTTGGAACAAATCCCTTTAAATCCTAGTGGCGGCTAGCTGGACCGGTTTGGGTTTCAAAACGCGACACGGCGCTAAAATCTTCAAAAATACACGAGTCCATCGATATCGTTTTTCAGCCTTACAAGACTGAGCTAGCTGAGCAGTTTAGTGTTTCTATGTGCTGTATTTATTCAGTTTTGAGAAATCTCACGATCCACGCGCTAGAAATCGTCTCCGTTGCCAGGGTCGTTGCTAAGGGTCGGCCTCGGTCCGTATGCATCGCCGTCGTGCTGACAATGACGTCAAAGCACACGTGACGGCCGGGATTTCCTCCCCCTGGAGGAACCGACAGTTTACTAAATAATTTTTTGCTAAATAATAGCAACAGACATCTCATCTTCGGATGTCTTCGGCCCACAAAAAAGTACCTTTATGGTCTTTTTTTTAAAAAATATTTTTTTACTGCTGATGTGCAAAAGGTCACGCGCAGCTCGTTGACCCCGCCTGGGCTACGTTGACCAAAACACTCCCGCTTAGCTGACAGGAAGGATGAGGGAGAATAACGTGAGGCCTCCATCCTGCCTGCCTGGCGTCGGGGCTGTGGGAATATTTTCCCTGCCTCGCATAAAAAAAAAAAACGAAGCCGACCCTGTGAGAGACAACCGGGGGAGACGTCTTCATACAGTTTAATCTTATCGAGATGATCCTCCAGGTAAAGAAACAAGACAGCGACCTCTGCTTCGCTTTTGCCAAAAACATAACGATGAGGATAAAGTGGAAAAGAGGGGGACGAAGCGAACGGGGAGATTTCTGCGGGAATTAATGTGCTGTCGAGCCGAGTCGTACCAACTGCGTCCAGCGGAGATCCCTGCGAATCGTTTCCAGCACCTTGTTACAAGCGCGTTTCGTGACTTAAAGAATTTCGAATCAGAGCATTGACTTTTAAAATAGAGATGGTACGGTGTTATTTGCAAAAAAAAAACCAAAAAACTTTAAAGCCATTCGAGGAACATCTTTATCATCTCGTTTTTTTTTTTTTTAAAGTGTCGATCTACCGTTTTGCTCCAGCCTCTCGTGGGCCTGCTTGAAGACGGCGCACTGCCGGGACACGGTACCGAACCGCTTCTCCACCTCCCCCAGCTGGGTCAGGTGGATGTCCTTCGACCGGCTCTGCAAGGCCAGTTTCTGCTCCTGCGGAGAGTTTTAGACAGGCGAGAAGAAATAAGAGAGGATTAAAAAAATAAAAGAAAAAGGTTATCGTTTTACTCAGAGATCTGTAGAAGCTCCAAAAAAAAAAGTTTCATTAAAAATAAACAAATAGAAGAACGAGGATGACCGTAAGACAAAAATGCCTCCTTAAATTAATAGTTCGGCATTTCCTTTCTTTGCAGAGGTTTAAATGAGAAGATTTTTTTATAAAATCGTACATGTCATGTTGGAGAAGCCCGTTGCCATGGCGCCACATTTCAGGTGGTTCGGCGGCGAATGCCCCCCCCCCAAGACGCCCTCAGAAGGTCCCAGTACAACTCGGCGTTGACAGTCTGACAACCAGCTAACGGAGCTAACAGCTAAATTAGCCAGAAAGCAGCTAAATGTTAACAAACCAACTGAAAACAACAACAACAACAACCTGCTAATAAAGCTAACGAACAGTTAATTTTGCTTTAAAATAAAGAAGCTAAACTTAAGCTAGCTAACAGCGAACAACGCTAACAACCCTCCGACGCCTCAGAAGGTCCCGGTGGAACTCGGTGCTGACAGTCTGACTCTGGGGGGACGAATTCACGGTGACACGACCAACGTCAAAGAAAAAATGAAATGGCAAACGTTCACGTTACCGGCGGTCACGTTGACGTGTTGAACTCGGGTCACGGCGTCGATAACGACACGTAACTTGGAATACTTTGTTTAATGGAACATTGTAATATTAATTACGTTTTTTTTTTATTATTATTTTTTTATTTATCCACGTAGGTCGTTCAAGGCCGGCGGCGAAAACGACAGACTCGGGCACATTTAGCCGGACGTTCGAGCACCACGCGTGGACGCAGCTGTCGGGCCGATTTTTTTTTGAAGACGATCCTTCGAGCGAAGGATGAAGGAATCAAACTCCGCTCACGCTTCAGAGCGCTTTTATCGCTCCTCAAACTGCCGTTATAGTTTGATTGTCTGTATCAAGCTGAGCAGATTCTTTTTTTTTTTCTTTCTTCTTTCCTCCCCTCTCCTCCCCTCTCATCGTCACTCCCCTCCCCTCCCCTCTCCGCTCTCGCCGAAGCCACCGGGGAAAGTTAAACCGAGCGAAGCCCGGGGTTATAAAATATTTTAATAGAGATATTTTCTCTGCTGTGCTGGCAGTTCAAAGTGTCACACACACACACTCCCTATCCGTTACTCCTGATGAGCTTCTTCCCCTCCTTAGCGCCGTTCCCTCATCCCTCCTATTTTTTCTTTTTTTTTTTCCTCACTCCCTCCGTCAAACAGTTTTTGCTATAAATGGGGAAAAATTGCTTCCTTACCAGCTCGCTTGACTTCTTCTCCAAGTTGTACTTCAGCAGCTGTGACAGCAGTAAAAAAAAAGAAAATCAGTTGTGTGTGTGTGTTTCAAGGAATTTGGGAGATTACTGCTGGTGAAATTTAGAAAAAGAGGTCACCGGAAAATAAAAGTTAAAGAGACGTCTTGAAGTGACAGTGTGAGATCGAGATGCGACGTAGTTATCGAGGCGAGGTTAATTTATCATCTTGTGTTTCCAAAGTGTTCAATTAACTTTGAATTTTGCCATTTTAAAATGTCTTTAAATTGCTCCATGAGAGAAAGTTGAGTTGAGACTGTTTTACAAACATACAACATAGTTTCGATTAACTTAACTCGATATTTATCGTGTATCCGAACATTCGATTATCCAGAATTATTTAGTATATATGTGTATATTTGTATATGACTGTTTTATATATTTTGATGTCGGGCTCCAACTAATAATTATCTTTATTGCAATTTTGTCAATTATTTGGTGGATTAAAACAGAAAATCATCAAATCCTCACGTGGCAGAAGTTGAATATTGTGTGTTTTCTTTATTAAACAACATAAACGATTCAGCAGTATAAAAAAAAATCTTTATACTGCAGATATGCAGCATAAAGGTCATAATTTGATTTACAGGTCAGGGGAGCATCATTTATTTCATCTTTTTTTTCAATTTTTTTCTATAATATATAATAATTGATTGAAAACAAAATGACACAAAAGGGTAAATATTCTTCCACCATAACCACGTGAAAAATATTAAGTGGTCAGCATGACTTATTAAAGGTTTTAGAAACATCGACTTTATCTGCCAGCCAACTTAAAATGTATTCGAGACTCGGATAAAATGAGGTATCTTAATGTCTCCAAAGATTTAAAAAATAAACTTTTTAATGAATAACAAATGATGAATGTTTAATATAGTAGTAGTTTGTTTTGTTTTTGTTAAATTCATGACGTTGGGGGCAATAATACCCAATTTGAAGGAATTCAAGGAATTCCCCCTTATTACCATGGATAATAATAAAAAAAAATTAAAAAAATTTGCAGTAGTGAATTATTTTGATTTAATTGTCTACTAATTAAACCACGCGGCTCCAAATGGCGCTCGGGTTTGTAATTTACCGAACGGTCGAGGTCGCGAGGTAAATTACCCCTCCCCCCCCTACCCCCTACATCCCCCTTTACATCTAAACTGCCACTCGTGTGAAAATGAGTTAAATTAAAAGAAATCCAGCAGACCGTGTCTCCAGCGCGAACACCGACGGGCTTCATTTTTAAGCCAAAACTGCCGCGCTCGGCGTCTCCCGGATAGAATATCAAAAAACCCAGTCTGTATCGTCTGTGTGGCGCGGCGGGGGTCGTTAAAGTGCAGCGGACCGCGAGGCCGGCCGGCCGTCCATCACCTCCGTGGTGTCAGACGCTCTCAGGCACCAACACTGACCGAGCGTCACTTTTCTTTATTTACTTCCTCTTTTTTTTATTTTATTTTTTTTATTCAGCGGTTTTTCACTGTAAAATAAAAAAAAAAAATCATCTTTTCCTCTAAATTTGATTTGAGGCCCGGGAGTGTTGTCTGAGCGTCTCGGTACCTGCAGCGACTTCAGCTCCTCCTTCAAGTTGTTAATCTCCTTGTCTTTTAACTCGGCGGTGACCTGGTATTTCCCCTGAAATGTTAGATTATTATTGTGAGTGTCAAAAAAAAAGAGAAAAAAAAGCAATAAATACCAAAAGAATCCACTCCGAGGGCCAAAACTGTGCAACCGAGATGAGTGGATTTACTGCTCCACTAAAAACATCAGCTGAATGAAATGCTCTGACTGTCATGTTTTTTTTGGGGGGGAAGCTCTTCGTACCTTCTCCTCCTCCATGTTTCTTAATTTGACCTGAAACTTGAGAAAAAAGGAAATAAATGGTTCAGTTTTAATGCGTCGTTAAAAGACCTGTTTCGGCATGAAAATGCGATCTTGAAAAACATGCCTGCTTCTTCATGTTGGTGAGCGACTCCGTCTGCTGGTGGGCGACGGTTTGAAGTTGATGTTGGAGGGATTCCTGCCGTACAGACACACAAAAAAAACATTGTTGAGTTTTTATTTTATTTAAAATGATAATAATAATAATAATAAACTACTCAAAACAAAGTTACAAAGTGCTTTACGTTGTATTTCGAGGATTAAAACATGACGAGGCTGAGGTCAGTAAAACCAGGCAGAAATATATAGAATATAGACCAAAGCTAACAACAACAAAAAACAAATGACGACGAACAATAAAACAGAAGAGAAATGTTTAGAGTAAAAATAACAAGTGTACTTGGAGATAATGAAAAGTTTTGAAAAGTGACTTTAAAGATGTCGCTGATCTTTCAGGGTTCAGATTCTGAAGTTCCAGAGCTGAAGAAGTTTGTGACTGGAAAAACCCCGGTGCACCTTTAGGCCTGAGGCTGGACTTAAGGAGAGCTAACAGAGCCCGACCTGAGGACCTGAAGATCTGAGGATCTGAGAACCTGAGGACCTAAAGATCTGAGGACCTGAAGATCTGAGGACCTGAAGATCTGAGGACCTGAAGATCTGAGGATCTGAAGATCTGAGGATCTGAGGACCTGAAGACCTGAGGACCTGAAGATCTGAGGACCTGAGGACCCACAGATCTGAGGACCTGAGGACCTGAAGATCTGAGGACCTGAAGATCTGAGGACCTGAGGACCTGAAGATCTGAGGACCTGAAGATCTGAGGATCTGAGGATCTGAGGACCTGAGGACCTGAGGATCCGAAGATCTGAGGACCTGAAGATCTGAGGACCTGTGGACCTGAAGATCTGAGGACCTGAGGATCCGAAGATCTGAGTACCTGAAGATCTGAGGACCTGACCTGAGAACCTGAAGATCTGAGGACCTGAAGACCTGAGAGGACCTGAAGATCTGAGGACCTAAAGATCTGAGGACCTGAGGACTCGAAGATCTGAGGACCTGAAGATCTGAGGACCTGAAGATCTGAGGACCTGAGGACCCGAAGATCTGAGGACCTGAAGATCTGAAGATCTGAGGATCTGAGGACCTGAAGATTTGAGGACCTGAGGACCTGAAGATCTGATGACCTGAAGATCTGAGGACCTGAAGATCTGAGGATCTGAAGATCTGAGGACCTGAAGATCTGAGGACCTGAAGATCTGAGGACCTGAGGACCTGAAGACCTGAAGATCTGAGGACCTGAAGATCTGAGGATCTGAAGATCTGAGGATCTGAGGATCCGAAGATCTGAGGACCTGTGGACCTGAAGAGCTGAGGACCTGAAGACCTGAGGACCTGAGAACCTGAGGACCTGAAGATCTGAGGACCTGAAGATCTGAGGACCTGAGGACCTGAAGATCTGAGGACCTGAAGATCTGAGGACCTGTGGACCTGAAGAGCTGAGGACCTGAAGACCTGAGGACCTGAGAACCTGAGGACCTGAAGATCTGAGGACCTGAAGATCTGAGGACCTGAGGACCCGAAGATCTGAGGACCTGAAGATCTGAGGATCTGAAGATCTGAGGACCTGAGGACCCGAAGATCTGAGGACCTGAAGATCTGAGGACCTGAAGATCTGAGGATCTGAAGATCTAAGGATCTGATGATCTGAGGACCTGAGGACCTGAAGATCTGAGGATCTGAAGATCTGAGGACCTGAAGATCTGAGGACCTGAGGACCCTAAGATCTGAGGACCTGAAGATCTGAGGACCTGAGGACCTGAAGATCTGAGGACCTGAAGACCTGAAGATCTGAGAACCTGAAGATCTGAGGATCTGAGGACCTGAGGATCTGAGGACCTGAAGATCTGAGGATCTGATGACCTGAAGATCTGAGGACCTGAAGATCTGAGGACCTGAGGCTTTGCTCAGGCTCGTATGGCAGCAACTACTCTGAACCATGACGTTCTCTTTACGTAATCAGTAAAACTTACTGGAAACCGTTGACGAGAGTTTAAAAGAGCTGATGTTCGCTTGTCTTCTGTTGTTAGTTAAAGGTCGTTCTACTGCTAAACTCTGCATACGGGGAATTACAACAATCTAAACGAGATGAAATAATGCTGCGTTCAAATAGAACTCGTAGACACGGGAAGTCGCTGGTCACCGTTTGCTTGGCGTCTAAGCAGTTAAGTCGTAAAAAAGAAAACACTGTTGCTAGGCAACGGCAACGTGGACGGCGTCTAAATGTCGGCTATTATCTAAGTTATGAAGACAAACTCTACGTGACTAAAATTAGAACGTATGAGCTTAACGTCCAATGGAAAAAATGAACTTCCGTGACCGCCGACCTTTCCGTAATTCATTAATCCAAAAACAAACAAAAAAACAGGTGTGCAGATCTTTAACGTCGTACCTTTTCCCACTCCAGCTCCTGCTTCTCCAACACCAGTTTACCGATCTGGTCCTCAAAGCGAGTTTCTGCATCCTAAACGAACAGAATTCACATTAAAAAAAACAGAAACATAGACGAGACCGTCAGCGAGACACCGGCTTAAATCAAATAACGAGACGGTAAATATAACTGTGGGTGACGGCTGACGGTCTGAATATTCATGATCTCATCCGAATACCTCTCTGGAGCCCAGCCAAGACCGCAAAACCGCTTCAAGTTTCTCAGTTCAAGCCCTCTCGATTTTTTTTTTTTTTTCTCCTCGAAGCACCCGGTGAAAGAGGGAACATTGGAAGGGAGGTGATATTTGTGGAAAGCCATCCCTATCCTCCCCTCATCCCTTCACAGAAGGCAGGTAAAAGTCAATTGCTCTCTATATCCACCAGGACTTTTTTATGTGCGCGTGGGAGCTGCTTAACTCACTGAGTTTATTTTATAAGTTCCTATTAAAGTATGCTACCAGCGTGGCACCGGAGTGCACCAGGAGATAAAGCTGTTATTTTTTTTTCCACTAAGGGAATAATTACTGTGTGTGTGTTCGAAAAAAAAATTAAAAAATACTGCACAGCTTTGTTAAGTTTGGTAATCCATGTAAATAAAAAAAGAAAAAAGAAAAAGGGAAACTGTGTATCAACTTAAGGTACTAAAACCTTTTATATTTTACCAAACAATATATCAAACTGTATGATTTTACTCGTTATGTGACGGATTTCGTCATTTAGTGTGTTGTTTTAAAAAAAATCTTTTTACTGTTTTTATTGCTGTTCTGAATGGTTGCCTTTTAGTGGGCATTAAAAAGAAGAAAAAAAAAAGTATTTGTAAAAAAAAACAAAAAAAAAAAACTTTGATGGTGCATTAGGAAGAAGTTCTGACAGTTTGTCCTCAGGTTTAAGTCACAATGTTGTTTTTATTTGAGGGATGTGACATGAATTTTGAATAGTCATTATAATATATGACGTCACCCGTTGGTTTGTTGAAACCCGACGATACTACGTGCCGCCCACCGATAGCTGAAACCTGACTGCCCCACAGGCCTGTCAATCAAACAGACACGTCCCCCATAAACACTTCTTTTTAAATCTAATTTTCTAATGAATGAGGGATTATTTTTAGATGGACCTCCAGAAAATCTAATAAGAAGGAGCGACTTTAGCTAACAACACCGAGATAACTGATGGAGACATTTTATTGACTGAGAATTTTATGAGAAGTTGAATGGGAGTCTATGGAGCCTCTAGTGGCGCTCGGTGGTATTGCAGCTTTAAGGCACTTCTGCGTCGGACTCATTTTTCAGACCTGGAAGCTACGAACACTTTTATATACAGTCTGTGTTTTTTACCGGCGCCTAGTTGTAATGCGTCACTCCCGTCAGAAGGTGGCAGTAATTGACTTCAAAGCTTTTTTCGATTCAATTAATAATCGAATAGCTACATGCAAATTTCGAATAGTACTTTTTGCTCGAATTTGCCCATCCCTACTTTATTTACACGCAAAAAACAAAAAACAAACAAAAAAAAAGCTTTCATAGATCACACTAAAAAAAAACACCATACAACAACATCTCCTCCTTCATGTTTTCGGACGCTCCCTGAACCACATTCTCACCATCTTAAAACCGGTCTATCGGAGTGTATTAAAAAAAAGAAAAACAAACAAAAACAAAGCCGTTTGGTATTTGACCTGCTCAGGAATGTCCAGTACCATCACAACATCCTCTTTCGCCGCTTAACCCTCTCCACCTACAGCGCCTGAGGAGGATCCGACTGATTCGCCCGTCTGCTGTTTGTGTCCCAGTTAACATGACGATAACAATAAAAACTAAACGGCCCGACATCCCCATTTTTGCTCCTCTAACCTTTAACCACACTCCGAATGTGCTGTCAGCTTTTAAGTGCTTGCTGCGGGGTAGAAAGCTTTTTATTTTATTTCTTTATGTTGCTTCTTTACAAACAAATTTACTTTCTAGTTATTGGTTAAAGGGGCTAAATGGTTTTACCTGACCCCCATTTTCACGTAATGAGTCCAGATAGCCAGAGGGGGGCAGCAGGCTTCCTCTACAGACTTTAATACCAACTTACACAATATTTATATGAAATTAAACTGCTCTTTTAGCACATTAGTGTCTCGGTTCTCGTCAGTAAATAGTGATATAATGCAGAGGAACAAAGGAAGTAAAAAATACTGAAAACATTACACGTAACAAATGATCTCAAGATCCGGACATTCCTCATTTGAAATGTTTTCAGAGAATAAGAGAAACCTTTTTAGACTTGCTTCTTGCTCTCATGTATGATTCATTTTGTTTTACGTTGAACCTTGTAGGTCAGGTCACCATTGAAAAAGAGATTTTAACTCGACTATTTTTTTGTTTTGTTTTCCATTAGATAAAGGTTAAATAAAATAGAAATTATTCATATGCAACACAGAAAAGCTCGGTTTTTTTGGTTGAACCGGTGAAATAAAGCAACCTGGGCCATGAATGGACATTACATTGTTTTTAGGATTACAGAAGACCATAAACAAACAACACCAGGTTTTAAAATCTAGCATAGACCTGAAGAGAGCTTTTAATTTGAAATTTGAGTTTTTTAATTTGAAACTGATACAGGAAGTCGCAGCATTTTGGCCCAACCAATGGTAATTTCAGCTTTTTTTTTCTCTCTCTCTCATATGAACACTGTTAAAATGTGAATAAAAAGTTGCGTTTGACGGCCGACTTTACCCTTCGAATGTGCAGCTCCTCCACGGCCTCGAGGAGGTGCGTTTTAAATTCCAACAACCGCAGCAAGATGGTTCCTCCGCCGCCGGACGGATGCTGCTCCTGCTCCGACACAGCTTCTCCAAACTGAATAAGAAAGAAATCAATGCTTTTTAATTTAGAAAAATGATCAAATCCAAAATAAATATAGCAGTCTGGACAAAAAACTGAGGCTGTAGAGGGGAAAAAAAAGAGTTTGCCAATAAAAATAAATATATCAAGTTGTCCTTTAAAAAAAAAAAAAAAAAAAATCATTAGGATACATGCATAAAAAAAAAATACAGAGTACTCATTCGTTTTAGAAGCTTTTTTTTTTTTCAACCCGACCTTAAAACTAATAAACAAACCAGCTAAATAAATGTTATTTACTTTTATCTTGAGCTGTCCAAAAGTTGTAACTTACAGCAGTGTGTTTGGGGACCGTCCCAGAGTCTCCACTGGGATCCATGGAGTTGTTTAAAGGGCAGTCGGAGGTCCCGCCGGGCCTCTTCTGTCCGCTAATCGAGATAAAGAAATAAGCAATTTTGTTGAAAAAAAAAAAAAAAGGTTAATAGAATAGGCTGTGTCATAAGCAGTAACACTCTGCTCCCCCCTCCTCACTTACAGCCCTAATAATTACCTCCTCACCTGCAAATTTTATTGCTAAATGATTTTTTTTTTTTTTTTTTTTTTGTAGAAATAATAGGCTGCGACATTAAAGCCCTCGTAATGCTTCTCAATCAACCGCAATCTAATCTAATGGTTTTGAAATGACCATTAATGTTTTTTTTTTCTTTCTTTGTTTTTTTTTTTTACACCACTTCCACTGCAGTGGGGAAATTTAACACCTCGATAAGCCGTCGAGGTTCAAATGAAAGCCGGCCCATTGACGCTAATCGGGGTCAGAGCAATAATAACACCGGATGGACAAATTGCACTGTCAATGCTTTTTTAAATTATCTTGGGTTATTTAATTTTTTGGGGGGAGGGGGAGGTGGGTGGCTCGGGTGGATGGTCGCCTGACTGACTTGTCTCCTAACATAAGAAACTGAGTGACACACACACACACTGCAAAACACACACCTACTGAAAGAATATAACTATTTAAGTGGGAGGTCTCCACTAGCCACTGATCTCTTAATAGAACAGACCTTTTTTTTTCTCTCTCTTTCTCCCATTTAACCTGTGCTAGTATCAATCATGTTGGAGAATTAAATGATCCCTGCTAGAATTGGCTACTATCATAAAATGACACTGTGACTCCCCCCCCACCACCACCACCACCACCACCCCCGAGGCTGATGAGGAGGAGGGAGGGGTAGGAGGGTGGGGGGGGGTATGTGTGTCAAAACGATGGGGTACGATGTGCACAATGTGAATGTGTGTTATGTGTGACCGAGGGAGTAATAAACCTCAATGTTGTTTTTTATTATTATTATTATTTGCTTTTTCCCCTGAGTTTCAGTTCAGCAGGTATTAACCACCGTCTCCCCAAGTCATGAAAAGACATTAAAGTGGAGCATTTATTTATTTATTTTTTTCATATCAAGGAACATAATGTCTTGTATCTTCAGGTGACTTATGTTTTATTTTGTGTGAATGTTCTGTAACGCACAGAGAAAACAAAGTGAAACAGAAGCGATGACATTGTAAGACACGTAATAACATTTGCAGCTAATACGATATTAAACTATAATAGACCTTTTCACAGATACGTCACCGTAAAATAAACTTTCACAGCTGTAAATAACAGCAAAGATGATTTCATTCGTCCGCTTTATAGTTTCATGTTCTGGATCTTGTTGTAGACTTTTTTTTTTTTTTTTTTTCCACAGCAGACATTTTTGGTAGATGTCATAGCAGGACACACACAAAAAAAACACAAAAAAACAACACAGCTGTAATAAATAACAGCATTAAAAAAACCTGTAAGGGGCAAGACAGAAACGCACCGATCTCTGCCAAATAGCCCAAATTGGGGATTCAGTTTTTTGTCAGTTCTGCTCCAAAGCTGTGGAACAAATTAGCTGTTAGATATCAGGGAAGCTGGCTCAGTAAATACTTCTAAAAGAAAGATAAAAACATCTCTTTACTTCAGCCTTTAACTAGTTACTCTTGAAACTCTCCTGCACTTCACCTGCAGCCCCTTTAAGATGCATATTGCTTATTTTATATTTTAATTTGTGTTTAATTTTATGCATTTGATCTGTTCTTATGTATTTTATGTTTCTTATGCATTTAATCTGTTCTTGTGCATTTAATCTGTTCTTGTGCATTTAATCTGCTTTTATGCATTTAATCTGTTCTTGTGCATTTAATCTGTTCTTGTGCATTTAATCTGTTCTTGTGTATTTTATGTTTCTTATGCATTTAATCTGTTCTTGTGTATTTTATGTTTCTTATGCATTTAATCTGTTCTTGTGCATTTAATCTGTTTTTATGCATTTAATCTGTTCTTGTGCATTTAATCTGTTCTTGTGCATTTAATCTGTTCTTATGCATTTAATCTGTTCTTATGCATTTAATCTGTTCTTGTGCATTTAATCTGTTCTTATGCATTTAATCTGTTCTTATGCATTTAATCTGTTCTTGTGCATTTAATCTGTTCTTGTGCATTTAATCTGTTCTTATGCATTTAATCTGTTCTTATGCATCTCGTTTCTTTTCTATATTTTTTAAAATGTTCCTTTAAATCTGTTTTTATGTGAAACGCTGCATGTTATTTTCTTGCTTTAAAGCCCTTTGAGCTGCATTTCTTGTATGAAAAGTGCCGTACAAATAAAAGTAAAATTAAATTTGTAAAATATAAAACATTTTTCACAATCTCGGCTTCACCTTTTCGCCCTTTATCTCAGTTTTAAGGTCTTCTGAGTTCTTGGGGACATTTTTGACAGATTTTAAACCTCAGCTAAAACATTAGCATTAGCATACGTTTGTTTCAACAGAGCTAACCGCTTGTTTTTTTTTGTTTTTTTCCCACCAAAGACATAAATTGACCAGAAATATATAAAAAATTAAAAATAAAAAGACTAAAACTAACTCTGGAACACTTACCGTTGTTTTTATGAGGGTATTAGGCTGCTGGCGAAATGCTAACGCTTAGCGTGTAGCAAAAAAACCAAAAAAACAACGTCAGCTGTGACGCGTTTTAAATTTTGGAATTTAATTCATTTTAAAGAAAATTTTAAAGAAAATTTCGAATTTTCGAAGTTAACACAAAACAAACCGACAATTTAGTTGTATCCCGTTTTGTTGAGATACATCTAAAAGACTGTTGATGTCCGATAAAAGGAGGTTTTGTTGATGTATTATTGCCGGGTGATGGAATACGTCATTTCCCAGAATGCTTTGCGTTTCGGCACCATGAGTGACATGGGTTGAGCGGTATTTTAAAATCGCTCTTGAACGTGTAGCTCAGATGTGCAAATGTAAATAGATATATATACATAATACATTTATATATATTGTTATTATTATATATAAATTAGCAAGATGGCAAATGTTATACAAAGATAAATCTTGCACAAATGAAGTGATAGAAATTAGGGAAAAACATTTAAAAAAGGAGGAGTATCATTAAAACTAGTTTTATTTTTTTACCTCCAGGCCACACGGTTGAAGGTAATGTTAGTCTGTCTTAGCTTTCCGGGGGTAGTCCTGTGTTTTCTGTTCAAAATATTTGTCAATAAAAGATTTGAGAAAGAAACGCAAATAAATGACAAAAAAAAAAAAAAAAAAAAAAAAAGTTTTTATTTTGGGTTTTTTTTTTTCACATAATTTCAAGCAGTTCATTTGAGTTAAGTTTTATCTCTGTATAACATTTGATATTATTGATATACATTTGCATAAAGCGAAATTAGAGTCAATGGGTTGTTTGTCAATATAATAATATAATAATAATAATAATAATAATAGAATGTGAATCAATTAAAGTCATTTAATAGTGTTTTTAGTGTGCGTAAACGGGTCAAAGTTAACTCTCAGGTGTCTCGTCGGTGTGACTTGACGATTGGCGCCATCTAGCGGTCAAACAATGAAGCTGCACATAAACCCCGAGGCTTCCTCTGCGTGGGAGGAGGAGGTGATGGTGGTGGGAGGAGGAGGAGGAGGAGGAGGAGGTGGTGGCGGTGGTGGGGGGGGGACTGTGCTTTTCATTGATTGCTTCCTCCTGTCCTGCTCGTCGTCCGCCTGCCTGTTCACAACTCCCCAAAAAAGTGCGTCCATCACCGCTGCTTTTTGTTTTTGTTTTTAAAATCAGTCAGAAACATGGCGTCAATAAAAGAAAGAGCAGCTGCGTTGAACCTCGCGGAGAAACTGTGCGTGCGGCCTCGAGGTGAGTTAATCACACACGTTGTTGTCTATTTTTGCAGCACGCGGAGGCCTGGTCACACATTACATCATTCGGTTTTTTTTATGTTAAACTGGGCCACAATTGAATATTAAAAAAAACACCAGAATATTCCTTTAAGTTGTGGAACAGGATTTCGAAGTGGTTTGATTCAATATTAACAAACGTCCTCCTGGAAAAACAAGTTTCATTTAGATTTAGTCTTCCTCCAAAACCAGGTTTAATTTTTATTTCATTTTTGTTTTTATATCTGCACTCCCACCCTGCACGTGTCGTCTGCAAGATAGACATTTTTTGTTTTTGTCCTCATGTCTCTTTGTCCTCTCAGCTCCCGGCGTGGCCACGAAGCCGGTCCAGTCTACCTCGATGTGGAGCGGCCTCATCTCCCACCTCAGGTCTACCGTGACGGTGAGATGCAGACGAGTCCACCTCAAGTCCCACGACGACTGTTTCCTGGGCTCGGAGGCCGTGGACGTCGTGATGCAACACATTAGTCGTGACAAGGCCTTTGAAGGTGTGTGTGTTTTCACATCTGACCCCCAAACCATTCTTATCACTATTTATTTCCTGAACTTTAAAACCTTGTTCTGGATCTCTATGCTGTTCTTTTCTCTCTCTGCTCTCCCCATCACCCCGACCGGTCGAGGCAGATGGTCGCCCACCTCTGAGCCTGGTTCTGTCGGAGGTTTTTCTTCTTCTTAAAAGGGAGTTTTTACTTCGACTCTTTCTGTTAAAAGGGAGTTTTTACTTCCTTCTGTTGGAGGTTTTTATTTTTTTCCTTTTCGTTCTGAATTCTTGGGTTCATTTGCATAATGCCCGTCAAGTCCTGTTGTAAGGCCTTTTACTGTGTTAGGTGCCATTTAAATAACCCGTGTTGTGAAATAAAACTGAATTGATTTGAAAACTGTGTAAAACTGCAGGCGCCGACGTGTCGCGGGACAAAGTGGTGCGTGTGTGCCGGGCTCTGCTGCAGTGCGACGTGTTCAAGGCGGTGGGAACCAAAGTGTTCGGAAAAGACAAGAAGCAGGAAGCGTTTCAGGACAGCAAGAGCGCTCTTTACAGGCGAGACGTGCTCAAAACATACTCTGAAAAACAAAACAACAACAAAAAACCCCAAAAAAAATCCATTTTCTTTTCATGCCAAAATGTCTATGTGTTGCCACGGTAACCGTACAATTGCCCCTTCTACAGGTTCGCAGGTGAGCGTACTCCTTCGGTCGATGAGCTGGAAAGCGGTGTGCTTGCGAATGGGATCCAAAAGCTCTTCCGCAGTGCTCCCAGAGACAGGTATCCTCTCTTAATCAGTGCACTGTTTTAAAATCACCACCGCTAACGACAGCCTTGACATTTGAGGCGGTTCACGCCTGGTATTAACGTTTGTCTGGGGACATCTGATCTCGAGCTGCTCGGACCACGTCTGGGACGCGTCTACGGCCAAGTTGAGGCACCTCCTCCTGAACCGACATTGTCTGAAAAAGCAATAGAAAACTACCCCGCCTGAGTCTGCAGATTGAAGCTGAACTGTACAGGAAGTAGAAAACATTTGCAGGCGAACTGAACCGGTGGCTACAAAACGGCTGTTTTAGTGAATGAAGACGCAGGCTGGAATAATTAAATAATTTGAGCTTTAACCGACGCGATCGGGTCGAGTCTGACGGTTCAGGTTGTAAATTACAAATTTGAAATACGTTGTAAACTGACGGGGTCGTTCAAATGAGGCTGGAGTGAGCGAAGATGTCTCGTTTTGTTGCTTCGACGCCTCCCCTCGTGTTCATGTGTTCATTTACCTTTCGTGTGATATTTTTCGTGTGTCCTGACTCGTAATATTGTCGACAGAAATGTACGTCATCAGTACGACCGCCCGGCCGTCTGTATTTTACATTTCAGGCAGGAAGAGCAGGCTGGTTCACACGCCGAGATGTTCTCTCCTTTTAAATTCACCGAGACGCCCGTTAAGGCCGCACAGCTGGAGACCCGTGTTGCTCCGAGCCTGTCGCTGGATCCTCCGGTGGACGCTCTGAGTCCCAGCAGAGCGCAGACCGACTCCGGTTTACCACAATCATGTAAGTAATGAGATGTGTTAAATTGGTGCTGCTATTCTCACATTGAAGCACATATGTAAGTTTTTTTTTGTGGGGATGAAGAGGAGGGTTTTTTTTGTTGTTGTGTTTTTTTTTAAAGATTTATACACATGAATGGAGTGACAGGGGATGGATACTATCCCAGCATGCATTGGGCAGTGTAGCGTGTGTGTGCAGTTCATGAACTTGTAAAGAATTCCTCACGGCGTTCCTGAGATATCGTGTTCATAGCGGGAAACAGATGTGACCTTGACTTTTCACCTTTTGAAAACTTGTTAGTTCATTCACTTCGTCAAATTAATTTTTTTTTGACAAATGTGAAGAAATTCCCTCCCGGCTTTCCTGAAATATCCCATTCGTGAAGGTTAAGCCAATGTGATTGGACAGTGACTTTGACCTTTGCCCCCCAAAATCGAATCGGTTCATGCTTGGTATCAGGTAAATATTTTTGCCAAATTGGAAGAAATTCCCTCAAAGCTTTCTTGAGCTATTACGTTCACAAGAAGGGGACACACTGATGTGATGGACACGAGATCACGGTGACCTTGAACTTTGAACTTTGACCACTAAATCAGTTCATCCTTACGGCCAAGTGAACGATTGTTTCACGTTTGACTAATTTTCATCCGGGTGATAATAACGGGACAGACAACCCGAGAACGGATCGGCGGAGCGAAGGCCATGCTAACTGAAAATCATCTAAATGCATAAACATTTTTATTTTTTTATTTAGTATATTATTATAACTTCACTGTCCGGCTCATCTCCACAGTGGTAGATGAGGTGTGGCAGGAGCAGACCCTCCTCAGGCTGTTGAACCTGGTGGAGCTCCCCCTGCTGGAGGGAGTGCTTCAGTGCAGCGAGCCTCCGTCCTGCCTGTCTCCGTCCAGCTCGCTGGCCCACAGTAACCCAGACCTGATCTACAGCAGCAACCACCTGGACAGACAGATCCTCAAGGCCTTCAGGGACTCTCAGTACGTTTGTGACTTTTCTTTGACCATTTTCAAGCAAGAAAGGAGAAATAAGCGCATTTCCATGAAATATCTGACAGATCGACTTCCCAAAATGAAAAATGTTTTCCTTGCGTTTCTTCTCAGGGAAGACGAGTGGCTCTGTGCGGCTCTGGACTGTTTGGACTTCCTCCCCGACCAGCCGGTCGTGGAGCTGAGCAGGGCGCTGCCTCACTGTTTCCCTCAGGACAAGCCGGGCTGCGACCAAGAAGCGGCTGCGAGCGGCGTCCGAGACGGAGGCAAGTTTAATGGACGAGTGCCGGGGATCGGGCGGGGTAAGATCTGGTATCGGACACAATTCCAGTGCCGCTAACGGATTGAATGCATTACGTAATAAGGTTTTTCTACTCGGCTCTAAATAAGCCAACGTCAAAGGAAAAAACAAAAAACACCTGGTGTCTCCTGACCTGACGCGCCTTCTTCGGTCTTGAAGCTGTAAACGTCACTCAGAAACACCTCGCCCGGCTGTTGGCCGTTTCCAGAGTTCGACACAAAATCTCCTTCTGCTCAAATCGATGGCGAAATCGCACGTGTCGGTGGTCGGAAACGTGTAACTCGTTGTCGATTTTAAAAAGTTGTAACTTGTTGTGACAGCCCACGGCGGCGACGAGCAGACTCGTCTCTCCCGGGGCGGCTCGGCCTGCTGCCAGCTGCTGCTGTACGGGACTCTGGTCAGACACTACAGCAACACGAACAGGCCTCCGCTGCTGCCTCAGCACATGACCGACATCTACGCGGCCATCACCGACCTGCTGGGTGAGAACGGGCTCCAACTTTTCTCCCTTTTCATTTTCCGTCCGATTGTCGGAAGAGTTTGCAACCGAGCTCGTTCGTCCTCTGAAGTTAACCGCCAACTTAAATTTCAACAGCCTCAATGTCTGCCAATATGTCCTTTCCAGTGACCGCCAAGTTGGGCAAAGCTCTGGAGGCTCTGCAGCTGTGTCTGAAGCTGCTGCCTGTCGGCCGCAGAGACGAGCTGCGAGCGCTGCTGGCGTTCATGTGTCTGGCGGCCGATCCGCAAGCCATAAAAGTGGAGCGGGAGGTGAGAGAGAGAGAGAGAGAGCCGGTGGCTGAATCTCATCCTTTTATCTTTTTTTTATCTTTTTTTTTTTTTTGACCTGAAAGATGTGCTGTGTTGCGTCTGCAGATGGAGAACCGTCTGGCGGTGAAGAGGTCGTTCTCCCGGGCCGTCCTCCACAGCAAGGATTTCCCCAAGGAGAAGGAGGATCTTATGCTCGTCTTCATGCTCAGCAACATAAAAGAAATCTTTAAGGTGATGAAAGTGCTGCCACTTCTTTTTGGCCTTTCACCCATCAAATACATCGCGGGTTACTTTTAAAGGGACAGCACAGCCAGTTAGTTTAACTTCCACACGAGACACAGTTAGTGAACACAAGAAAAAGTCAAATTTCAAAAGAGCAAAGTCTGAAATTTTCCAAGTTTTAGACCCAAGTAACAGAACAAGATCTAATAACACTGGGTCCTACATTTCCCATAATGCATCACATATCATCGTTCTGCTTCAATGCCGGCAGCATCCGTGGTCATTATGTTTTTTGGGGGTAATCTGTCCGTCGGTTTTCATTTTCGTGAATATGTTCTCTCGGGAAATTTCCAATTCGGCACAAACGTTCTCTTTGGACTCGACGATGAACCGATTTGATTTTGATAGTCCAGGGTCAAAGGTCGGACATCACATGCTGTCAAAGGCGTTTGTAGAAGGGGTATAAACCATTTTTTGCGCCACCCAAGAGATTTCCTTCTCTCCGCTGCAGATCCCGGGAGCTCTGCACAAAGGAGTGAGCGACAAGCTGGCCGGCGTCGCTCGCGGGAAACAGCCCGACGTGACAGGTGAGTGCCTTCTTCGGTCTCGAAGCTCCGCCCCCCTCTGGAAACGTCACTCAGAAACACCTCGCCCGGCTGCTGACCGTTTCCAGAGTTTGACACAAAATCTCCTTCTGTTCAAATCGATGGTGAAATGATGACGAGCGCAGCAGCAGGAAAATAGAAACCAAACATAATTTTTTCTTTTTAAATGCTAGAAACTACCGTCTTACTGGGTTGTAGCTCTGAGATGGATAAAGATGTGTGTTTAAAAGAGAAACTTTCACTCATTGTTTTTGTTCGCTGAGAAACAAAGTGAGCTCATGACTGTTTAATGTAAGGGAGTCATTAGCATCTTAAAAAAAACCCAGCTATTTCCCCTCAGATGTTTGATGGAGACCAAAATCAGAGGTAAAAAGGAAAGTAAACTTTGGCTACAACTCAAAACAAATGCAAAAAAAAAAAAAAGTAACTTAAAAGTACACATTGTGTAAATAGTATAAAAAAAACTTAATTTCAGCTGGTTTGGGTGGAGCTCAGCTATGTGAATAAATATCACTGAACACGAGTGGCTCTTCATTTTGTCAAAGTAGCTCTCGGAGGAAAACAAAACAACAAAACGTGACATTTTAGCGTTGTGTTTTTTTCTCTTGTGTCCTTCAGGCTCTACGTTCTGCCAGCAGGTCCCCAGCGGGACTTATGCTGACTCATCAAAGACCACCACCAAACAGGAGCTGTGGAGCCTCCTAAACAGCATCCACCTGGACGCCAAGACCCCGGCCAAGGAGAGGAAGCGCCTCCTCAGACAGTTTCACCAAGCCCACCCGGAGATATTTAACCAGTACTTTGGCGACTCGGCCATCAGCGTGCTATAGATGCATGAAGCTTTGATAACTGCTAACTGTAGAGCTGCTATTTGCCTTTTTTTTTTTTTTTTTTTACTGATTTATTTTCTGGGTAAATATTTGGTTTGTTGGACACTAACTGGAAAGACATATCTGTGAATGATATGTCAATTTATGTGGGTATTGTAAATATATGAAAAACAAAACAACCTTTTTGTGCATGTATGTGGGTATTTGCTTTATTATTCAACAAACTTGAAATAAACATATAATACACTGTGTTTTCTCTGTTGAATAGTTTATTTTGTCTTAATTTAGGAGTATTTATGTAAATTAAGTGAAAAATGTACAAAAGTCTCTGGTACCAGTTTATTAAATATGAATATTTTATAGTTTTTCTGACATTTTATACACTTCTATACTTACACAATTAATTATTCAAGAAATGAACTATATTGATAGTGAAAATAATTGTTACCATTGTTACCGTTGCCATGAAAAAAATAAATTAAAAAAAGGCTTTTGGACAGGTTTTCTAGTTTTTTAATTTACCCCCAACATTTTTTTATTTAATTCAATTCAATTTGACCACATTATAAACAAAAAAAAAACCGTTTTCAAAACGTCCGATTCTTAAAAAAACGGATTAATTACGCCACAACCGGCGCGTGCGTGCGGCGAGAGGCTCGACCGTTTGACGTCACTTTGTTTTAGCCCCGCCCAATACAGGAAGTGCCGCTCGGTTCGTTTTAGTTAGCGGACTGTTTGCGTCAAGGAGCTCGACTCAGCGAGGATGAAACGAAGCGTTTCTGTCGTAGAAACCGGCGTCCGACTGCAGGGGAAGTTGTAAATACGTCGCTAACGGCGGTAACTCCGTTATATCTCGCGTTACGAAGGAATAGCTGTGTCATACAGCTTTGTTGTTGTTGTTGTTGTTGTTGTTGTTGTTGGCGTTCATTTGTGAGCTCCGCAGCTGAGCCGCCTCTCTCCCCGGAGGGAGCAGCCGACGACCAGGTTAGTAACGTTACCCGTCGATGAGGCTTGTGTTGTTTTGTTTGTTTACTTCTGCACCTCAGTGTCGGCACCGCACCGCCATACTGACTCCCTCCTCCTCCTCCTCCTCCTCCTCCTCCTCTGGGAGTTTGGGTGATGTCATCATTTGAGCATCACCCCCAAAAAAACATGGAAAACTCCTTTTTTTTTTTTTTTTTCTACTTCAACACGAAATCCAATCACAATACAGTCTCTAACTCATGTTTTTTTTTTAAATTTATTTTTAAAATAATTATTTTATTTTTAGTTACATAATCATTGTATTGCAGTCATTGACAGATTTAAAAAAAAAAAAATCACTGCTGGTCACAAGTTCAAATTCAATTCAATTGAATTTTTATTTATATAGCGACTAGATTAGATGAGATAGATTTGACTTTATTAATCCCACAGTGGGGAAATTCAGTCGTCACAGCAGCAGAGTAAACCAAAAAGAGCAAAAGATTTACAAATACATTTAAGAAATAAGATGGATAAGAAATAATTATTTTAGAATAAATACACACACAGACTATGTACACACAAAAAACAAACAAACAAATAAAATAAAATAAAAATCAATAAATAAATACGGTTTGGGATGAATGGAAGAAATCACAACACAGGATATTTCATGGCATTTTAACACATTAAAGTATTTTACAGCAGAACTTTACAGCATTTATACAGAGAAATTCAACATAAGCTAGGAGGGAAAAAACTCCTCTTTAAGGGAGAAAAACCTCCAACAGAGGGAAGAAAAAACGACTCGACTACAAGAACAGAAGCTACAACAGACAATAAGCAAAAAAAAAAAAACTGTGGGAGAGAAAAAGCATGACGTTAATGAGACGTGACGGTGAGATATGAGGTTTATCTCCGCAGACTCCAGCATGCCGAAGGAGGCGGAGCACCCGGAGGGCGGAGGGGAGAAGGAGTCGAAGGAGGGCGCTTCGGAGGAGTCGGTGAGGAAGAGGGTCCGGGCGAATACTCCGAGCCCTCGCAGAGGGAACACGCCACAAGGTGAGAGGGACAGACATCATTATAGCAAATAAAAATAATACAAAATAAAAAGATTTATGGATTCCTGCTGCATGAGGTTTTATCAGACCTCCTAAATATAGATAGATAGATAGATAGATAGATAGATAGATAGATAGATAGATAGATAGATAGATAGATAGATAGATAGATAGATAGATAGATAGATATAGATAGATAGATAGATAGATAGATAGATAGATAGATAGATAGATAGATAGATAGATAGATAGATAGATAGATAGATAGATAGATAGATAGATAGATAGATAGATAGATAGATAGATAGATAGATAATAGATAGATAGATAGATAGATAGATAGATAGATAGATAGATAGATAAGACTATTAATCCCACAATGGGGAAATGTAGTCGTCACAGCAGCATAGAAACACAGTTCGGGGAAAAACAAGGTGCACACAACAAGGAAAAAATTACAAATACGTAGACAATTAAATAGCTAAAAATTATTTTTAGAAAAAGTAAGACCAATGAATAAGTACACACACATGTCTGCCTTATCGCTGCCCCTGTTCTGTCTTCAGAATAAGATGCTTGCCTGGATATTTGATATTTAACCCGTTGAACTGGTCAAGAAATCTGAAATATTTCTTGACCAGAAAAATCTGGAAAATCTGGAATATCCAGAAAACTGCTTTTTTTTTTTTTTGTCACAGAAAAATGCTATATTCACTATATACACAAGAAACTCCTCCTTAAAAGCCAGAAACCAAACAAGAAATACTCTTTTAAGTTGTCATACCGTGTCATTTCTATCCAGTACCAAAGACTAGAAACCTGTTGTAATTTTATATCATTCATGTCTGTCATTTTTTTGACTAAATACATGTAGTATATTCCTCCCACAGCCAGCCCGCCCCGGTTGGTCTCTGCGGAGGAGCTCATGGAGACGGCCAAAGGAGTCACCAACATGGCTTTGGCTCATGAGATAGTGGTGAACCAGGCTTTTCAGGTCAAACCCACGGAGCTCCCCGAAGGAAGGTGAGGATGCGATGCCGTAAAACGTGTCCTGCCAGTCTTTTGAGGTCTTTTCTTGCCGCAGAAGTACGAGTCTGTGTTTTGTCAGAAAGCGCAGTCCAGTGTGACGTGATGTCACGGGCCGTTACGAAGCCTCGAGTTCTGAATTCGGCCGGCGCCATCTTTGCTAGTTCGGAGCGTTTCGGAGAAGGACGTGACCGTATTTGGGCGAGCTGGGGTGGAGGGGGACTTGAAACCCGACGATACTCCGTCCGCGCCCACCGATAGCTGTAACCTGACCTCACCACAGGCCTGTCAATCAAACAGACACGCCCAAAAAACCATCTTTATTAAGCTTATTTTTCTAATGAATGAGGGATTATTTTCAGATGGACCTCCAGAAAACTGACAAGAAGCAACTTTAGAGAACAACACCGAGATAACTGCTGGAGAAATGTTATTGACTGAGAATTTTACGAGAGAAGTTGAATGGGAGTTTATGGAGCCGGAGGCTTTTTCCAGAGCCACCCCCTAGTGGCACTCAGTGGTATTGCAGCTTAAGACACTCATTCTTTCAGACCAGAAAATCTACGTCCACTTTCATATACAGTCTGCGTTTTTGATGTTGTGCCGCCACAGTTTGGAGCGCCGGGTGAAGGAGATCATGCACAAAGCATTCTGGGATTGCTTGGAAGCTCAGCTGAAGGAGGAGCCGCCATCGTACCTACACGCCATCAAACTTCTGGCTGAGATCAAAGAGGTGAGGTGTTTTTTTTTTTTTTTTTCTTCCTGTATTTCAGTCATTATAAATATCCGTCTCTTGCAGTCGCTGCTGTCCCTGCTGCTGCCGGGCCACGGCCGTCTGCGCTCGCGCATCGACGAGGTCCTGGACCTGCCTCTGATCCGGCAGCAGGCGGAAAACGGCGCCCTCGACATCGGCCGGCTGTCCCAGTTCGTGGTCGGGTTGATGGGCTCGCTGTGCGCCCCCTGCAGGGACGAGGACATCGACAAGCTGAAGGAGTTCAGCGACCTCGTGCCTCTGCTCAAGTAAACCGACGAGGCCGTTAATGCGCTCTTGTGTGTTTTGCCTCGGTTTTATTTTTTACATCGTGTGATTTCGTTTCCCGTCAATCGCGGTGCAGCAAGCTGCGGAGTGATCGGATTAATGGCTGAGTCAGCAGCTTCCGTATCCTAATGGAGACTCGCTGAGAGACCATTTAAAGATTCATTTCAGCTCAGTACGTTTTATGATAATTATTTATATTGTCTCCCCGTTTGTCTGACTTCTGCTGTTATTCCTTTGAAGGTCCATATTCTCCGTGCTGGACCTGATGAAGATGGACATGGCTAACTTCGCCGTGAGCAGCATCAGGCCTCATCTCATGCAGCAGTCTGTCGAGTTCGAGAGGAACAAGTTCCAGGGCTTTCTGGACAAACAACCGAGTAATGAATCTCTCCTGTTACATACACATTCATGCTAAATTTTGTATGTATTAAACTGACACATTAGAGCAGCAGCGATCAGCCGAGCGATCGGTCAGCTGATCGACGGAAAATGTGGCGTTTTTGAGTCTTTTTATTATTTAATAGAAAATGAATATTATAATATTGTTGATTCCAGCTTCTTAAATTCAAACATTTTCTTGCTCTTTTCGCCCTCTGTGATAATAACAAGTCAGTAGCAGGTTAAAGTCTGTAATACACCTGTCAGTCCACTAGAGGTCGTGTCAGTGTAACGTTACAACACGCGTGTACAACCAGGGACAAAGTAAAGAAGGTCATGTGATGAAGGCCATTAGAAGTAGTACCGAAGTGCTAAAATCTGAGTTAGTGAGGATAATAATAATAATATGACGATCATGATGATGAATCAAACCTAAGACTTTCACTCAGGATTACAGTCTGTGATAAAGCTGTGTTGTTGTTGTTGTTGTTGTTGTTTTTTTTTAAATGTATTCCCATTTTTATTTGTAACAAAGCTGGTACATATCCAAAACAAGACATTTTTAAGCTGCATCTTCAAGCTCTGGGGAAACAACAAGCAACATTTATCATTATTTTCTGACATTTCAAAGACCAAAATAACCCGAATTCAATATTTGAAAAAACAGAACAAAGTCTCCTTTTGTTTTTGTTTTTATTATTGAAATTCAAGTGAAGTTCGGTGACAGTAAAAATGTTTACACACAAGTAAAGACATCCATAAAATACCCTTTTTATTACTTTTCTTTACTCTTTTTGTCTAATTAAGCACCATTTAATGTCAGATAGATGATCTGATGTCGTGACCGTCCGGTATAAAACGCTTCCTCTCTCCCTGTAGATGCTTTAGACTACACTGAGAAATGGCTGGAGGACACGGTGAAAAGCCTGAGGGAAGCGGAGGTGGCCGGCGCCACGTCGGACCCGTCCTCATTCTCCCTCCTCCCCCTCGACGTCCACAACCACGCCTTTCTCCGCCTGCTGAGGTGGGACCACGCCTCCGACCCCTACCCCGAGGTAAACTCTCTCCTCGTCGTCATCGTCCTCGTCGTCGTGCTCTCGATCTTCATCCCTAAAACTCCCTCCTCTCTCCTCCGCCTCCTCCTCCTCTTCTCTCCTCCACCAAAGACCGTGCTGATGGATCAGGTCCGCTTCCAGGAGATGCAGCAGGAGGTGGAGCGGCTGGTGCTGCTGTCCGCCGTGCTGCTCATCGTCTACACCACCACGGGGGAGGCCATCTCGGGCCTGCCGGGGCTGATGGAGACCCTGAAGAACACCGTCGGCGCCATGCTGGTGGACATGCACGCGCCGTAAGTACTAATATTTCTGGAATATTACTGGAAATGTAAATATGTCAGTGTTGTCGTTCTGCTGCTTCCGAGTAGCTAAGATCACTGAAGCAGCTTTAATGTCTTAACGCCCCTTTACATCTTACTCGAGGAGGTTACTGTGCTCTGCAGGAAAGCAAGAATATTTCCCCAAAATCTATAACTTTTCTTTTTTAAATTGTTTTACTTCAAGCACCACTTTTGCTACAAATGTTTTATTTCCTGTCCCCAAAGAACTTTTGACACGGAGGAGGCGTTAGCGACCATCGGGGAGAAGCTGTGCGTCGAGCTGAGTCAGTGTCTGAGCCGACACGGCTACTCTCCGTTCTCGGCCGGGCGAAGCGACGTCCTGAAGGGTCAAATCTCCGCCGCCGTCCAAGCGGACAACACCGTCCGCAGGCTGATGGGTAAAAAGAACGGTGATCCGTTAAAAGTTTGAAAAAAAACACTATTTTGTTTTTTGTCGGTGATAGAAAAACTCCCCCTCCTCCTCCTCCTCCTCCTCTTTTCCTCCTCTCAGAGTCCCGGGTTCAGAGCTACCTCCTGGCCACCCTGGAGTCCCGCCAACATCAGACCACACCTCCTCTCCCCGGCGGTCTGGTGCCGGTCGGTAAGGAGCTGAAGGAGCTCGCCGACCGCTTCGGCCGCCTCGTCAACTTCAACAAGCTGGTCTTCTCCCCGTTCTACCAGAAGATCCTCCAGAACCTGCTGACGTCGGAGGGGAGTCCGCCCACGGAGACGTAAACACGGCGGGAGGGAGTGACGTGGAGAAAAACATGGTCTGTAGTTTTCCGCCACCGCCCCACACCTCACTAGTAACAGTTAAGAGAAAAGGAAGTCATCTGTGAGTAAAGAGAGTTCGTCTTCATCTAAAAAAAAAAAACAACAACAACAGGAAACCATCTCAGCTGCGTTCACTCAGTGTTATATTTTTCTGGCTGTTTTGATTTAAAAACCTCATAATTGTGACCTTTTACAGCCGTCTCGCATAAACTCAGTATTAGCAGCAAGGCTCGGGGGAATTAATTCACAAGGGTTTGATACACGAGCCAATACCTGTGTTTTTAATAACAAAACAGTACTTATTATTATTATTACCAGAATTCGTAGAGTGTAAACTACCACAAAAACTGACCCCATCATAAAAAAAAAAATAAAAAAAAAATGTTTGAAATTTTAAAACGAAATTAACAAGACAAAAGTACCAGAGCCTTTAGTCATCAAGTGTCTCTGAGTGATGTTTATTATTTGATTTGGCTGTTTAATCTGTGTTTTTAATGCAGGGAAACGGCCCCCTACTCTATATCTGAGACGTCCCGAACCTAATAAAGAGTTAAAAGATGTGTTCATTTCCAATTCATATTTAAGAGTGTGACAAGAATAAAAAGTGGAAAAAAATGGGTAATTGCATTTAACCTAGTTATTTAATCCGAATCTGATTTATTCGACAGGTATGTTCACACATGCTGGGAATTTTGACTTGTACAAAAACACACATAAATAGACATATATACAGCGAAAGAAAAATACATATATACATACCTAAACAATGGTGCAATTCCACCTCGTGCAAATGGTGCTGGTGCAGTTGAATATAGTGCAAAATGGTCCAGTGTTATTGAAAAAGGGTTTGACATTGTTATCAGGGCTCTGGAGTCGTGGGGGTGTCACGATACAGCGGTATTGACGATAACCGTGCAAATTTAAAGAAAAAAAAAATTGATATCACAGTAATAATACGTGTATTATAATATTCTACGTCAGTAACTAACTGGTTCACGCTGCAACAAAGTTGTTGGCTCGACGACGGCAATTTTATCAGCCAAAAAAAAGAGACAAAAAACATAGGAAGCAAATATAAATGTGATTTTTCTATAGATATCGCGATAATGTCGCTGTCGTGAATTTTTTTTGCCAAGATAATCGTGTCGTGAAAATCTGAATGTCTGACAGCCCCCCTTGCTCTGGAGCTCTGCTAATTCTTGACTTATTTAAATCTGATAAAAAAAAAAAATTAAAAAAAAAGATGCTTTCACTGAATAAAGTAGAAATCTAGAAACTAGACGACAAATGACTGCATGCCATCTTCTATGTATGAATTAAAGGGGCAGTGCAGCGGATACAAACACTTTAAACGCCCTCGTTTTTGCATCTACTAGTTTCTATATTTCTGTATTGGTACGTTTTCAGAGGCACCAGTAGGTACTGATAAATTTGAACTTTTTAGGCAGGACCGGGCTAGCTGTTTTACCCGTTTCCACTCTTTATGCTAAGCTACACTAATTGGTTCCTGGCTGTAAGCTTCGTCGTTGGTGTCGAGCGGGCGGTCTCCAACCAGTCGCTCCGGTTAAATACCCGAGTATGAATTTGTTATTGCATACATAAAAAAGAAGCTGATTCTGCTGGTTTTGGGTGGAGCTCAGCTATGTGGATGAAATGCTACGGTGTGCCCCGAGAGCTACACGAGTAGCTCACGGACACTTTCATTTTGTTCAAGTAGCTCTCAAAGGTGGGGGGAAGGAGAGAAAAAAAAAAAAAAAGGGTTGGAGAAAAAACGTATTTCCCAAAATATGTTAAAGCATTTAAAACACAATAAGCCACAGCTTCATATGGGCTAGCCTTTTAAACTGGATGTTGAAAGCCTCCTTGAAGATGTGAAATATCCATACTGGCTTATAGGGAATTAAAAGTTCTTGTTAGTGAAGGTTTAACTGTTTTAAAAAAAATGAACAAAAGGGTGTGTGGCGTTTTTGTACCGACAGTGTGCATAAAATGAAAGTAATGTGATAAAACTGTCCTGGGAGGGAAGCCATGTTATGGACCAACTTGAGCTGTTGCTTTTCTTTTTTTTTTTTTTTTGTGTTAAACTGTTACATTAAATTATTTTCCACTTATTGATATTGTGTTTTTAAGATGTTTAGGATATTTAATTCTGACGAGCACTTTTGCGTTGCGTTTCTTTGGGTCGGACATTTTTCAAACTTGTAACATTCATGCCTCCCGTTTCCTAAAAAAATACCTGTAACACATTGACTGATTACATTCGACTGCACTGATATTTGTCTTTGAATGTTTCATTGAAATCTGCCAATAAAAAAGCATCGTTTGTCCCACACGGTGAAGAAAATTATTATTATTATTTTTTTAATCCTTCCGTATCTTCCAGCAGGTTTTGTCCCGAGACCAATAAGGTAATTTCGTGGTGACCTAATTGTCCGTGTGACGCTTGCTTTTCTATTTTGAGCATCACAAGGAAACAGATTAAAGGATGTATCGTTGTTTCCACGTAGTTGCTGGCATGTAATACGCATGCTGGACGGCAGGGGGAGCCAGAACAAATTTAAAGGCTGCTATAACAATGACTGGAACTAATAATACAGAAGAATATTAAATAATGACATGGCCAACACGTGATTTGCATAAGCTCGAACATGTCTGCGAAGAAAAAAAAAGCTATAAAGACAAGTGCAACAACATGATGGGACAAGCAGAGAAAACAAAAGTAGATGAGCAGGCAAGTTTAAAAGGTTTTGAGCTGACTGGCGCCTGTTTAAAAAAATTTTTTTTTTTTTTTTTTTTTTTTACTAAAGATCACCCGAGTTTGGTGTGTTGTAATCCTGACGCGTTGTCCTGTCCCGACTTGTTTCCTTAAGTATATGTTTGATTTAATTACGTTTTTATCCCACATTATAAAACACAAGTAGGTTTTTAGTCGCTGAGCTCCGGCTTTGGTTTCCTTAATGATTGTGGCAGGAAAAGTGAGAAAACCAAGTATATGAGCTATATACTCATATACTTTCTCCTGTGTGTATATGTTAATAGAGTTGGTCTTTTTTTACATTTAAAAAAAAATAAATTATATTTGCATGTTTAAAAAGTTTTTTCAATGTTTTGTTTTACATTTAAAATTTAAAAAAAAATTCTATTTGTATTATATTTGCATTTGCATGTTTAAAAAGTATTACTTTAACACTACAATGAAGTTAAGAAGAAAAAAATCTAGTATATAGCTCTTGTGCGTATCTATTAATACACATCTTTTAAAAAAAAAAAGAAAAGCTTTAACACGTCATAAGAAATAGTTTTAATTATAACGTATCTAAATTTATCTAATGGCTTAAAATGTCACTGAAGTCAGATGTTTTTACTCGGTTGTCAGTGTGACAAATATAGAGACAGCTCTGTTGCTATTTCACCCCTCCCTCCCCTTCCCCCTCTCCCCCCCCCCCTCTAGCCCCTCCCCCTCTCACATTCCGCACATGCGGAGAAGCAACAAGCTACCGGAACCAGAGAAGCAACAAGCCCAGCCGCCGCCGCCGCCAGCGAAGCGAAGCAAAGCGAAGCCTCTCGGTCGGTGCTGGAGGGGGGAAAGAAACGGGAAAGAAACGGGAACGAAACGGGAAAGAAACGGAAGGCGTTATTATAACATGCAAAAAAAGTTTAGAAAACACGGATTCCTCGCGCTGAGCAGGACGCGAGAGCGGCGTTAAGGGGCGGCTGTCGAAACCATGGGCGCACGGCTGGCTTTCGGAACAGCGTTGATTTAAAGCTCGGGGCGGGAGGAAGGAGGAAGGAGGAGGAGGAAGGGAGGTGTAAGGGTGGGGGGGGGAGGCAGCCGCTTTCAAATGTGCGAAAAAGTCGCTCGGTTGTGTCCTCGTCGTCGAACAAGATGGCAGCAGCGGCGGCGGTAGCGGCGGCAGGAGCGGCAGCAGGAGCGGCAGGAGCGGCGGCACCGTCGCAGGATTCGACCGTGATGCGGGTCTTCGTCGCCAGCCTGTTCTCTGACGATACGGATGATACGATTTACTGGTCTTACTGAAGGTATGTACCTTTTTATTTATTTATTTATTTTGTTTAATCCTGCCGAAATACACTTTTTTTTTTTTTTTTTTTCGGGGAGCTGCGCGCGCGGCCGTTTGACAGTTTTTTTTTTTGGTCGTCGCGAGACAAGACTTCGCTAACAGCTTAGCTTGTTTGCTAACTGTTAAGCTCGGTTCGGTTGACAACAAAAATATAAAAATAAAAATAAATAAAAAGCGAATTAGTTCGCGTAAAAGACAAAAAGTAGTTATTCTCGCTTCTTCTGTGCTTTTGGGGAGAAACTTATTTTTTTGGGCGAGACATTTAACACTACTTTAAAAAAAAATATATATATATGTTTATATATATATATACATACACGTGTATATATAAACACAGACTAGTAATAGTTTCCAAAACAGTGTGTTTAAATGCAGCCAGTTCGGTCATTTAAACTAATTTTATCCCCCCCACACACACACACACACAGCCGTTACTCAGCTGCCTGTCACTCCCAACATAAGTTTCAACAGGTGTCAGGTGTTGCCCATCCCCCCCCCTCCCCCAACACACACGTACACCACCACCACCACCACCCCCTCTCCCATATGTTCACTGTCTCCTAGGTTGATCAGCAACAGGGTTGTTTAATAGTTCATGTCACAATAACTCACCACCCGGTCAAATCCATCACCCGACAATAACACCGTTGGTTGTTTGTGTACTCGCTTAAATCCTTGCACGATTGTTTAGTTCGTTTAATTTAACATTCTTCTATTATGTTGTGCATTTTCACGTTTAATATTATATTATTTTTGTATTGCTTTACCTGCTGCAGAAACATGTCCCCTCGTGGGATTAATGAAGTATCTTCCTAGTTGTAAAAGGACGCCAGCTGAACACGCAAAACACACAAAACGCCTCTCTCTTGTGTCGTGGATATCCCATTTCAGGATGCAGTCATCCTGCGGAGGGGAGGGTGGTGGTGGTGGTGGTGGTGGTATCGGACTACCTAGTGAGAGGACGGAGCAGGGGAGGTATACGGCAGCTGTGACTGAGCACAGTTGTCCCTCAAAAGGCCGATACGACACCCTGGCGAGCGCTGAAAAGGGTGAAATAGTTTCACCGCCGCCAGCAGCCGTACGGCGGCAAAGTCGCCAGTAAGAAGAAGAAAAAAGTGTTCGGTCAGTTGCATCATTTGAGTTATTATCAATATTTGCCAGACTTGCATCAGCGGGCGGTGAGTCGGCTGGAGACGCATTAACTTGATCTCTTTACTCACACTGGTGGGAAGAAGAAGAAAAAAAAAAAAAATCTGTTTCCAGATCTGTTTTAAAAAAATTTTTAATTACGGTCCCCAGTTTGGTTATTTGGAAAGTTGTGACAGCTGACCTTTTATTGTATTTTTGCACGTTTCTAAATTAAGAGTTGAATTGATGTTGTGGTGTTAGGTTGTTTACTTTTCGGTGACTAATCGGTCCGGTTAAACTCAGCCCGGCCCGACTAGTCATTGGAAGTGTTTTATTGTGATATTGGTGACTTTGAGAGACACACCCCTCCGGCCTGTCTGAACCTGTCTGTCTGTCTGTCTCCCTGTGTGTGTGTCTGTGCACTTTTTTTTTTTTTTTTTTGTCCTCAGCGAGACTTCCTAGTCCAACTAATTTTTATTTATTTTTTTATTTGTCCTGTCTTTGAAGACGACCAGCCTCACGAGTGTTCGTTGTAACTTGTGATCGAGCGTTTTTAAAAACTGGAATCACCTGAGTTGAAGCCTGAGCGAGCGCACAATCCACGTCTCTGTTCAGAAAAACATTCAGGAAGTAACCGCCTGTTATCACGACTCGCTGCGGCGAGAGGAATGCTCCTGGAAATATGTTGGTGTTTTTTTTTTTTTTTTTTTTAGCTGTGTGTGTAGAGTTGAAAGATTATTCGTGATGTACGTGTTTGGTATGATGACCTACTGTCTGTTGCTTCTCCCATTTGTGTGCGACCCACCCGTCCGGTGTAAGTGTGCAGGGACCCCCCCCCCTCTCTTTTCTCCCTCCCCCACCCCCCAGCTCCCATTACAGGAGGCACAGTTCCCCTTTTCCAGTAATGGTGACACGATGGCCTCAGACTTGCATTAGCAGCTTTAATGACTTCTTTGTTGTTGGGTTTTTTTTTTTTGGTCTTGCTCGGGTGAATTGTAAAAGGGGAAGTTATTACATTACACTTTTGCATTTTCAGTTTAGTAGGTGATACTTTAGACAAAATCTAAACCCGATGGGCTTCACTCGTGTTTTATTTCTGTCTCTTTTCTTTCAGGTATGGCCTCACAAGTCTTGGTCTACCCATCACACCTGCACTCAGCTCAGACAAGTGCCTTAGGAGCCAGCAGCAGCGGTACCAGCAGACACACGGGTGAAGCCCACCGCAGCGACAACACCACCAGCAGAGCCTTTCAGCACCGACCGCCGCCCAAGACCTATGTGATCGGAGTCAACTACGGCATCGCCTATCCCAACAACGTCGCCCCGTCCTCCACCGGCGCCGACTCGGGAAAACCGCACGGGGGACAGAGAGAGGAGAGCCTAGGAGGAGACGGTCCGGCCGGGAGCCGGGACCAGCAGCCTCTCCGCAGCCCGCGGGAAGCGAGGCTTCGTGGGGGCGCCGGCGGAAGTCTGTCAGGAGGAGGAGGCGGCTTGGACGGCGGGCTGTTGAGGAGGGCCCGTATAGGAGCGGAGGAGGAGGACAGGAGAGTACAAGCGAGAGGAGGATACAGCCTTCTGGACGCGGGCGGAGCTCAGAGATGTGAAGGCGGAGAACGAGCGCGGGAGAACAACAACAGAACCATGCAGATAGTGGAGGAGGTGTCCGCTCTACCTGCGCTTCCTCCCCCCGCGGCCATGGCGCAAACCAACACCGGGAGCAACACGGACACTGTCAGAGTCGGGGGCGGGGGGGCGCAGCCCGCGGCGAGGGCCGCGGACGGGGCCGAAAGCGGGCCCAAGGGCAGCGCCGAGGCGGCCGGGACGGCGCTGGCTGCGGCGCCGGGGGCGACCAGAACCGGATCGGTCGACGGCGACTACCAGTTAGTGCAGCACGAGGTTCTGTGCTCCCTGAAGAACAGCTACGAGGTCCTGGAGTTTCTGGGTCGGGGAACCTTCGGCCAGGTGGTGAAGTGCTGGAAGAGGGGAACCAGCGAAGTGGTGGCGGTCAAGATTCTGAAGAACCACCCATCCTATGCACGTCAGGGACAGATCGAGGTGAGGAGATTTGTTTTCTTTAATTCATTTTGTTTTTTCTGAACAAATATATTCCCAAGAACCATTTTACACACACACACACACTCACACACACACACACACACACACACACACACACACACACACACACACACACACACACACACACACACACACACACACACACACACACACACACACACACACATTTACATGTTTGTGCAGATATTAGTAAAATAACTGCTCAAACAAGTGACTCTTATTGTGTCACCTTTTAATTTGTAGGTGGAGATCTTGGCCCGGCTGAGCAGCGAGAACGCGGAGGAGCACAACGTGGTGCGCGCTCTGGAGTGCTTTCAGCACCGCAGCCACACCTGCCTGGTGTTCGAGATGCTGGAGCAGAACCTCTACGACTTCCTGAAGCAGAACAAGTTCAGCCCGCTGCCGCTGAAAATCATCCGGCCCGTTCTGCAGCAGGTAAAGAACACGCAGAAGAAGAAAAGAAGAAAAAAACCCAGAAAGTAGTCGTTTTGACGTGAAACCCCTTCGCAGGTGGCGACGGCCCTGAAGAAGCTGAAGTCTCTGGGTTTGATTCACGCCGACCTGAAGCCGGAGAACATCATGCTGGTGGACCCTTCCAGGCAGCCGTACCGGGTCAAGGTCATCGACTTCGGCTCGGCCAGCCACGTCTCCAAGGCCGTCTGCTCCACTTACCTGCAGTCCAGATACTACAGGTGAGCGGGGGAGGAGGAGGAGAAGGAGAAGGAGGGGGGAGGGGCTTCACCTATACGAGTTAACTGACATTTTCCTCTTTCATACTTCCTCAAACACTCGTCGCGTTTCGGGCTTTTTTTTTTTCTCATCAAAGCTGCATTTAAGAAAAAAAAAAAAAAAAAAGAAATTAACAAACGTGGCCGCGAGGAGAATTTAGTCTCAACTGCTTTTGTCGGCGCGGAAACCGAAGACAGATTTAGGCCTCATCGCTCCGGAACTACGACCGAGACTTTGCGTCTTTCTATCGAGGATTTGCATAGTTGAGTTATTTATTCTGGTCTCCGGGGAGAAGTGCGGGCGTTGATTTTTTTTTTTTTTTTTTTTTTTTAAAACACCCTGCTCAGAATCCAGTATCAGTCTTGACCGTAACAACGGCTATCTTTAGCTCTCGTGCTAAAGTTTGTAGCTCCGGCGTGGAGGACAGATGGTGAATTAGCGTCACGCTGACAGCCTGCGGATGATTTGCTGGGTATTTTTAAGACATTTATGATGAAGCCGTAAGTGACGACGCGTGCGGCTGCTGGCAGACGAGAAGACGACCCCCTCGGGGTGGAAGTGAAACGAGTCACGAGAGAAAACCGTAGAAATGTGGAAAGAAGGGAGTCGCACGCCTCCGGTGGATTCACACGGTACAAAGTGTTCAGAAACACGGCGAATATTTTATTTTTTAAGTGCTACGAGATGTGTTACGAAGTGAAATGTCACGACGATACGACGATACGGCCGTCTGAGATAGTCCCGTGTGTGTGTGTGTGTGTGTGTGTGTGTGTGAGGGGTAGGGAGGTGTGTGTGTGTGTGGGGGGGGGGGCTTGTATGTGTGTGTGTGTGTGTGTGTAGTTTGTTTGTATGTATGTGTAGTTTGTATGTGAATGAGTGAATGTGGGTGTAGTTTGTACGTGTTTGTGTGTATGTGTAGTTTGTATGTGAATGTGTGTAGTTTGTATGTGAATGTGTGTAGTTTGTGTGTGTGTGTGTAGTTTGTGTGTGTGTGTGAATGGGTGTGAATTTGGGTGTGTGTGTGAATGTGTGTGTATATATATATATATATATATATATATGTGTGTGTGTGTGTGTGTGTGTGTGTGTGTGTGTGTGTCTCTGAGAGTTTCCCACAGGGCTTCAGCAACACTCTTGTCCTCAGCTGTTTTTCTGTCTTCGTCCGTCCTCTGTTCTTTGGTATCAGGACGTGTTCTGTATTAACCTGCATTGGAAGTTCACGTCTTTCCCTCTTCGTCTTCTCTTTTTTTTTTTTTTTCTGCACGTATGCATTTGTTTTTTGGAAGACCGACGCCTGCACGTACGTACGCCCGGGGCTCGTCACACCCTTAAACTCTCGCTGCTCTTGCATAATGAGGAACCGAGATGTTTATACAAGGAACGGCGTCACGAAATATTTGTCCTGTCTCTCGGGACACAAGAGAGAAAGAAGAGAAAGACAGAAAGAGGGACTTATAAAACGCAGCTTTCGGGAACTTCAAGACGCTTTGTTGTGCAAAAAATTAAGTAATTAAGCCGTAAGCTCATAAACTCACATTATGACACGCAATCGACAACATCGCAATTTGTACAAAATGAAAAACATATACTGGACATAAAAAAAAAAAAAAAAAAAGCCGTCCTCTTGTTTTATTTTTTTCAAATATGCTACGAATTGTTTGTGACTTTTTTTTTGGGCAACGTGGAAGTCGGCCGCGGATGACGCGACTTTAATGACGTCCGAGTTCGTCTTCAAAGGCGAAGCTATTTCCCTTCTTTCTTTTTTTTTTTTTTTTTTTTTTCTTTAATCCAACGCAGGGCGGGAAACTTTCATCATTCATCTCTCTCGGCAGCAAGTTTCCGCACGTCGATCGGGTCGGGCGAACTATTACCAACTCTTCCAAACATTGTGCAATACGGTGATAAACGGCATTGGGATTCTGGGTTTGTCTGCAGCTTTAAATGCACCGCTTGCACACACACGCACGCACGCACGCACGCACACACACACACACACACACACACACACACACACACACACACACACACACCCTCACCACTCCGACTCTGCGAGGGCTCTTTTATTAGATTTTTTTTAAATTTTTTTATTGCCCTGCGCTCTTCTCGGCTACTTCAACTAATTTCTGCTCGTGGTTGAACAAATCGAGACGCCAAAAACACACACACACACACACACACACACACACACACACACACACACACACACACACACACACACACACACACACACACACACACACACACTTTGAGTGCCGAGCTGTTACATAACAAAGGATCTGCTCCCGCAGTTTACCTGGTTAACTCTTTATCAAGCGTGTGTGTGTGTGTGTGTGTGTGTGTGTGTGTGTGTGTGTGTGTGTGTGTGTGTGTGTGGTCTTCTGTCTTCGGGCGGCGTCTGCAGCGCTGGCACTGATATTTTTTATTTTTTTGGAGAGGGTGGGGGGGGAGGAGGAGGATGGGGGTCATTCAGGACAGAAGAAGGCCAGGGAAGAATGTGGTATGCGAAAACTCGCATTTAGATCCAGGAAAAAACATTCAGACATTCCTGTGTGTGTGTGTGTGTGTGTGTGTGTGTGTGTGTGTGTGTGTGTGTGTGTGTGTGTGTGTGTGTGTGTGTGTGTGTGTGTGTGTCCATGTCCATGCAACAGCTGCCAAGGGCTGAATATGTCAAAGTTACACAATGTACCATAAACCTTAACGCGCTTCGCAATAACTCAACCGAGCTCACAAAGCCTGCAATCACCTGAAATCTCTGAAAGTAGCATCTGCACAGACGGAGTATTCTTTTAGTTTTTTGGGAGGGGAGGGGAAGGGAGGGGAGGGGAGTGGAGGGGGGGGGGGGGGGTTAAAGTATCTTGCAGATCCTACCTCCTTTCCACTGTGGGTTTGTGTGACAGATAGCCGGTAGTGCCCAGGCATTTAGTGGTTTTAGCTCGTGTGCGTCGGAGGCTTCGATAAATACTCAAATTGAGATGTCACAACAACGTCCTATTTATTCTCCCCTTCACCTCCCCCCCCCCCACCCTCCCACCTAAACTATACATGTTATATAATTTTGAGTCACGGAGCCGTGCGTCAGTTTGTTTGTACATCAGCCTGTCAGGAGACTGGTTTGCGAGGATGTAGTGTCCCCTCGTCTCCAGCGCTCGTATTGCGTAATGGCTGTACTTTATTGTTACCATAGCGAAGCGGCCTAAGAAACGAAGTCCTCGCCACAGTGGAGGAGGTTTTTCTTTTCTTTTTTTTTTTTAACAACTCTGGGGTTTTCCCTGGATTTTCCAGAACCGTGGGTAATGGCAACACCAGCATCAGCAGTCAGTTTTTTTTGTGTAAAAGACACACACACACACACACACACACACACACAAAAAAAGGCAGTAAAAGTGGGTGTTTTTTTTTTTTTTTAAGACGCTCATTAAAAGGCCCAAACTGAGATGTGTAAATTAAGCGACGCAAACGGCCGCATCGCCGTCGCACCGATGATCACGTTTAAAGCGTCACCCTCGACTGTAACGCTGCGATTATACAACAAGCTGTCATCTGAATGAAATACGTAATCTAAAATGTGTTTCATTATCGCGGGGGCCGTTCGCTCTCAAAATATACAACTTTTTTTGTTTAGCGGGAGCTCCGTTTCCATGGCAACACACGGGGGGAAGGTGGAGGGGGGGGGGAGTGTGACTAACAACTGGAAGGAAAAAAAAAAAAAAATCACGTCACCTCGGTAGAAGTGAATGTAACGTACGCAATGTTTACCACTCCGGGAAGTAGGCCCGGCCCTTAGCGACGACCCCTAGCAACAGAGACGAGATCTGGTCTGTTTTTTTTTTTTTTTTTTTATTGCTTTTTCTAAGGATTGTTTCTCAAACTGAATAAATGCAGCAGATAGACACACTAAACTGCTCAGCTAGCTCAGTCTGGTTGTAAGTAAGATATCCGCTGAAAAAAGATATCGATGGACTCGTGTATTTTTAAGATTTTACGTTAAACGTATCCGGTCAAGCTAGCTGCCGCTAGGATTTAAAGTGTGCGACTATCTGTAGTGTTTCGGTACGGGTGCTCGGAGCGACACACACACACAAAAAAAAAAGAAGGGCGGAGAGGAATCTAGCGGTGAATCTGATTGGGAACCCGATGATACTACGTCCCCGCCCACCGACAGCGGAAACCCGACTGCGCCACAGACCTGTCAATCAAACAGACCTCATTTGAAGCTTATTTTCTAATAAGTAACGGATTATTTTCAGATGGAGCGACTTTAACTAACAACACCGAGATAACTGCTGGAGACATTTTATCGACTGACAATTTGATGAGAGAAGTTGAATGGGAGTCCAACGGAGCCTCTTAGTGGCACTCGGTGGTATTGCAGCTTTCTGCCTCAGTTTTCAGACTCGGAAGCTACGAACACTTTTCACATTGTCAGCTGTTACTGACAAGATGCAGGATTTATACAACACACCGATTTGGCAGTCAGTCACTGAAATGTCTGAGTAGCTCCCAATATATTGAGTTTTGTAATTTGTGGTTGAGTACTTATGTCACCAAACGTCTGACTCACCAGGTTAATGTGCAGCTCAGGTGGGAGCTCCTCCAGTAATTGCAGGTTGTTTTTTTTTTTTTTTTTATCTCCGCATCCTCCTTTGTTTGCATGTGGGTGCGTTTGAGAAAGGGAGCAGGCCCCCGCCACAGTTATTACATAATCTGCGTGATGGCAAATTATTTTGCATAATGGTTGGAATCATTTCCATTAGTCAAGCCGGACGAAACGCAGAAATGTCATGCGTGCATCTCCGGTTGAGGTTTGCACCCTCTTCTGTGGGTTGTTTAGATTCACACCTGCCTGTCATTGTCGGTAATTTCCTCGTATATTTCAGTTAGACTTTTGTATATTGTTATTTATTATGTCATACTCGCCCTGTGCAATTTTTGTTTTACAAAAACCCGAATGGCAAGTGGAGATTTTTTTTTTTTTTTTTTTTAATTAAATACCCTAATGTTTAGTGCTAAAATTGGGGCTCTTCACACAGCTATAATTTGACTTATACCATAACAGGGGCATAAAACAAAAGGACAAATACATTAATTGGAATTATTTAGACGACAATGAATCGTCGATTCAAAATTTCATGATCATAACAGCCCCGAAAGGGATTATATTTCCCTAAATTATATTCTTTTATAGATTTCTATGAATAAAATAGTTGCAAAGAAACTGCATTTTCTTTCTTCCATCGTGCTCGTGTCAATCTTAATATAAATTCACATCCACACACTTGTGGAGTCGCGTTACCGGTAAAAAAAAAAAAACCCTCCGTGAGTACGATTGAAAAACACCACGAGGTGATAACGAGAGCTTTGAACTCTGTTGATTCTGCGAGCGCCGGCGTTGTCGGTAGAAGGCCGTGCCGGGAGCCTTTTCTAACGCTTTTGTCGTGCGTTTTTAATGTGTTGTGTTGCCATGGCAGCATGACGCAGCAGCAGCAGCAGGCTGGTTGAGGTGGCTGCTCCGTCCTGCGGGGGCCGAGGCGTTGAAGGAAAAAAAACCACCTCCCCGTAATGAAAATGGAGCACCGGGCTATGTGAATAATTCAGCTGAGCGGGATCGGGTTGGAGGGAAAGACGGCGATCGTCTTTAGCGCGCTTACAGATTTTTTTTTTTTTCTTTGGGGGCCAGGTCGCGTTGAGCGTTCCTCCGTCCAGGTGTGATTTCTTCGTCACCGGGGGTGTCGTCTTACCCCGGTCACGTTGCGTTAGCGCACGTTGTTTTTCTTCTCCGTCATCCGGTGCGCGTCTGATCTCCATTTGAAAGCATCCTGAATATTACAAAGAGGCTCTTTTATTTTATTGTTTTTCTATACAAAAAAAAAAAAAAAGCATCCCAGTTGAATTTGCTGACCGCCCTGGAGTTTTCAAACAAATAGGGCCAGAAGAAGAAGAAGAGGTTTTTTTCTTTTTTCCTTTCTTTTATTTATTATTTATTAATATGTAGCAGTTAAGTTGTCGATTCGTGTTCCCTAATTTATTCTGACGGTCGGCAGGGAAACGAAGTGACGGCGCATATTGTACTTTATGAATAATACATGAGCGCTCGTAGTAAGCAGAGGATTTGTGTTTGCATGTTTATTACTGTGGCTCCTTTTTTATTTATTTTTTCCGTTGTTAGTCTTTAATAATTCATACATATGCATTGATCGTTTTTTTTTTTTTTTTTTAAACCGTTGTGTGTGTGTTTGCCTCTTCTTTTGTGTGCACACAAAAAACAGATTTTGTAAATAAATGCTTTTGTTATTTAGTTGTTTTTTTAAATATATATACATTATTGAGGTTTGTTTTGATCTTTTACTTTTTCTTTTCTACAAAGCACTTTTGTGATTTTAATGTTGAAGTTGCTTTTCAAATACACTTTACTTACTCAGTTCGAGGTGAAGTGAAGATTTATTGTAAATTGTCATAATTGATCTGTTTTTCAGGAAGTGCGTTCGAGGGCAAAAATAATCGCACCGGAGACGGTGCCGAGTCCCGTCACGTACAGATTTTACGTAAACACGTGATGATGCAATACTCGCGTATCGGCGTGTTATTTCTGCCGTGTTTGTTCCTGTCGTAGCTGCTGCTCTCTAGTCGGACTAGTTAGTTCTGGAAACCTGGTCTGCCTGCCAAACACCTGTGTGTGTGTGTGTGTGTGTGTGTGTGTGTGTGTGTGTGTGTGTGTGTGTGTGTGTGTGTGTGTGTGTGTGTGTGTGTGTGTGTGTGTGTGTGTGTGTGTGTGTGTGTGTGTGTGTGTGTAGTTGTGTTCCAGCTGGGGGGTCATTGCAGCAGCTTTTATAACTCTGGCAGTGTAGTCGGGGAGCAAACAACACACACACTCCTCTTTAGGTTCTTGTGTGTGTGTGTGTGTGTGTGTGTGTGTGTGTGTGTGTGTGTGTGTGTGTGTGTGTGATCCACGTGTTTGCGCATGTTTTGTTAATTATTTACCTTTTTAGTGCCGTAACGCACATCTCCGCCTCGACCTCCTGTTGAGAATATTATTATTTTTTTCCCCACCTGCAGCTGACGATAATAAAATCAGTATGAAGTCAGAACTTTTAATTAGCGCTGCGAAATATGTTTTTCTTTCGACCTTATGATGACAACAAAAATGCAAATTGCATCTTCCATCTTTTTTGCACTAAAGTAAAACCAGGTTAGATTTCACTGCAACACTTTATGCTCATGTCTTTTGTTCTCATCTTTTACCGCACGTGTTGCGCAACAGCCGAGGCCTCGGATGTGATCAAGTTAAAAGCAGAGCTGCTGCGTTTCCTCTTTTCAAATCAGCATATTACATCAGTTTTAGGTTATGGTTTTTTTTTTTTTTTTTTTTGTCAATTGTCTACTTTGTCCTGAGCTGACTTGTGTGTATTATTATTTGTGTGATTTTCCCTTCGGTTAAAGTCTTTCAATACATTTGAATTTGCCTTTTTATTCTTGTTTTTTTTGTTTGTTTTCGTCTGCGGGCCAATCCACCACTTAAAACTAGGAAAACAACAATCAATGTCTTTTAGTGCCGGCCTTGCAGGATTATTCTGCAGATATCTGATGCCCCATCCCTCCCCCCCACCCCACCCAAGGGTTTTTTTTTTTTTTTTTTTGGTGTTGCGTAACTGAACTTCTTCCTTTTTAAGGGCAATAGGAAACAGCAAAGTGTCATTTCCTTCAGGCCAAATCGGGGCAGAAAGCCTGGGCTGTGTCAAAGCACACACACACACACACACACATTTATCACCTGCAGTACTGTTACATTATGGTCTGGCGTCCAGCGGTTGCTCGGCAACAGTCATCATCCCCCACCCCCACACCACCACCACCCCTGTGGTCGTCACAGCAGCGGTTGCTATTTGCAGCCCTCCTGCGTCGGGGGAAGGGGGAAAGGGGAGGCCTCGTAGCTCATGATGGTTTTCATACATCGGCATACATCCTCACGCTACCGCTGCCAGATCACCACCGCCACTCCCCCCCCCCTTACTCCCTCCCTCCCCCCCCCTCCTCCCCTCCTGCTTTTTGAATTGCGCAAAAGTGGCAAAGTCCAATCGGTTGTGGAGGAGATTTCGTTCTTTGTTGCGGCAACGCAGGATTTAGTCACAGGACCATCAACATGGTCTCGAGGGTTATTGCACCACGCAGTGTGCTGTTCTTATCACTTTCCCCGAGTGGATTCTTGTCATAGAAGATATGAATGTTTTTACACCAGGGTAATGAGACGAGTGGAAGTGGTCACTTGGATTTAATTTAGTTTTTACAATTTTGTTCAAAAGTCAGTTTCTGAGTAAATGCAAGAAGGCACGTCTGCCTCCTCGGCCTCTATCAAAGGCTTGTCCATGTAAAGACGGTCATTTGTGCAGCTTTAATTTTTTTTTTTTTTTTTACCCAGAAATCAACGTGTTTTTTTTCAACACGCTTCAATAAACACACTGATTCGTCTGTCCAGCAGTGTAAAAAGAAACAACTTTTTTTGTTGTGTGTGTGGCGTTCAGGGACACTTTCATTCAAAAACTCTTGACGTCTGTAGCCCCCCTCCCTCCCCTCTTCCTCTGGGTTGAAACTCAAACGTCATCGGGCCGCTATCTGCTAAGATGTTTTCTTTTTGTACGAAAAGAAACGAAAAGAAATGTTTTATTTTCTATCGTACCCCCGGTTCGTAACCTTGTCCTGACACGTCTTTTTTTTTTTTTTTTTTTTACTCTCTCTCTCTCTCTCTCTCCCTCCCTCTCTCTCTCTCTCTGCGCAGGGCTCCGGAGATTATTTTGGGCCTGCCATTTTGCGAGGCCATCGACATGTGGTCGCTGGGCTGTGTGATAGCCGAGCTCTTCTTGGGCTGGCCCCTTTACCCCGGAGCGCTGGAGTACGACCAGGTAACATTCCTCACGCACACGCACACACACACACACACACACACACACACACACACACACACACACACACACACACACACACACACACACACACACACAGAGGGAGGCACCCCCCTAAGCAGTAAAGACGACCCAATAAACAAAAAATAAATCACATTCTTGCAGGATACACGTCTTAATGCTCATAATTCTTCCGTCTCTGTTTTCCCAACAGCCAAACCTCAACAGCACCTTCATTATGCAGCTTAAACCTTTATTTGTTGTCGCTCCCTGATCTCTCTCTCGCTCTCTCCTTCTCGCACCTCCTTCTGTACGACTGAGGTCCAACAAAATCCTGCATAAAATCCACCTAATACTAATCTGGGGGCCGAGCGAATCAGGAAATTGTTCTTGGCAACGTGTGATTATCTTCCCTCATGGGGGGGTTGTGTGGTCTCAAAACTGCAACGACTGGGGACTCTTTAAACGGAGACGGGAGCATGGGAAACGGCCCGTGCCGCATTCACAGACCGGCGCGGGATTATCCTGCGTTTAACCCCACGATGCGCCTCCCCCTCCCCCCCCCCCCCCACACACACACACACCCTGATGTGTTGTCACGTCTTGTCAATTTAAATGTGTTGGGAGAAGAAAAAAAAATTGACATGACCATTTATGGTCATATTTTCAAAAGCTCTTGGCTTTCTTTCGACAAACCAAATGTTGGAAATTGGCTGCACTTCCATAGTTCACAACGGCACCAGACATTCTTGTTTATAAGCATTTAAAAAAAAAAAAAAAAAAAAAGGAAGAAGAATTTGTTGTGTGTGTGTGTGCGCGCACAATCAGGGATATCAAGGAATATCAGAGGAAATCGGGATCTTATCAGTCATTTCGTGATTGGTTTTATCTCCCTTTCTGTTCATCAACGAGCAGCGAACGCTTCAGTAAAGAGATTCCTTTTCCTGTAGCTGCTTAGGAAAGTATACATTTCAAAATCTTTGGCTTACAAAATGATGAATTCAAAGTCTAGGTGATTTAAAAATAAAACTAAAAAAGCTAAATGTTAAGTTTGCAAAAACAACTGTAGAGCCGTCAGATATGGGAGAAGAAGCCAGCGTGCTTCTTTTCTTACCGCTCCCATTTGGAAACAACTTGCACAAGTCCTTTGGAGCAGGGAGTCGGTGTGTTTGTAAAACGTGTGCACAAACCTAGTGATCATAATTGTGATTCAAGCGGTGAAGCGTTTTTGCACCGACGGATTCTTGCCTGCTCAGCTTGTTGTTTTTGTTCATCACAGGTCGCTGAGTTTCAGCTTATCGAGCCGGTGAAAGTCAGGGAACTTGACATTTGACTTGGAGTCGGCGAACTCTCGTCAGTCGGAGATAGAATCTGCCGGCCGCTAGGCATCAACCACTGGCACAGCGACACACACACACACACACACACACACACACACACACACACACACACACACACACACACACACACACACACACACACACACACACACACACACACACACACACACACACACACACACACACACACACACCGGTGCACATCGAGCCCCCGAAAGCATGCAGTCCTATGCCAAGGCTCACTGCGGTTCCACTCTACACAGCAAAATGTATTTATAAACGTAAGCCTGATGGTAGACATGTACACGCGCGCACACACACACACACACACACACACACACACACACACACACACACACACACACACACAGAGAGAGAGAGAGTTCGGTTAGCGTTCAGTGCACCATCAGCAGGTTCTCAGTCCAGTGCCCTCTGGCCAGTCGGTGTGTTTGTTCTAGGCCGCTGACACGTGCACGTGCGCTTATACACACACACACACACACACACACACACACACACACACACACACACACACACACACACACACACACACATGCTGTAAAAACCTATCACTGTCTGATTTCCATTCGTCATGGAATTTCTGGAGTATCGTGGTATTTTGAGAGGACCGATCAAGACGCGACCGGCCAAAAGAGTCCGATTGATTTCGGGGAAAAGTTGAACCACATCTTTGGAAAGTTAACCGGTGGTTCAGCCTCACAAAGACTCGTATCCGGATACGTTTTATAACCGAGGTTGTTAAATGTTCCTTGATTCCGAAAAACAAGGCCAAACAATTGAGTTTTTTACATCTTAACTTTTGTCACGGACTTCCTAAATTGTTTTAGGAAGTTGAGGGTTGACAGCACGTCGTGAATTTGACATTCTGCCGCATCATCGTTTTGTAACGGCAAAAGTCTCTCGTTTGTGAAAAGTGGGGATGTTTTTTTAAAATTTTTTTTAACGTGTGTGTGTGTGTGTGTGCGTGTGCATGAGAGAATCGCTCAAACTACGGCAAGCGGAGTTTTAATGTAAGATTACATGTCGTACGGACAACATGCTTGTCAACAACGGCACGCTTGCACTTCCTTTTGCGCAAGATGCGTTGGTGGCGCTGATGCTCCGCCCACAAAAAGGTAGAGGGAGGAGAAGACGCGTTAAAAGGAAGCGTTTTTACAATGTAGTAGTTGTGTGTCCCAGTTGTGTCAATGCTTACATGACAAAATCTGAAGCAACTCTTCCTGTTTTGTTTTTCTTCCTCCCTCCTCCTCTTCCTCCCCGTGTCCCCCCCCCCCCCCACACCACCACCACCCTCCCCTCAGATCCGGTACATCTCTCAGACTCAAGGCCGGCCCGCCGAGCAGCTGCTCAACAAGGGGACCAAGACCTCTCGTTTCTTCTCCAAAGAATCCAACTCGCCCTACGCCTCCTGGAGACTAAAAGTACATCACACACACACACACACACACACACACACACACACACACACACACACACACACACACACACACACACACACACACACACACACACAGAGACAGACAACATGCATGATATAGATCTGTTACCGTCGTCCGACTGAGACATCTGATTGGTCAACTTTTGATTTGGATCACCGTGACAACACACCCTGCTCATCACTAGAAATGTCACGCCGCCTTCTCAATGGGAATATGTAATTAGAATAGATTTTCATATAATATCTAATATAATGTTTTTACGTGTTCTAGGTCTGTTAATTGTGACCCATTTGGTGAAATTGGGTCTCGTTTGGTCCTTTTTTTTTTTTTTTTTTCTCGGCGAGCGTGACCGATTTGGTTTTAAATGTTAAAAATACACGACTCCATCGATATCTTACTTACAACCAGACAGCGCTAGCTGAGTAGTTTAGCGTTTCTATCTGCTGTATTTATTTAGTTTGAGAAACCATCTCTAGAAAAAGCAATAAAACGGACTAGGTCTTGTGTCTGTTGCTAGGGTCGTTGCTAATGGTCGGCCCTACTTCCTGGAGTCTTAATCGTCGCGTACGTTACGCAAAAGAGTCTACCGACGCGACTTGATTGTTTTCTAGTTCTTAGTCTTACCCCCATGTGTTGCCTCGGAAACGGAGATCACACCATCAAGATGTTGTATTTTTTTTTTTTTTTAAAGCACAATATGAAATACACTTCGATTGCGTATTTTATTTAGTCGATAACTTGTTATAATCGTAATATTGCGGAAATAACAGCTCCTGATTTACTTGCTGTGAGAATAAATAAAAAAAGAAAGAAAGCAGGAGACGTTTATTAGAAATTAAAGTGCACGTCCTTGTAGCATGGAGGGGGGGGAAAAAAACCGATGAAGTGGCAGCGCGTTAACCGAAAGGAAACAGCTGCAGGAGAGCTTTTCAAAAACAGGACAAAGCCAGCAACCCCCCCTCGCCCCTCCCTCCCTCTCTCCCCTCAAGGAAAGCTCAAGGAAACACAAAACTGGTGTTTAGACTACCTGCAAAGCGCTCTGTACATAAAAGTTTAGATGAATGTAAGCTGCTATTTTATCTCTGCTGGCAGAAAACCCGTTTTTTTCATTTTTTTATCACTGAAAACAAATCCAGCGGTGAACTTTTTAAACATGCGTGGAGATGCAAATAATAATAAAAAAAAAAAGTACAAAAACACCCCTCCTCTGTGATTCCTGACCATTTCTGTTGTTTTCTCCCAAGACGACAGAAGAGCACGAGAAAGAGACGGGACTGAAATCCAAAGAGGCCAGGAAGTACATCTTCAGCTGTCTGGACGACGTCGCGCACGTGAGTCAAAGAAAAAAAAAAAACACCTCGTAATACCTTTTTATTTTTTATTTTTTAAACTTCTGTATATCCTTCTAAAAAAAAGAATGTCTTTATTTGAAACAAAGCAACACGACCGTAAAAAAAACCAACACTTTGGATGGATCGGTTTCGAGCTCTCTCATCGTCATGGTAACAGTTTCCCCTCGCCTCTTTCTCTGCATCTCAGGTGAACTTGGTGCTGTGTCCCGACACCAGCGACATGCAGGCGGAGAAGGCCGACAGACTGGAGTTCGTGTCCCTGCTGAAGAGCATGCTGCTGATCGACGCCGAGGACCGGACCGTCCCCGCCAGCGTCCTCGCCCACCCCTTCCTCACCATGACTCACCTGCTGGACTTCCCCCACAGCAACCAGTGAGACCCGCCTCTCCGAACTGTTGCCGATGTGGCATAAAATACACCATGCACTTGTTGAGCTTCAACTTTTCCTCTTGATTTTTAATTTTTTTTTTTTTTCTCCTCAGCGTGCAGTCGTCTTTCCGCATCATGGACATGTGTCACGGTCGTCCCAGCAACGCCATCTTCGACGCCCTCAACCAGAACACCATTCACTTCTCCAGACCTCCCCTCGTCCCCCCCGCCGCCTCCTCCGGCCTCCCGCTGGGCTACAGCAACATACCGGTGCACACTCAGGTGAGATGGCTGTTGTCTCTGCCACAGCAGAAGACTTGTCACGTCGTCTCAAATGCCTTAAATGAATCTGTTTGGACATGTCCTCGCACTGTACTTTTGACCCAACGTCGCCCTCTGCAGGAGAGAAGGCGCTATAGATTTTTTTTAACTAAAGACTATCGGTCTTCTTATTTCTGTCGCACCAGTCGGTCGCTGTGAAATCATTCATTTCATTTTCTTCCATATCCATCCTCTCAACTCGCCCCCTTCCCTCTAACGCAGGCTCCGTCAGTGTTGCATCCTGGGATAGCGCTAACGACGGCGAGCGGCCAGTTCGGGTGCAGCGACTCGTTCCCACCCGCCCTTCTTCTTTGTCCCCCGCCCATGCAAGGTACGTCGACTCTATGCCGTTTCTTCCAGTGATTACGCAACATTTTCTTTATGACTTAATTTCATTAATCTGATTGCATTTAAAATGTTTTCCAGTTTTGGTTTCAATTCTTCACAGAGATGCTGTTAAAGTTTGACTTTTTCAGAAATAACCATTTGTCTTTTTATTTACAGGTAACCTTAATCAACCAGCTGGGTATTCTGTCCCCATGGTAACTCAGGCCCCTCCCATACAACCCCTACCAGTGAGGCCCGGCGTAATAGCTCAGGTAAGATGCAGATTTAAAACTTCGGGACAGGTGCAACAATACGTGTAAAACCTTCTTTCTAACAGGGTTTGACAGGAAGTGGAAATGTTTGAAGAAGCAGTTCAATATTTAAAAACTACATTTGGATCCGCAGTTCCTCTCGTTGGCCCCTGACTTTTAAATCCCTAAAACAACATTTGTTTTTTCACAAATGTAAATTTTTCCAACTGTTTTTCTTTTTTTGTCCACCATGTTTTTACAGCTATATATATATATATATATATATATATATATAATCTTTTTTTAAATTATTTTTTTTATCGACAATTCAACAAAATAAAATGAAAGAAAACAAAAACAAATCTCTCGCCAGCTTGAATATTGGTACTTGGGATATATTTAAAGACACAACTGAGAGAAAGATTACAAACAAGAATCCAAATGTAAAACAACAACAACAACCCCCTCCCCCTCCCCCGATGTCCCCCCTTTGTGTCCCTGCAGCAGGCCTGGTCCGGCCGGGGCCAGCAGCTCCTCGTCCCGGCAGCCTGGCAGCAGATGACTCCCGTGGGTCCTCCGCCCTCTCACCCACCACCACCACCCCCGTCCTCCCTCACCAACGACACCACGGCCGGCCCGCAGAGGATCAGCGACTGGGGGTGAGTCATCCAACTCTGACTCACCCAAACTGGGAAAAATCCCCCGTTTACGAGACACAGGGAAATTATTATTATTTTTTTTATTTTTTTTGGCGCATTCAGTTTTGGATGGAATAAGAATCACATATAAAGTGTTTTTTAAGTATTGTTCTTCTCAGGAATTGTACAAGTCCCTTCAGGAAATCACCATCTTGCGATCAACACAAAATTTAAGCAAACTTGAGCTCGCAAAATTACCAGCAGAAGCTGTGCTGAAAGTATTCACGGCATAAAGTTAAAGTCTTTTTCAAACAAAACTCTCTTTGTAAACCAAAATAACTCCTCATTCAATCCGAAAGACTCTGCTCCCGTTTTCTCCTCCACAAAGCAAACAAATATGTGGGAAATGTGGCCTTCAAAATAAAAGTTTTGAATCTATTATTATCGATAGAAGTGATTACGTATTTCTGTATGTTAAATTTGTGAGACTGCACTTCGTAGGCCTGTTAGTCGAAGTAACATCAACAGCATCTAAAGATTCGTTTATCAGGTAGTGCTTAAAAAAAAACAACCAAAAAACATTTTTATTTCTTGCAATTTTACAGTTTCTTGACGAACAATCAAACTATAGTGTGATTTTATTCCTGCCACATTTTAATGTTTCTCTTTTTTTTTTTAACCTTCTTTTCATAGGAAAGTGCGTCCGCACAGCAGCCACTACAGCGCCATGATGCAGCAGCCTCTCCTGACCAATCAGATGACAGCCCTCTCTGCCCATCAGCCAATCAACATCGGCATAGCGCACGTCGTGTGGCCCCAGCCGGCCAATAAGAGGAACCGACACGGGCACAACAGGTGAGATTCTGCTCCTCGGTCACATCTGTTGATCTCTAAAACCGCGCCGACGTTTCATTCACGTCTTAACATACGAATCGTCCCGTTTTAAAGGAACCAGTCCCACCTCGGCAACGTCCACATATCAGCCTGCCCCAAAGTGGCCAATGTCGTCGGACAGGCGGTCGCGCTGAGGGAGCAGCCGCGGAGGGAGGAGCCTCCGGTGGAAACCCGGCAACCGCGAGGTCACAACACGGACGAGGAGGAGGAGGCCGACGCCGAGGAGGAGGAGGAGGAAGTGAGCTGCTTCAAAGAGGCGGAGCCGAGCGGCGAGAGACGGCTGCTGTTGCCCAGGCAACCCCAGCGAGACGTGGCGGTCCTGATGGGCGACACGCCGAGCCCCGCCCCCAGCGTGATCAGCATCCGCAGCGACCTGACGGAGGACGAGGGGGGCGACGACGAGGACGACCCGCAGAGGTGCCGTCTGAATGAGTGAGTATGATCCAGGAAATTAAACTATGGATCTGATTGGAAACCATGACGATACTACGTCCCGCCCACCGATAGCTGTAACCTGACTGCACCACAGGCCTGTCAATCAAAAACACAACTTTTTGAAGTTCATTTTCTCATGAATGAGGGATTATTTTCAGATGAACCTCCAGGAAACTAATAAGAAGGAGCGACTTTAGCTAACAACACCGAGATAACTGATGGAGAAAATGTATTGACTTCGAATTCCATGAGAAAAGTTGAACGGGAGTCGATGGAGGCTTTTTGAAGACGACCTCTAGTGGCCCCTCGGCGGTACTGCAGCTTTAAGGCCTTTTGAGCCTCCAGAAAAACTGTCACGTTTCCTCCGCAGGTGTAAAGACGAGTGTGCGTGCGAAGCCTGCAGAAACACCAGCGTGTCCATGGAGAGAGTTTGTTCCCTCAGCAGCCCCGACAGCAGCCTCAGCACCAGCTCCTTCGCCTCCAACTCTCTGCAGTCCAGCCCGTCGGTGTCGCCCTGCAAGAGACCCAACAGGTAGCGGGCCGGGGTCCCGAACAACCGAGCAAACGGACCTTTTATTTTTTATTTTGTTATCTCGTACATTTAAAAAAAAAAAAAAAGATATATAAAAAATGTAAATACAGTAGTCAACTCAACTAAATGTGGAGAAACACCTTCTACATTCGTCTCTTTCTTAGCAGCTTTAAACAATCGATTATCTTGCTCTGAGGTAGAAGTGGGAAATTAAACTAGAACAGAAAGTTGATTATTAAATTTACATCTAAATTTTTCAAATTTGAAACCTCAGCATGTCCGAGGACGACGGCCACGAGAGCGGTTGCGACACGGTGGAGGGCTCCCCCGCCTCCGACACCTCGACTTCCCCGCGCTCCGGCTCCGCCTCCTACCGTTACCTCGACAACGGCAACCGCAACAACCGCCCGCCTCTGGCCGCCGTGGTGGCGCCGCTGCTGCCTTGCCCCGCCGTGCAGGGCAGGAGCCCCCGAGGCATCCGGACGATGGTGGTGCCGCCGATGAGGGTGCAGAACAGCAACACTCAGGGGTTCGAGGAGCGCGTCCAGAGAATGGGTCAGTCCAACACGTCTCTGTTGCTGTTTCATTTTGAAAGAAATATTCATTGTGTTTAGCTCTTTTTTTTATTTTTGCATATGTCATGCGGTCGTGTCACCTGTGCTTTGGGGCGGTGTGTGTGTGTGTGTGTGTGTGTGTGTGTGCGTGCGTGCGTGCGTGCGCGCAGGTCATGTGGAAGCAGTAGGCGTTTACCGCCCCCTAGTGGGTCATAGCGGCTTTAACAGGTGATCAAGAGACACCAGCAGAGAAACCTTTTTGCCCACGCTGTCGTCTTTAATACCTCAAACGATGCATCCACTGTAGGCAATGCTTAAAATATAAAATATATAAATAATACTTTATGGCTTCCCCCCCTCCCCGTCCCCCCCCTCCATTTAAGTAGCTTTTTGTTGTTTTTGTTTTCCAAAAATAATTCTCTGAAAGTCTGAACTGCTGCTTACATCTCCCAACAGTTCTCTTTTATTTTGACAAGTCATCAATGATTCCACAATAAAAGACCTAAAGAGTTTGGAGGTTTTGGAAAGACGGATGCATTTAATTTGGGCTTGTTTTTTTATTATTATTATTATTATTATTATTATTATTATTATTAATTCTTCTCTGCTGGTTCTTGTCATGCAGCAAAAGTTGCCACCGAAGGCGCTGATGTGAGATCAGTTTGACCTTTCTGTTTTACTTTAAAATTTAAAACTACTACTGATCCAGATCAGAGTCCGAGGATCAACTTTTTGCTCTTTCAGATGGATTTTTCCTGTGTGCCAACGATCTCTCTTCTTTTCTTTTTTTTTTACGTTTTCTTTTATCGTCTACTTTCACATCGCTGTTTTTTCCCCTCTCTGGCGTGTCCTCTTGTTTGAAGTCTTGTGCCGTGTTGCCGATGTCGTACTCGGCTTTGGAGAGGAAAAGGGGGGGCGGGGCCTAAATAATTTTCAAAATAAGTGTCTCTAGCGAAGCCGCCTGAAAGTGTTTTTTTTTTACACTTAACTGCTTGCTGGAGAGAAGAATCGGCGTGTTTTATTATTGAGGACCAAAAAAAAAGATCATACTAACATGGGAGAGCACTTTTTTGTTGTTGTTGTTTGTGTGCGACAGGAAGTCATTTGTAACACAGCACCGGCCTTTGTTCCTCTGCTTCCCTGCCTTCCGTCTTGCAGGTCAATGCGGACGATTTTTTTGTTTTTTTACCCTTCTATATATATTTATATATATTTATATACAACCCGGCCTCACGATAACTTCTGTCTCCCAGTCTCCGAGTCCTGGTCCCGGTCCAAAGGCCGCTGCAGTCTCATAGGACAACAGAGCACCCCCTCCTCCGTCCCCCTCCTCCCATCCGCCCCCCTCTTCACCAGGCAGCAGAAGGTGACGGGGCAGCAGCAGCAGCACCACCCTCTGGGCTTTGGGCAGGTCAGTTCTTCTCCTTTTTACTTTTGTAATCTAGTTTTATATAAATATTTATTTACGGGACCACTCATACTTTTGCAGCAGATTTTAGGATTTTTTTTTTTTATTTATTTATTTTTTTTTTTTTTTAGCCAAAGTGAAATTACCTGAATTATTCCACTGGAAGTAGTTTTTTTATTATTTTTTTAATTACAAAATTATAAAATATTTTGTATCCCCCTCCCCACCCCCTCCACCCTAACCCCCCTTTAGGTGCAGCCGTACGTTTCCAACAGCAGAGAGTGGAACGGCAACTTTGGCCCGCTGCGTCCGCACGCCTTCATCCCGCCGACGGTGCACACGCACACCTTCACGCACCTGCCCCACGGCAGCCCCACCCACACCTCGGCCGCGCCGCACACGCACACCCTGCTGCCGTACCCCTCCGGCGGGCCGCTCGCCGCCGCCCACCACCCCCACCCCATGCTGCCCTCCCGCCCGCCGCCTCCCCCGCTCCTCCAGCACGGCTACGGGCTCTCCCACCCGCAAGGCGGCGCCATAGTTCACCAGGTGACCCTGGGCCTCGGCGGCCCCCACCACCCCCACCCCCACCCGCACCACCACCACCACCCGCACCGGCTCCTCCCCTCGCCCACCATCCACCCGCACCACCAGCCTGGCTACGCCCACCACCCGCACCAGTTCAAGCCGCCCTTCCCGCCGCCGCCCCCGCCTCCCCCTCACCCGTACATGGCCTCCTCGGCGGCGTACACCGGCTTCCCGCTGAGCCCCACCAAGCTCAGCCACCACCCCCAGTTCTCGTATATCTGAGGAGCCGCACGGGGCCGCCGCAGCACCTCCTCCTGCTGAGGAGGCGCGACGGGAAGTGGACCGGGGCCGCCACCTGGGCGGGGAGGGCGAGCGGCCGAGCGCGAAACGGACACTTGTGATGATGATGACGACGATGATGATGATGATGATGATGATGATGAAGTGGAAGAGGAAACGAAGATGCACGGCGACGTATCGCAGCGGACGGAGAGATGAAAAAAGTAACTGAAGATGCCGTTTTCTGGTTGTTTTCTGAGGACAAAGCAGTAACGTGGGTGGAGGAGGGGGGGGAGGGGGACGTCTCCGTCTCCGAAGGACTTTCCCAGCGAGATAACGTCGGAGGAGACGCTTCGAGGGACCGTCGAGTCGACGCCAGCGAAGTTACGAGGAGATCGAGAAAAGTTCGTGGTTACCTTTAGTTTGTTTTCGTTGCCTTGTAGCAGCAAGCCGTTTTTTTTTTTCTCTCTCTCTGGATGTATCCGTGAAGCCACGCCCCCTCCTCCTCCAAACCCGTATTATTCACGAGGAATCCCAAACCGTCTTTTTCCGTTGTTTTCAGATTTAGTATTTTAGTTTCGGGGCTTCGCCGACTCCTCAGTGCCTTAAAAACTCTCACGTCACTTCAGGAGCAAACAGATTGTAATTTTTTTTTACAATAAAAGGACTTAAACCTTTCACACTCTGACGGGGCTTATCGGATTAAAAAAAAAAAAAAAAAAAAAAAAAGCAAGGATGACGCTTGTGTTTTTTAAATTTTTTTTACGTGCTTTCTAACTCGGAGTATGGATTTACGTTAGCTAGACGCTGCACATGTAGGGCTTTGACTGAATGAGCTTTTTATGTACATAAAAGAGTGATTTGATATTTTGATAATCGATTTCTATTTACTACAGTACTTAATTCATAACAGTATTGTCACTGTTTACTGTAACTGCAATACAATCTAGATAGACTCTGGGTTGCCGTGTTTTTATTATATTTTTGGGCTTTTAGGCTGCATTTTTTTTAATTTTTTTTTTTTTGGGGAGTGGTGTATAGACTTTAAAAACAACAAAAAAAAGATTTAAAAAAAAAGTGTTATGTTTTTACTTTTAAATGCTTCTCAGTGTTTGGACAAATTAACCCTATCAACTCTACAGTATGGTCGTTGGGCTTATCGAGTATTAGATTTCGTGTTCGTAAATGGTTTTTTTTTAGATATACGAACTTTTTCGTCCCGTGTATTGAAGCCTGTTGTCAGTTTTTGATACATTCCTTCAGGGTGGATGCATAGCCTTGATTTTATTTTATTCTATTTTTAATTTTTTTTTTGCGTGTGTTTTGTCTTCACCCGTCATATCAGCTGTTTTTTTTGTTTTGTTTTTACTCCAATCAGCACCAAAGACTGTTTGAATCATTTCCTTGAAGCATGGTCGATAATATTTCTTTTTTTTGTTTTGTTTTGTTTCACTTCACCATCTGTCTAACATCGGTATATATATTGAGAGATATCTCTATTTTAAAGATGAGGTTGAGTTTTTTTGTTTTTGTTTTTTCCTGAGCTACGTTTGGCAAATTGTATTTTTTTGGAATGTATAGATAATTAAGCTGCTATGTACTGATTATCTGCCACTTCGTAGCTGTGAATTTAGAGGATTTTAATCTCATTTCTAGCCTTGCGATCTCTCTTCCGTATCGTAGTTCGGACGACTAGATACGATAGAAGTGTTTTTTGTTTTTTTTATTTTGATCATAGAGTTATATTGAATGCTATTCTTATATGCTAGTGCCTCTGTATATTGGCTTTGTTGTTTTTGAAGTGATTGTAAACTGCTGTAATGGAAGTTTTTTTTTTTTTTTAATTTTCATTCTGTTGCTTTTTTGTGTGTGTGTGTGTGTGTGTGTGTGTTTTTTGTGTATTTTAGCATCAGTATTTCAGATGTAGGCTGGGTTCAACTCTTTGATTCGGTAAACGTGCGTGTTGTTGACGTATTACCGTGTTTTATTTTTTGTTGTTGTTGTTGTTGTTGTTTTTTCCCGTTCTTGGACTGTATTCTCTTCGTACTGTACGATAATAGTGCCTTTTTTTTTTTTTTTTCTCCAAACAAGTTGCCGACAAGATGATATCAAAGCAGTTGGAAATTTGTAGGTTCCTATTTTTACACCACGTGGGGGGGGAAACAAACCCAAGGTTGTTTGTTTGTCAGACTTAAAAATTTGAAAGCAATCTCTATATTTAAATATATATATACATACATATATATTTCTTTTTTTTACAGAATCCTAAGAAAGTACAAGTCAGGGAATGTTTTACCGCCGTGCAGTACTCCAAACAAACACAGGGCCTGAATTTACACACAAATGCAAAAAAAAAGAAATAAAAAAAAAAAGCTTTATATTCTCAGTGAATGTATTTGTGGATTTGCAGAGTGAATTTTTGTTTTTTTTCTGCTCACTCTGTGATTTTTAAGAAAAAAATTTGGGGGGGGATTTTGTTGACTTGTTGTACGCAGCTGTGACCATCAGTAGATATCACGTGTTTCAGTTTCATTTTTCTTTTTTCGAAAAGGCTTTATCCATCACGCAAAAAAAACAACAACACACAAAAAAAAAAAAATTTTTCGGTCCAAATTTGTCCCCACCGTAAATCGAATTACATGATTTTTGTTGTTGTTGTTGTTGTTGCTTCAGTAGTCGGGTGTATTTTATGTCTAACGTGCTACTTTTGTTGATGTTTATTTTTAATTTTTTCTTCAAACAGGAGTTAAAAGCATCGTAACGTGTGCTCCACTGTAAAAGGAAAATGTTTATTTTATTTTTTTTTTTAACCATGTGGTGTTTTTCTGTCAGCTCAGCACAGGTGATGAGATGAACATGTATGAACTCAGTGAACCCCCCCCCCCCCCCTCAACACAGCCCCCCCTCCCCCCCCACGAAACCCAGCAGCCTTAAAAAAGAAAGAAAAAAACAAAAACCACGAACTTTCTGCGACCAAGCTCGATTTTAAGTCGTCGCTACGGAAGCACATTATTCATTAAAAAGCTGTTTTTCACGTAAAAAAAAAAAAAAAAAAACAAAAGAAGGTATTTTCACGTTATTATAATCATCTTATTTCTAACAATCTACTTTTAAATCATTTTAACTCGCATGGACGCAAATTCGTATCGAACAGCGTTGGCGTTCGTGAACTTATTACGATGTCATCCGACCCGAGCGTGAAGGATATAATCGAATCGCCGAAATGAGGCGTACTTCGTAAGTTTCAGTTCATCATTTTATTTCAATCATGGCTTTTACATACTATATATATATTTTTTATAACGAGAAAAGTTTCTCTTCGATGTCGTAATAAAAAAAATATATATATATATATATATATATATATTGCGCAATAAAACAAAACTTTGTTATAAGGTCCGTTTTTTTTTTTTTTTTTTCTTGCGTGGCAGCAAAATGATTCCGTACGTTAAACAACAGCAATAACCGAGAATCGGGGCTTTTATTAACGGGGCCCCGCCCCCCACAGGTCTGCTTTTTAATTAGGCTCCTCCCACATTATCAAAGCTACCAAAAACCAACAAAAATAACGACGTCCGAATCTCGTTCGCGGTTTTCTGAGCTGAAGAATTAAACGGTGTGAAAAAAATGTTGACTCCACATACGACGCGTTTGTACCACAACTTTTTATCTAATTATCGTTTTGTTTTTTGTTGTTGTTTTTTTTAATCGTACTTAAGACACGAATATGTAGACGTGATGGCTAAAAAAAAAAAAAAATTGAAAACAGTTACTGTTCTGTGTAGATTTGTGTGGCTTTTATGATTTTATTTTCATTTTCATTTTATTTTGTATCTAAAAATTGCTACGCTAGTTTGACACGTAGCAACCGCACTGTGCAATATACAACAATATACGAGGACCGGGGGGGGGAAACAAAAAGATAATTGTTTGGATGTAATGATGTGTGTCTAACCCGTTTGCAGTAGCCCTCCCCCCCTCCCTCTTAATTCTCAGTGAGTTTCAATGTGACCAAGCCTTACGTACTTTGTCACAAAAAGCGGGTTCCTTCTTGGTGACTCTTATTGGTGAGTGTCAAAATATGACTTGATGGTTGTAACTATGTCAAGATTCACTTTGAATTAAAAACAACAAAAAAAAACAAAAATTTCGCTTCAGTCAACCGTTTGTTGTCTTTGTTGATACGACGATGAGAGGATTAATAGATGTTAGTGTTGATGTCAGTGCTTTACTTTCTTTTTTTTTTCCCCAGATTTACAAACTTTCATAAAAGTTTTTCTCTCTGTAGCTTTTAAGTCGAGGAAGGTCTTAACTTCTGGATTCGTCGAGACTCGGAGCAGGAAAACCAGCTTGGGGGGTCCAACTAGAGATTGAATATAAAAGAGTTCGTAGCTTCCGGGTCTGAAAAATGAAGCCGATTCAGAAGTGTCTTCAGCTGCAATACCAGCGAGTGCCACTAGAGGTCGGCTCCAAAAAGCCTCCGGCTCCATAGACTCCCATTCAACTTCTCTCATCAAATCCAAAGTGAATAAAATGTGTCCATCAGTTATCTCGGTGTTGTTAGCTAAAGTCACTCCTTCTTCTTAGTTTTCTGGAGGTCCATCTGAAAATAATCCCTCATTCATTAGAAAAATAAACTTAAAAAAGATGTCTTTTTGGGGACGTGTCTGTTTGATTGACAGGCCTGTGGTGCAGTCAGGTTATGGCTGTCGGTGGGCGAGACATAGTAATGTCAGGTTTCCAATCAGATCCACCGCTAGTTTTAGGTGATTCTAGGCTAATAAAAACAATTATGAATATCATTTATAATATTTTTTTGGGGGGGCGGGGGGGCGTAAGAAATATAGTTAGTAACACCTGTGCGATAGCTTATTACCTGGACCTGGAGCCTTCTCCTGGGAAGCTCCCTCATTAACGACCTCTACTGGGGATAGTTTGCTGTATTTTTAATGGGTTCCTATAAACTAGACTTTTTTTGGTCTAAAATAATTGTCCTGTATCATTTTCTAATCTGTCAGTGTCTCTTTAAGTACAAAAATATATATATTAAATAAGTAATTAATTTAATTGTCTGTCTTGTTTTGCCGTCATCTACATTTCGTTGTTTTTTTTTTAGGATCTTTTTTTTTTTTTTTTACTAAAAAGTGTGCAAAAGTTGTTCTTTCGATATTGTTTTTTTTAAATTAGAAATATCTGCATTTGTCATTTGAAATGTGTGCAAACAAGATAACTTCTCATCCCTCTTCCTCCTCCTCCTCTTCCTCCGTGCAGGTTCAGCTCATGATGTAGCAGGTGTTTACAGATGTCGTGTCCTGGGAGGTAGAAATAATGATTTCACCATTATTATAATTTTTTTTTACAGTAAATTGGGCACAGAGGGGAGCACCCCTCCCCTCCACCCCGGTGTGCTTCTGTCTGTCTGCGCCCTCAGCCGCCACCAGGGGGCGCCCGCCTCCCGGCCCCAAACAGCAGAGTGGCGTCACTGCCTTTGCCTGCTGTTTTTTTTTTTTTTTTTTTTTAATGATGCACCGAGCTTCACCTCCGGCTCATAAAAGATAAATAATAATAATAATAAAAAAGACTTTACAAGTGATTTTTTTTTTCGTCTTTAAGGTATTTAAGTGGGAATGTTATCACCTGTGTGTTCTTGATAATAACCCCAAAACATGCAGAACCGTTTCTACCTGCCAGGAAGCTGCACACCAAGCTTGCGACAGATTAACCACAAAAAAAAACCACGACCGGAAGTAAGTTTCACCATCAAAATAAAAGCTTATAAACGGATCTAGCCATGAAATGATTACTGCCCTTTATGAAACAAAATGAGCTCACGTGGTGAAGTTGGAGGCTAAAAGACAAGTTGGGTTACATTTAACCGCAAGGCCATCAGCAGAATTATATATTTGGTCGGTACAAACACCTGATAAAGTGCAAAGTTAGTTTATTAACCTATTTTAATCTGTTGTCTTTTTAATTAATGTATTTTCTGTCGACATCCTGTGAAAAACATCCACATTTTAAGTTCGACCTTTTAAAACGAACCCTTTTGGATGTTCACAAAATACCGTACATATGAATGTTCTGCTAATTTTAACTGCTTTATATTTTGTTGGTGAGTTTGATATATATTCTGTAACACGTCATGTGTTTTGTAGCAGAACCTCGTACCTCTAATAAGTCACCAAGCTGCAGAAAAAAAGAAAGAAGAAGCCCCGTTTTCAGCTACTACTCTACTAAAAACAGGCTTTATGCCAGAAGTGCTTCTCGAACAAATTGGCTCGCTTTTATTTTGAAAAGGGCACCAGCTGTTTTCCGGTCCCCGTAGCCGCGCGTTGACGCAGCTGCCAGCAGAGATGGAGAGCGCCTTGCGGTCGCAGTAGGGACATCACACTTAACGCACACACACGCGCGCAGGCACACACCGTGTCAGTGAGACGCGTTAACAGGGAAACATTTATTTTAGTATTTTGTATTTTTTTTTTAACAAAAAGCTATTTTTTTGTTGTTGTTTTGTTTTCCTCGTCAAAACCCTCGCAGCCTCCAGCGGGCTCATGGAGAGCGGAGCCCCGTCTGTCCGCACCGGGGGCGCGTTGATCGGATGCCTTTCACCGCAGCAGCGCCGTTAGATGTTCTTCCCTTCAGGATTAATTGGTTGTGACCGATGGCTCCCAAACACGCGCTCGTCTCCGGCAGCGGTGGCCCCGGGGTCGGAGGGGTGAACGCGAAACGGGACGACCCGTGGAGCCCGGATGCGGGGACGGTGGTCGTCTTCCGCTCGCCCGGGAACGGGAAGAGGACGCGGGCGCCGGATGGGATGCCGGCCCGGTGGTTTGTGACCGTCGGCGCGGTGCTGATGCTGATGATGCAGAGCTCCTCGGCCGCTGAGGGTAAGACATCCGACGCTTTTGTGTCATTGCATTGTCCAACCTGTAAGAGTGGCTTTTTCTACATCGCGCTGCACTCCTTATACAACAACGCGCGCATCAGCCGCACTGACTGGCGCTGAATGCCCGGGACTTCCAGGTCCATTTTCAAGCTCGGTTTACCTCATTAATGATGCGGTTATTAAGTGGAAGATCGTGCGCGTGGAGGGCTTCATTAGGTTGTGTTAGGTGTGAGTGATAACCTGGAAGAACAGCAGCTGTGTTGTGCATTTTAAAGATGGCATCGTTCGGATGCGTCTTGGAGCTGGTTTGGTGATTTTTTTTTTTTTCTGAAGGCGTTCGTGTTCTTTTATATGACGTATTGGATGAATTTAGGTGACTTTGTCATGAATATATCTTATTTAAACCCCTCGGTGTGGTCTTACAGAGCCCCCCCCCCCCAACCACCACCACCACCCCACCCTACACCGATGTCACGTCCCTTTAAAAAAAAAAAAAAACCAAAAAAACCCAAACACGCGCAGCCCGGAGCGCACGGGGTGGACCCGCATCGCTGCTGCGCCCCGCGCCGCCTCAACGCGCTCACCTGCGGCCGTTCCCTTTTCATCGCGTGACAGAGGAAACTTTAGTTTGTTTGTTTGTATTCATTCATGGAGAAGCTGAGCCCCCCCCCCAACACACCCTCGAGGTCGCCCAACCTCGAACAAGATCCATAGAGGGGGGGGGAACAACGTTTCATACTCGGCGCAAGATGCATAATTGATGATTTCCGTGTCTTTTACAGACGGGCTCGTGGAAACACCAAAATAGCAGCAGAGACGCGGTTCAGTCACCACGCAGCTCCTTCAGAGGACCAAATAATGACTGCAGCCTCTGTAGGAACATCTCTTACAACAAAAGCACACAGTGTCTTTCTCTGAATCCACATTTTATTTTGAAATATCTTGAGTGTTGTGTTTGAAGTCTTTGGGAAAAGGGACCTTTTTAAAAAAAAATGGTTTTATTAAGGAAACACAAAGAATCACCGCCCAATGAACGATGAGGTCTCACCTGTTTTATCAGGTGGTCGAGTGTATTGATTATGAGGCCATAAAGTAAGCAAATTATAAACCCAACGGACTCACTTTGGCTTCATATCGATGCAAACTTTCCTTCACAACAAGCAAAGAATCGACAAAATTCATTTTCAGAGTTTTTTTGTTTTGTTTTATTTGCAGGTTTAACGGTCGCTCGAACTTGTGACGCCAAACTTAAACAGATGTGAACGAAACGTGACATTTGAAGGAAAAAAAAAGAAAAAGTTAAATGTCAAATGTCCGGCTTCTCTCCAGGAATGATGACTCAGCTTTTTTATTATTTTTTTTATACTATCACAAAGCACCAGTTTTCAGAATGAGGCGTTCAAGAACACACACATATATTACAAACAGAAGTTTGTATATATAAAAAGCTTCAGCTTACATACACCTCCATTTCTCACCACACTGGACCACATCCACTCCTTTAACTCCCGCCTCCCTCCCTCCCTCCCTCCCTACCTCCCTCTTCCTCGTCATGCTTCCATAAATCTGAATAATATTAAAAAAAACAGATGTGATTAAAAAAAAAAGAAAACGGTTCAGTAGCCGCTCTGCTGGCTTTTATTTTGATAATCGTTTAAGCGATCGTCCGGCTGACCTGCGAGTCACACACACACACACACACACACACACACACACACACACACACACACACACACACACACACACACACACACACACACACACACACACACACACACACACACACACACACTCTTTCAGTTCCACCTGAGCAGCCTCTCTTTAAAATCTCAAATTGGAAAGTAATGAAGCGCCCGTCTCCTCTTCATCTCACACACCTCCACTCGTTGGAGGATAATATAACTCCCCCCCCCCTCCACCACCACCACCACCACCTCCCCCGTTAGGTGTAGATTTGAGAATGAAAAGCAGAGATGCAGAAGAAGAAGAAGAAGCTCGGCCTCGTGTTCGGACAGCCGAGCGAATCGCCCACTCGCTCTCAAAAACACATCCGCTTTATATATTTATATACATAATACATATTTATATAAATACCATGCTGTCGTGCCACTTCAGAAAGGTCTCGAGCAGATTCGGCTTTCTTCTCCTTCGTGCTCCTTGTTCCTCGAACGTCCACCTGCTTCCACGTCTTTTCACAGAGAAAACGATTCCCGTTTTTATTTTCGTTTTCTCCGTTTTAAAAACGTAATAAAAGATGTTTCGGCGGCTGATGCCCAGCTGGTGTGTGTGTGTGTGTGTGTGTGTGCGCGCGCGTGCACGCTAATAGGTCTACAGAGATCTTCATCCTCAGTCAATAGCCGTGAGATCTATTGGTCGGCGTTGCCATGGGAACAGATCGGCAGCTAGTACTTTTCTCGCCCGTGGTTGTCTGCGTTTCGTCAGTCAGGGATTGAAAATAACATGCGAGTAAAAGTGGCAGGTTTGGAGTCTTGTTGCCTGACGATCGGCGTCGGGATGACACACACACACACACACACACACACACACACACACACACACACACACACACACACACACACACACACACACACACACACACACACACACCAGCCACGAGATTTGAAATCAACTTGAAACTTCCAGCTGTGAAACATCAGTTTAATTTTTTGCTATCAACATCGTGTGTGTGTGTGTGTGTGTGTGTGTGTGTGTGTGTGTGTGTGTGTGTGTGTGTGTGAGTGTGTTTCTGTGTGTGTGTGTGTGTGTGTGTGTGTGTGTGTGTGTGTGTGTGTGTGTGTGTGTGTGTGTGTGTGTGTGTGTGTGTGTGTGTGTGTGTGTGTGTGTGTGTGTGTGTGTGTGTTTCTCGTCAAACCCGTTGTGTGGAGATTCAGACGTACCTGTGGCGTCCAATACGGCGGCTTCTTGCTGCTTTTCCGTGCGTCGAAGGACAAACGTTAAAAAGAGAGTAGACCGGTGAGACTCGGTGAGTTTTGGAAAAAGCTCTTCCAGTCTTCCAATCCCAACTTTCGGCGAGAAATTCAGATCCTTCGACGGGGGGGGGGGAAGTGTCCCGCTCACGAACGCTCACTCGTGTTGCTTTAGCAGCACGATGAGAGTATAAACCGCGCGACGTGAATCACCGGTGGGGAGAATCTGCTCCGTCGTGAAAGTCACGATGCAAGTTTTAGACTTAAAAGTAGGAAAGATGACGGTTTTAATTCGAAGGTCAGACGGAGATTTTGTAAAAAAGTCCAAACTCCAGAAGTCTTGTTGACTTTCATGATATTCGGAGGGATGACGCAGCATCTTAATGGCGGAGAATGAAATGACATATTTGAGTGTTTTTTCCTTTTTTGTTTTGGCCTTAGCTGAAACAACCCCACACACACACACACACACACACACACACACACACACACACACACACACACACACACACACACACACACACACACACACACACACACACACACACACACACACTTTCTCCCGGGAGTCTAATAACCAGGGCGGGGCTGTTGCTGATGATCATTTATCTGCTGTCATCAATTAAAGTGATCGATTGTTGCCTTATTGGGTTCAGCATTCAGCCAGGCTCCTCTCCGTCTCCTGTGGTTCCCCCAGAGACGAGGAGGAGGAGGAGGAGGAGGAGGCCGAGGATCAGAGCTCGGAGAGTCTGTGAATCCGATTAAAGAAAAGTTTGTTTTTCGTACTTTAAAGTGATGCAGAAGGAAAGCAGCGTTACAGAGACAGACCGGGAGGGTGGAAACCAGGAAACCAGGCCTGTCAATCAAACAGACACCCCCCCCCCCCAAAGAATCCAGTGTTCAAAGCCTTAATATGTAAATCACGATGGGATTATTTGTATAGATATATATATGCATCCTGTGTGTTGAACCCAGAAACGTGTGCTGTAAACATAATCGGACATTTAAAGGCAGTGATGTTTATCGTGCATGCCTTCGGAGTTGCGTAATCTTTTGTGTGCATCTTTTTCTGGCAGCTCTCTCGTCATTTCCTCTCGCTGTTGCCAGGCAGAAAAGACAAAAGACGCAGCTTTTATTACGTGGCGAGGATGAACTCTTAACGATAAAAACCGACGACTATTTTAATTACGTTCCGTTTAAATTTTTTATTATTGTGACCGAGCTTTTGTTTTTTTTACCCCCTTTATCACTCCACATAATGGCACGGAGACACAGATATTAAAACAGTTTCATCAGCGCTGCTGCACTCTGAAGTTGATAGTCTATATTCTGGAATATGTGTGAGTGTGTGTTTATGTTTAAACGAAGGAGATTGAGTATTCAGATCGTAAATATTCCCCCAGCTTGTGCATTAAATACATTATTCACGGCAGGGCCTCTCTTGCAAATCATACAAGTATAGGCAGAGGAGCCCTTTTGGATAAATTGATTTTTATAATCCCAATTAGCCAGACTTTGTATTTTTCTAATCTTGTGGGGCCGTGATCGGTTTGCACGTTTCCTCGCCGGTGTTTTAAATGTTTTTTTAGGTTAATTATTTGGCCGACAGTCTCGTGCGAGAATCACTTTGATGTACAAAAAGCTTCTTTGCGTGAGAGCGCCTCGTGTTTTAAGGCTCGTTCACGTGCGTTTACAGCCTGGTTTCCTTTTTCTTTTCTTTCCGCCTGTCGTGCAACGCAGTTTGTGAAGTGAGCGTGCGTCTTAATGTGTCTGCAGAGGATTCGCAGTAGTCGTACATGCAGGTTTTTCAGCAACAAACTGGAGACATCTGTGTATTCATGCAGCATGCACATCATGCTTACCGACCAGATGTCGTGCATTGCAGGAAAAAGGTGCTGCATTTTAATTGCTGCGCTGACTAATGAACCTCTGCATGGTGCATAATGAGGATAAGATGGAAACTGATGTTTCTGAAAGGGTCGTTTCACCCTGAATTTTATGCGTAGAACATATAATCTGTCACTAATGATACGTATCGAGTAGTACTCAGAGATCTAGGGTTTATTTGCGGCTAGATTTTCAAATGTCAAATCCTTTTATCTGATTTATGTGCTAAAGAGAGAGGACACAGAGAAGTAATAATGGCAAAAGAAATCTGATGATATTCTATTTTATCGCCTCCGTAAAGGATATCTGTAGAAAACTCATGTACGTATACCTGTATCATTTCTATGCAATAAATTCCTCCCTTTTTAAAATTTCCCAAAGTTTTCAGAACATAAACTGTCCATGTTTCCAATTACAAATTCACAGATTTAACCACACAATAACCTTAGAAAGTCTATTTCTAAGTCTACAATTACAAAAGAAATATACAGCGAGCAAATAAAATGATGACATGAATGTTAAAGAAAACTTTAGCCCAAGCCTATCGTACTATATCTAAGGGATGGTTCGGGGTTCACGCTTTATTAAAAGAAGAAAAAGTTGAAAAAGTTGAGAGCTGGTTCCATAAGGGGAGGGGCCTAATAGCTAAAAGCTCCGCCTCCCATTCCACATTAAATGAGGCATAGCAGATGATTTCCACCAACCTTCAGCCTTCAGCAGAGATCTTATCAGCTGCGTGAGTTAGTTTTAAATACAATTTTTTTTGTCAAAATTCCTGAAACTGCAGCAAAGACCTCAGTTAGTCCCTTAAAACAAGCAACAACAAATTTAGATGCAGCTTTAATGGACAGTATTCAATATTTATTGGAAGGATTTGTATTTTTTGTGCGTATAGCTTTAAGTGATCATGTTTGCCCTTTATTGAGTACCATTTCTGTCGTTTGTCCAAAGCTCGATCTGTTTTAGAATTTATGACGTGAACTGAACTCTGAAGTTACTTTTACATAAGTGTGATGAAATGCTGACGCGTTGCACGTGCAAGTGTCAAAAAAAGATCCCTGGATGTTTACTTTCATGGCCAGAGTGTGGGGTTAATATAACAAGAATTTTTGCGTCATATTTTTTTTAAATTCTTGTTTACATTGTCCATCAGCAGCTTCTAAAAAAAAAAAAAAAAAAAAAAAAAGATGGACAAATTCCCAAGAAATCAGATGGACGCAACGAACTAATGTATTGAATGCAGCTAACGATCCGAACGTGAAATGTCAGTTATTATTTTTATAACTGAAATGGAACAAATGGATTTTTTTTTCTTTCTCCTGATGCTTCTCACTGATTTTCAAGGTCGGGAAATCAATTTTGTAAAAGCAGGCTGAGAGTTTTGTTTGCCGCTATTCATGGTTGACTTGACAAAAAGGTTCCGGCGTGACCTCGTCATCAAACGATTTTCGTGAGGTGGCGAACCGCCGCAACGGGCAACAAATGATATAACGCGCACGATGATAAGCTCTTTAATGGTTGGCTATTTAAACAGCCCCCCCCCCCTTCCTCCAGGATCTCGTGATATTGCGATCGCAATAGTGAATGCAAATTCTCACTATTTTTCCGCAAATAACGCCGTCGACAGAAGCTCTGCTTAAAGTTTTACGGCACAGTAGCACTTTCAAAGTAGTGTGATCCAACAAAACTCACTTTATTAACAAAAATAACAAACTCATTTACAATCAACGCAACTCTGCTCCTTCACCTCTCATTAGCAAAGCAAACTTCGTGCTAACTTAATCGGAAAAAACAGAACAAGTGGAAAAAAACGGAAATGACCGGCGTTATTATTCAAAAGAGGAATGCTGTATGTTAAATTAGGATGTAAAAGACTGCACTTGTTTTTTTTACACGCACTTTATGTTGAATTAAAAGTCATTAAAAGGCATTTAAAGCTCTTATCTAGACAGCAGATTTAGCTTTTGTCTTCTAAATTAGTTCGATTGTTTGTTTTGTAAAGCTACGTCACTTTTATAACATGGTTCTATAAATTCAATAAATATATATATGTAAAAAGATCATAACTCAAATATTTCTTGGATGTTTAGGGCAATGTTGTGATGTTTATCAAAGGAAGTGATTACGAATCTTTTGCTCAACTTGCAATTTTTTTTCTAATTTCCGCAATTTTTAATGCCTAAAACTCTTAAAACTCCACTAATCGACATTTTTGAGAGAATCTGAAAACCTGTTGTGAAATCAAACATTTTTGTTTGCAAAAATCACCAAAAAAACAGCAGATGGAAGCTGATTAATTTTTGACCCGACGATGATTAGATGAAAAGTTAAAGATGATCACCGGAGTTAATTAACTTTGAACTATTTCTAGCCAATCCATTCAACAGAGATATTTTACTCAAAAGAAATCTCACGAAGGCGCTTTGAGTGGCCGATCGAAAGAAATGAAAACCACAGGTAGAAGGTAAAAGAAAAAAAAAAAAGGACTCAATTCTTCATCCCTTCAGTCTGAATTTTGCTTCTCATACAACACGGCTTTATCTGAACCCTTTCACCCGTAACAGCAGAATATTCTCAAAGAGAAGCTCCTTCACTGATTTCTTTTTTTTCTTCTTCCATCCACAGCTATCTGTGAAAATAAAAAAGATGTATTTTCTGTCACTGAAGACAAAATGAAATTTTTCTTTAAAGAAGTACATTGCTTTTGTCCAAACTCCCTTCTGTTCCTGTGAGGGTTTTATACAATCACACCGATTGTGAAGTGCGCCTTCAAAAAGCCTCCGTGTTTTGAGACGAGCTCAGGACTCGCCGAGTCGTGCCGTCTTCAAGGTGTGTTTGTGTCACTCGTCTCGAGTTGTTACGCCGTTCAGTTCAACCGGCTGCTTTGAAAAATAAAAATCCTCCCCGGACACAGGAAAAAAAATGCAATCCGGCCTGTGATGAAGAAGAGAAATCCATTTGTAGGAGAAATTTTTTTTTTTTTTCCCCGTTTTTAAAAGCTAGATGCTGATGAGCTCTTTGTACCCACAGGAGGTCGGTTCAGCCGCCGAAGAGACAGGCAGGGATTTATTTCTACTGTAGCGTTTAAGAAAGGAAAAAAAAAAAGAAGGAGAGGGGAAACAAAGCAAGAGACGAAATGAAAATTTAATCAGCCCGGGCTTCTTAAGAGTGGACTGAGAGATGGAAGGATTTATTGCTGCTTGGCCTCATCTCCTTCAGCTCAGCATGTATCACTGCAGCTGCTCACCTCACCTCACCTCCGCCACCCCATCACTCACTCGTTGCTTTGTGTGTGTGTGTGTGTGTGTGTGCGTGTGTGTGTGTGTGTGTGTGTGTGTGTGTGTGTGTTTACCTGTTTGTCCAAGTGCCTTTCCGTTTGTGTATCTGTTGTGTCATTTGGCCTTCAAGCCAAAGTTTGTGTGTGTGTGTGTGTGTGTGTGTGTGTGTGTGTGTGTGTGTGTGTGTGCGTGTGCGTGTGTGTAAAGGCCACATCTGAGGATGCTATTCCTGGCCTTCAGTAAGCTTCATTCACTGCAACTGTCGTTGACGCCATTGTGGAAAAATTGTCTGCACAGAAAGGTTTTATTTTGGTAATTTGGGACCAAAATTCGCGTTGGTAATTATTCCATACTTGTTAGGATATGGGAACACAACAACTTTGCTTAAAGAAGTTTCACAGCAAAAAAAAACAAAAAAAAACAAGTGGGCCAGTAGGTGAGGCACATTTTAAACAAACCTCCAGGTTGATCCGACTTGTTTAAAGGAAAATAGATTCAAGGCACAGCGATTATCCAAACTTGTGTTTCGTAAGCGTCTGTCGCAGTTTACAGACTAGCCTCGTTTACATGGAGCCAAATAATCTGATTAAAAATGCTTTAAGAGTTTTAGAATAAAAAAACAAAATGCTCCAATAAACACCTTATTTAGAATAAACTGACTCAAACCAATGATGCCGCCAAACCTTTGGTAGACTGATCATTAAACAAAAAAAATTGATGCGTTCTTTCTCCAAATGCCTCTAATCTTGGTGTAAATGTGAGTAGAAGTGTGTGTCTCCCACCACCTAGAAAACATGGCGGCTTCCAAGCTGAACTGGACCACAGCTGAGTTTTTGGGTTTAAACCCTTCAAGAACTGAACATTATTGGACACCTTGCAAGACCCTCCCGTACTCCGACCTTTTTCTAAAATATCTGGCAACATAGCAACTCGGTTTAGGTTGTGAAAGGTTGAGGCTTGAAAAAAAAAAAAAGGATTATTCAAACAAAAAAATAATCAACATTTCTGTTTAAAAAAGCAGATCACATGACTGTCTGTCATGTGAAAGGTGTTGTTTGTGGTGACAAACCAACTGGTAATTACCAACTGACTCTGCAGTTCTCATTGTTTCCAGACGCAACAGCAGTTTTAAGCAAAAAAAAAAATAGAAAAGAAAAAGAAACTCTGAATACCAACTGCCAACAGCAAACGACAAACTGAGCGACTAAACAGTGAATATATATAAGCAAAAAAACATTTCTCTCATCATAACCGACAGACATGCTGGACAAAACTATGAAAATAGGGCCCGGATTGTAATAAACCAGAATTGACAGTCTACAAGCTTATCGTTATTAATATTAGTTGGAAAAATTTGTTTTCTCTTTAATACCAAATTTCATCAGAAGAATAATCTGAATATGACAATGTACGGTTATAGAGTTGCAATATGGTCACATTAGCCAAAAATGAACTTACTTTTTTCATTACATAAGCTCATATTTATTGAAATCTGTCTCCTCTGTTTCCATGGCAATGTTTGATAAATTCTCTTTGCTCAGCTGGGACGGGAATAGGAAGCTGCGTATAAAGAGCTTATCCTAAATTTGACCTCAGCCAGGCTTTTGGGCTATCATCCCACAGTGCATGTAAATAGCAGCTGAAGTTAAGTGCCTTCCAAACTGGGAGGGGGGAGGGAGTTAATTCAGGACGCCAAATGTTTGTTTGGCAGATAAAACAGCAATATTCATAAATTATATTCTGATTAAATAACAGCTGAATTATTTAAAAAGTATGATGCGTTCCCCTGCATGCATTTCCAGCGGCTGTATTTTGTAGAAATCAAAGTCCTACAATCAGCAGCAATTAAGGGGAATCCATTTCCACATGGCATCTTATTCTCTTCATTATGTCTGTGTGCTGAACCGGAGTTGCGTTACCGTGTAAACGGAACAATTGCTCTCGATGACAAAAGGTAATTATTCCCCCCGGGCGAATCAAAGTAGACCCGCACTGTTCTGACCTCCCCGCACACTCTGCTCTCTATTTACCAGCCCCGAGAAAGAAAGAAAAAAAAAAAAGAAGAAGAAATCTACATAAAATATTCATAACTGTGTATAATCAGACATGCTGTTCAAGACCTAGTTTAGGTGTTAGGGAGCTGTAAGCACTCCACAACCCGAATTAGATTCTGGGGTTTGTGAGAGGGAAATATTGAAAAAACCAGTGCGCCCTTTTTTTGGTTCAGATGGCTGTACGAAATTCGCTGTGAAGATCAGAGGAAGTTAGCATTAGACGGACTCACTTTCAGCACTGAGGGCCTCATGATTAAAGGCCAAAACAGCAGTTTGTATTTTTTATACTTCATACTTTAAAAGTGCTGTTGCTCAGCTGTGATTAAAAAAAAAAAAAAAAAAAAAAAATCCCTTTTTTCCGGCACTGCAGAAGTCTCTTAAACTTTTGGTGAAGATGTTGACCTCTGCTCTTGTGTTTGTGACTGTTACATAACGGGTGGTGATTAATTAGTGAAGATGTTATTCTGTTTCTGCTGTAATTGGAAGGAGACTTTCTTTCCATCACAACTGGGTGAAGGCACAGACCGACATAAGTTACGTTAAAGATGATGATCCCGGACGAGCCCCCAATAATGTCATGTCTCGGCCACGCGTAGATGGGGCATAACATGGCGAGCACACTTCATCAGATTAATGTCTGATTTCTGCAGCCGGTGATGAAATGGCACTTTGTCCTCTCACCCACCACATGTGTCTTTATAAATGACGCACACACAGACACTGGGGGTGACACCACAGGGGACGCGTTAAGGGCAAATGTGCATCAAGTGCTCGGGGCCAATCGGATTCGCTCGGCTCCCTCATTGGTTGGTGTGCAGTCACATGGTGCATCCTGCAGCAGTTTTGGCTCGTGTTATTATTGGAAAATCAATAGAGCTTCATACACAGGCACACAATGTTTAAAAATCATCAAAGTGCCAGAACAATCCTCTATGATTATGCTTTTACGTAAGTGTGTGTGTGCATGTGCACGTGCGCGTGTGTGTGTTTGAGTGTGTGTGAGTGTGCACTTGTGTGACGACACGAGTGTGTGATGCGTTGGGTTTTGAGGGTGTACTTCAGCTAATAGGAATTTATAAGTGTATTAGAGCTTTGAAGTTCCCCCACTGAGTCAATGTGTACAGCCCAGTGTGCATGTGTGTGTGTGTGTGTGCGTGCGTGTGTGTGTGTGTGTGTCACACTACAAAGAGGCCTGTCCTCCTTTCTGACATTCCTCAGAGGAAACGGTTGTCTTCAATAATTTGACAGTTTTCGCATGTTTTTGGAAAAACGTCAGTTTCCGGCTGACAAACACGCGACAGCTGTGTGAAAACACAACCTGATGTGACTGGAAATTCAAACCTGCCGTACAGACTTTAGATAAAAGTAAGGGAGTCTAAAAAGTGTAACATGTCTCACGTGGTAGAAACAAAATTACACAATGCTTTTTGTTGAGATTTTGTAGTTTTTTTTATGCGAGTTATGTCAGAAACACACACTAACAATTAGTTTATTTCAGAGTAAAATGATTTGGATGTCGCCTGCTAGAATACATTTTGAAATGAGCTTCAAACAATCTGAGTACTATCAGCTGCCATCAAATACTTGCTTGATGTGTTTGCGTAACCCATATTCTGTCATTTAAAAAAAAAAAATTGTTTTTATAGTTATGCCTTGATCCCCTTAAGGCATGGTTGAAAAATATAAAAACATTCTTTGCTTTCAATAATTTGTGCAGTGTTGCTCTTCTATTACAAAATAATGTTAAATTACACACTTAGAAAGTTATCAAATTACATATATGCCTCCTCCTTTATTGAAAAATTCTGAATCTGTGCTGAAGCTTAGTCATTACATCCAGATTATTCATGATAACCTAGAAAATATCTCGCTGTGTGAATCTTTTTTTTGAAAGCACCAGTAGTCTTTAAAATATAGTTGCCATATCCATATTGAGGTAGTTGGTCAAAAATGATCCCTATTAGCACCTGGTGAGGAAAACCTGAGACTCTCAACCTGTTTTATTACTGTTTGTCTGGATTGTATAGTCCCCCCCCACCCTCAGTGATAGATCTCAGCTCTAAAAACAGACACTACTTTATCTAATAGACCGTGGCTCTCCATTGTGCCTTTACAAGGGTTTAAGATTGGAATCTAAAAATAAAACAAACTGCGGCAGCGTGTGCTGTTGTGTTTTGCCGCGAAGCACTAAAAGCCTCCGAGAGGTATTTCGGGGTGTCCAATGACCCGAGCGAGGTATTGGGAACCGTTGCCCGTTGTTCTCCTGGATGTACGGCAGGAAATTTGAACTGTCGTGTTTCCTTTGTAAACTCTGAGCTGCTCGAGTCTTCTTAAAAATCAGGAATGTTGGATTTGAAGGTTTATTTATCAGCTTCTTTAGAGAACTATGTAGTTAACGCGAATGAGCTACATCTATTATGTTTATAGCCGGTAACATAAGTTCACGTTATTTGCCAATCTCAGACACATAAAATTGTATGTATGTTGATTCCTGTACCGCTTCCTTTTCTTATAAGTACTTTAAACCAAAGAGCATTGTAAAGGAGTCTTATTTGGTCCCGATAGAGCTCTTCTCCCTGCTGCTCAGGAGACAGATTGGACTTTGTCGCTGTGTGTGGGTGGAGAAGGTTTCCCACCAGTGACCATACCCAGCACCGCACTTTAATCTGGGCACGCAGGGCAACACTGTGGCCTGTCAGATAAAAGCTGCATTAGCTGTTTGCTTTGGTCAGCAAAAAGAAGATGGAAACGTAAAACTGACATGATATTCGAAGGTGCCCACCGAGCTTTTTTGGTAGCGACCGATTTGCTTCGGTACCATTTAGGGCAGCACGGTGGTGCAGTGGTTAGCATTGTCGCGTCACAGCAAAAAGGTTCCGGGTTCAAATCAAATGTCCCATCAAAAAACGTGCCTTGTTATTCAGTAAGCCCCCCTGCTGTAGTGAAGACATTTTCGGGGATTAATAAAGTGTTACTAAATCAAAAAAATGCCTTGTTTTACCAAGGTTACAATCTAGATTTATTCGGTTTTGTTTAAGAATATATAACTTTTTCTACATTTACGCGGTAGTTCATCTCATCAATGGCACAACGTCTACTGTAGTTATAGGCAAATTTGTACCTGCCTGAGCTGCGCTATAGTAACTGAGTGGGCACCAGAGACTTCTCTCTGCACCTAGCTAGCGTCTACCAATAGCCTAAATGTGAGGCGTTTAAGGGACATCTGTAAAAATAAGCACTCCTCTCCTTTAACTTGCATGCCAACTGAAGATTTACACTGTAAAGCGGAATGTCATTTTCTTTTAGTTAAAATGTTCTAAGCAGGTAAAGCAACTCTTTAGATAATAGCTGCTTGAATTTTGATGTATTATTGATCGCAACTTGATATACAAACAGAAGCTACAAAAAGTCAACACACAACTTTCAACCGCATCCTTGAAACGTATTTTCTTTAGGGAATAAATAGAAATAAGACACTTCGACACACTCCTCTCTCTCGTGGGACGACACTCGTAGAAAACTGTGCAAGCAGCAAACAATACTTTGACAATCATTAGTGTAGCCTGGATATACTCGTGGCGTCGCACTGGCTTGGAAATGTTCCCAGTTTCTTTCTCACAAAAAGAAATGCGATGTACCCACCGTCCGAGAGCAGCAGACAGTTCCTGAGGTCACTGCTGAAACTTTTAGGAAAAAAAACCATTCCTTCATATTTGTTAAACTCAAACTTTTGGATACTTTTTTTTTTCTTGCATTTTTAAGTCTCTGATACACAAGTTACGGAAATCCCCCCTCGGGAACGCAAAAAAACTCAAAACAACAACCACATTGTCCATCTTGAGGAGCTCTCCAGTTGCTCTGATGAGCCTCTGGGATTTGTTCCTGCTGCTGGAAAGTACAGTTTTCAGAGGATGCACGGACGCGAGCGAGTGGCGCTGACCCGTGATGCACTCGGGCTCCTCTTTCCTCCTTAGTTAGCGCCACAGAAGTTCACTGTTCTGCTCCACTTTCTCCATCCGCTTGTCTTTAATGTGGGAAACTGCAGAATCCGTTCATTAAAAAGTCGTTTCCTCCGCTCTGCAGCGAGTCGACGTGTCTTTTTCTCCCACAGCTCTCGCCTTCTGCTGTAACTACACCCCGCTTACACGTTAGCTGCTGAGTTACATTTGCTTAAATCCATTTGTTTTAAATCTTTGCCTGCTGGGACTGTGATAAATTTGCTGCCAGGTTGCCTGACAGATTTATTGGTACAAAGCAGAAAGAAAAAGAAAGAAATTGGCTTCACGAATCTACTTGGCTCGGCCCAAATGTGTGTCTCGTGTCTTTCCTGGCATTTTTATGGGCTTCCTGTTTGGTTTTTTTTCATAATAGACTATAAAATTCAGCGCGGGCCGCAGAGTCGTCGACGCTCAAACAAATACTCTGTTCACGCTTCAATGTTTTCTTTTTTGTTTTTTAAAAGGCCTCTGTGGTGCAGCTTAGACAAAGTGAGGACTAAAAAGGCCTTTTTTGAAATACATCAGAGAAACAAACAAAAGGAGAACGGCATCCATCCATCCATCCATCCATCCATCCATCCATCCATCCATCCATCCATCCATCCATCCATCCATCCATCCATCCATCCATCCATCCATCCACGTACTTCAGACACACACTGATGTGAGCACTTCCACGACGATCTGTCATCATCCGTCATCGCAGAGTGGCTGTCACGCCAGCGAGGCCTCGGCGGCAGCAGGTTGGCTGTGGGAAATGAAGCGAGAGATGGGATGTAAGCTGGCGTGTGCACTCGCGTGTGTGTGTGTGTGTGTGTGTGTGTGTGTGTGTGTGTGTGTGTGTGTGTGTGTGTGTGTGTGTGTGTGTGTGTGTTGTCTTAAATATGAGTGTGTTTCTGGTGCTCTAAATTTTCCACCTGCGCTCCAAATGGACCAATTTTTCCCATGTTTGTCCGCATCTGTGTGTCACTCTGTCTGGACTCTGCTTGTTGGTGTGTGTTTTTTTTCTGGGTTTCTGTGTGTGTGTGTGTGTGTGTGTGTGTGTGTGTGTGTGTGTGTGTGTGTGTGTGTGTGTGTGTGTGTGTGTGTGTGTGTGTGTGTGTGTGTCAGGGTAAATGGACTTAGGCAGATGATGTAATAGTTTTTGTCCCCTTGTGTGTCGTTCCACATGAGCTGAAGGCTTTGGAGTACAGTGTGTGGCAGACAAACACACACACTTGTGTGTGTGTGTGTGTGTGTGTGTGTGTGTGTGTGTGTGTGTGTGTGTGTGTGTGTGTGTGTGTCTGCAGCTAGGCGATTTCATGAGATGCATCTCATTAAAAAAAAACCCCGACAGGAACAGGAAGGTGCTCCGTTTAGGAAAACCGTAATCCCCAATTGTTTAAAGTGCAAAATTAAAGCACCGAATTTCATCGTCGGCGTAGAAGGATGACAAATTTAGACTTTTAGTTGATTCTTAGAAATTGAACTCAGCGGGAAAACTAATTACTATTGAAGATAGATTTTTTTTTATTGTTTAAGACCTTTTCCAAGGTCAAACGGTGTGTACTTTAAGCACTATTACACAGCCAATAAATTCATGTTAAATTAGCCAAGGCTGACATCCCTTTTACTGCTTTGAATAAAACAGGTGACACCTTTCATCTTCAATCCTCAGTTTTTAAAAAAAAAATTTTTTATCAGTCTTCTGCGAGGCGGAAAATATATATATATAAAAAAGACCAATTTCCCTAATTGGTTTAGTCTCCGTACCCAACTGTTACAGCTGACCTCCAGTGCAGCATTTTCCACATGTCATTCAGAAAGATGAGTTTATCCGGGCGGATTAGAAACACATTAGATAACAGAGAATCGATTGACCTTTAGCCGCTCCCGTTTCTCTACAGCAACACGAGTAACGTTTCGGTGACGGTGACGAAGCCACCGCGGACGGCCGTCGTACAGAGACGAGAGGTTTCTTTTTTGAGAAAAGGAAATTCAAAATGGATGTGCCCGACGTAATAAAATAATGATGGAATAATAAAAGCGAAAGCTGCGATGGAGCCGAGCCAACACTCCCTCGCAGCTGAGCTTATTCCCCGTGCGGGGAGCAGAAGTATCAGCGACCCGACGTGAGCCCGAGCTGAACCGCGGAGAAAACAAGGCAAAACTGTGATTACATCTCCAACAGGCGCAGGACGTGTTTTTTCATACTTTGGAGAAAACAAAAATAAAAAATAAAATCCTGCAGTGAAAATAATGCGCTTCAAGCTGGAAACACTCACGTGGACACGCGTGTGATTTCTCACAAATGTTGTCGTATTCTCAGGCTTTAAAAGGAAATCGACAAATTAAGGCTTCGTTTCTTCTCAGCACCGCGCAAACACCTTTAAGGCCTCAAGAATTAAAGCGCCTCGATCCCTCGTCGCCTTTCCTCTATCACGTGGCACAAATGGAGATGAGCGTTGGGAAAGAGAGCAGGGTAACGATATGCAGAGTCGAAGTGGGAACTTAAATCCACATTCGCCGTAACCAATCAGCTTTACTTGGCCGACTTTGTAAAACTGTCACTGGAAACACGGCGAGAGCGGTTAAAGAGTCGAGAATAGAAAAAACGGCCTTCCGCGGAGACCAATCGATCTGCTGAAGGGAGTTAAAAACGTTCCCGAGGCCCGTGATGGTAACGCCACACCAAAAAAAACAACCCAAAAGACTTTTGAACTGCTCGTCCCGGACGTACTTAGACAGCTTTTAAAAAGTTTCCCTCCGACTTCCTGCCGGCTCGTGACCGGAGCGGCGATAATCTCTGACGTTCGAGTGCGACGCGAGAATTATTTTAGCTTCTTTTGAAATGCGGCATTCAGCCACTGCTGTAGGGAGGGGGTGGGAGAGCTCAGGGCAAAGTGTGAAGGCCCCCACGGTGCTCAGGATTATAGAGCATCACACTGGGTGTGACGGCAGGAAGACTCGGCACGTCTCCACAAACCAATGAATGTTTTAAAAAAATTTTTTTTTATATATATATCCGTGTTGGTTTACGTCCGGTGGTTCTTTTAGGATGAAAAAAAAAAAAAGATAAATACAAGTCTGTATGATAAAAATATTCAACACATTTTTTTACTGACTGAGGCTGATTTGCGAATCGGATAAAAACAACAACACAAAAATGCCTGAAAAGCTGCGAAACAACTGCCACCGAAAAGTATTCAAATCAAACGTTGACGGCTTTCGTGTGATTATTATTACTTTTGTTTTTTGTGCGGTAACTTCCTAGAAGTTGTTTTTTATCCGCGTGGATTTGTTTTGTGATCTTTGCCCTCCTCTCTGCATTTTCATCTCTCTCTCGAAAAAAAGGTTTTAACGTAATCCCAAACAATGTTTTGAAGAAAGTGTTTCAAAGTTATTGTTGTTTGTTTATTTATTTATTTTTTTTTTAATTTTTGGGGGTCTTTACGTCTGGTTGTGCGACCACACGGTTACCCTCTTAAGTTCTTGATAAATGTGACTGTGCTGAGATGCCTCTGCAGTGTGTGTGTGTGTGTGTGTGTGTGTGTGTGTGTGTGTGTGCGTGTGCGGAGACAGAGTGGTGTTTTAGTGTCTGTTCACATCTGTGTGTTAACGGGGTAAAAGCAGAGATGGGAGAGAGAGTGTGTGTCTATTTTTTGCGGCTGAAAATGTGTCTGAGTGTTTGTGAGTGGCTGACTGTTGCTCTGCTGCAGCCTGCTTCTCCGCCCTCTCAATAAATGTCTGCTGGCTTATGTGTGTGTGTGTGTGTGTGTGTGTGTGTGTGTGTGTGTGTGTGTGTGTGTGTGTGTGTGTGTGTGTGTGTGTGTGTGTGTGTGTGTGTGTGTCTGCACATGATGCAGCAGCCCAGGATGTCTCCCAAGTTTTCTGTTTATGCTGGAGTGGCTGACCTACCGGGTCACATGACCACGTCAGCCAATCACAAGACTCTGCGACAGAGCGGCGCAGTTGAGGCGCCGTGCTGCCTCTCTGTGTGTGTGTGTGTGTGTGTGTGTGTGTGTGTGTGTGTGTGTGTGTGTGTGTGTGTGTGTGTGTGTGTGTGTGTGTGTGTTTGTCTTCATTATGAGTGCACACTCATGGTCTTACAGATATTTTTGCCTACTTGTAGTTGTAATGTGGCATCTTTACTCTGTCAGGCTCTGAAGGTGTGTTTAGAGAGAGAGTGTGTGTGTGTGTGTGTGTGTGTGTGTGTGTGTGTGTGTGTGTGTGTGTGTGTGTGTGTGTGTGTGTGTGTGTGTGTATAAACTCCTCGTAGACGTTCAAGGTGCTAAAAGTCACTTCAGTTGTATTTTCGTCTCCTGGTGCGCCTCGTTTCTCATTAACTGTCAGCTGAAGGCTGAGACCATCAGTGACCATATTTGGGCGAGCTGGGGGGAGGAGCCAGATCTGACTAGATCTGATTGGAAACCCGACGAACCACCAGAAAACTAATAAGGAGGGACTTGAGCTAACAACACACCGAAATAATTTGTAAAAAAATAATAAATGTTGGACTTTCATGAGACTAGTTGAATATCTTTGGGGCCGGAGGCTTTTTGAAGCCAACACATGGTGGCCATCGGTGGTATTGCAGTTGAAGGCCCTCATCGGCCTAATTTTTCAGAATCGGAAGCTACGTCCACTTTCATATACAGTCTGTGATTGTTTCTCCTATTTGGTATGGAGGCCTTTCTTTAAACACTAAGGGCTTCATTTGAACAATAAAGCTTGCGTTTGTTTTTTTGGGTAAATAAATTGAAGCATCTGCTAGTAGTCTGCACGCGAGGCGTTTAGAGGACATCTTTTAATCTAAGTTACGGAAAATAAACTGGGTTACACTCTCCACCTCTAAACTGCACGGGAAACTGACGTGGAATAAATTTCCTTTATCTTGAAATAGACTTCGATAAAAAAAAAAATTGGTATTTCAAAAAAAACAAAAAAAGTACAGTTCAGCAACTGCTATCGAAGTCCAATGAATTGGTGCCCGGTATTGAATTTATCCAGCACTGAGCAACATAATCACGTTAATAGGCAGCAGAAACAACATGTTCAAAAGCTTGCGGGCAGCCAAAGCAGCAGTAGGAGGAGGCAGCAGCCAGGCAGCCCTAAATATTGTGAGACAAAGCCAGATGCCTGATGAGAGGCAAAGCAGTGCGGAGGGGCAGTCTGCCAGGCAGCTCGATACCAACCAAGCAATGAGACATCCCGACTGACTGCCCGGTATTATTTTGCTTCCCGTTAGTCACCTGGCAGTCGCCAACAGCCTACACGGCAACGTCGATAACTCTCTGACACGTCTTGAACTGTTATTGTTCATATAACTGTTATAATTGAATTGTTAATAATAACCTGCCGTGAGCTGTTTGTGTTTACGTTGACCACCGACGGCGCGGCTCATCCACATCAAATAGATTTAAAATCACCTGAACTGAGAGTTTCGTCTTTCTTCAAGCCTTCCTTTGAGGTCCGGCTGCGTGGAAATAATGTGTCAGGCGTTTCTTTTCTTTTTTTAATTGATTGGTATAGTGTGTATATATGAGGATGTGATCAGCTGATTTGTTTTTTGGTGTATTTTCATGATAATCGTGGTGCCGCTCAGCAGATTGCAACATCTTGCAACGCCTCCGAAACTCAAAAACATACCGTACTCAAACCTACCGAACCCGCTGGCCTCTCGCATCAAACAGACGGCCGTCCCGCTCCAAGTCGAAATATAAATCTGCAGCTCCTCTTATTGGTTTTTATTTTCAATAAAAAAAAAAAAAGTAGATCTTCCATACGGAGTATGTTTTCCTTCACAGCTGAATTTGAAATAACCGGAGTAAATAATTCGGTCTGTGCTCGTCCGTGCAGCCGACTAATCCTCGTCATTTTCCCAGTGATCATCATTTTATTATAAAAAGGATTAATAAACAATTTATGGCTCCATTTAACATTTATCTTTGAACCGTTGACACACTGTGTTTAAGCCCTCACATGCTGTTTTTATCCTGCCAGTAAAAAAACAACAACACAAAAAAACAAACCACGTGTGTTGTGACCTCTTATCGTAAGCTGTGCAAATGTGCGCCGATGTGACTATAGGTGGCTTTTTAATTTGATTTCTGAGAAGCGTTGTGGGTCGTCGTGTGGTTTGTTTTGACCGGAGGCCAACGGCTGTCTGTTAAGCAAATAAATAAATAACAACAACAACAATAAAGAAAAAAAAAAACATGCTTCCCGTTGCTTTGATTTAATTTCCGCTCCATAAAATCGCCCGTCGATTCGATTTTTTCCGTCTTTATCAAATGACGTGAATTCATTTTGTGCTCTGCTCGCTCGCTCGCAAAGTCGGAAGTAATCGCGTGAAATTGACGTCGTGTTTGTTTGTGTTTGATGACATCGCGCCACCTTTATTTCTTTTTCCCGCCGCTCGCCGTCGTCACGGCTGTTTTTTTTTTTTTTAAGGCGATGCGCGACAGATGGGGGCCGACGTCACGTCGAGCACAGAGACGCCCCGTTTCCCCTTCTTTTATCCTGCGGTAATGGTTGCCCCGGTGACAGCATCCCCCGCCGTCGCCGTGGAGACGAGGCAACTGACTTACCGTTGTCTCACGTAGGTTCGAGTCTCCGCGTTGATGTTTTGACGTTTGAGGCGGAAACCTTGCAGCGAAACGCTCGTCTTGTAAGTTTCTTTAATTCACGCCGTTATGTACACTGGAATGTTTGAGGATTAACATATCTAATTTATCCCTTTTTTCCCCTTCTTTCTTTAATTCTCTTCCTTCTTTGATTCGGAGGATATTATCATCAAAGCCTCGTTACACTTGAACGTACCCTGAAGTAGAAAGTGGATGGTTCAGAAAAGCAGTTTTCTGAAAGCAGGGATGAAAAAAAAAGAAAAAGGAGCAATTATTTGATTGTTTTTTTATGTCAGTCAAGCTATTGGTACAAACTGCCTGACACGGAGAAAAACCAGAGCATGACACAGCAATTATTTTTTTATTTTTTTATTTTTTTGAGTCTGAAAGGACCAAAACAGCCCGAATGTCGGACTCAAACAGCTGTGAAAAATGACATTTCAGCCTGACATTTCGTGACTTTTTGTGCTCCTTCATTCGAAAAAAACAAAAGTGTGCACGCACACACACACACACACACACACACACACACGCACACACATGCACGCACGCACGCACACGCACACAGACAACCAAAAAAAACCTACTCCATCACAAATACCAGCCAGTGTATTGATCCCGTTGATCGAGAAACTGAAACTAGATAACGATGCACTGACGGGAAAAAAATAATACAAGGTTTTCCTTTTAACCGATCAATGTTGATCTCAAAGTGATTTTCCTGATCACAACAACTATGTGGACTGCAAATTGACGTATGAAATCCAAAGGGTGGGAACTTTCCGGGACTTGTAATTAGGGACTTTTTTTTCCCCTGTCCTCTCCTTGTGCGTACTGAAGGTCAAAGTCTGCTTTGGTCCCACTTTTCCTCGTGATGTGGCCTTTACGGCACTAACTATAGGACCGGCCTGATCGATAGGTAACTTATAAACGGAGAGGATAGGTGTCTGAGCCCCGCTGCTTCCATCACGCTGACTCTGGGGAGGTATCCCAGTGTTTATAGGGGAAACGTCGACATGTGGCACACGGTCAGTGAACCAAAACGCTCTAAGAACCTACGGACGAGAAGGTTTACGATATTATTTATGAGGAAAAAGAGCTAAAACGCTTTATCTCTATCTCCTGTTTTAGAAAAGTCATCAGTAAAACTCATATGGACCCTACAAACAAGCTGGCCACCTCTTAATGGTACCAAATGTTGGCCTGACTTATGGCTTTGGAGTTCATAGCACTGCCAACATACACATTGGTCGAAATTGCAAATGCCACTACCGCAGTGGAACCGCAAACCAAATACATGAACAGTTAAATTGGATCAGATTGGAGCCGTTCAGCTGTTGGCAGCAGCTGAAGGAGTGTTATTTTGTCCAGTGACAGTTTGTGTGTGTGTGTGTGTGTGTGTGTGTGTGTGTGTGTGTGTGTGTGTGTGTGTGTGTGTGTGTGTGTGTGTGTGTCTTTGTCTTTTAAATAAGCTGCTGATGCAACATAAAGAAACCGAGAAGCTCCGCCATTAGCCAATAACTCTTTCTTATATGTATCTATCCGTCGGTCCGTCCGTTCGACCGTCCATTCATCCATCCAAACTGTCCACCTGTCGTCTGTCCATCCATCCATCCATCCATCCATCCATCCATCCATCCATCCATCCATCCATCCATCCATCCATCCATCCATCCATCCATCCATCCATCCATCCATCCATCCACTCGTCCATCCACTCGTCCATCCATCCATCCACTCGTCCATCCGTCCAGCCGTCCACCCGTCCGTCCATCCGTCCATCCGTCCATCCGTCCATCCATCCACTCATCCATCCATCCATCCATCCATCCATCCATCCATCCATCCATCCATCCATCCATCCACTCATCCATCCATCCATCCATCCATCCATCCATCCATCCACTCATCCATCCACTCATCCACCATCCATCCACCCATCCACCCGTCCACTCGTCCATCCGTCCATCCATCCATCCATCCACTCATCCATCCATCCATCCATCCATCCATCCATCCATCCATCCATCCATCCATCCATCCATCCATCCATCCATCCATCCATCCATCCATCCATCCATCCATCCATCCATCCACCCATCCATCCACTCATCCAGATCTGACTTGTCTTTAACTTTGAATCCTGAACAAATGCACTCCCCCACTATTAATACTCTTTAGTCTGTTGCAGTCGGTTCACACGATGACTAGATGTTGTCGTCAGGCAGTTTTCTTCCTCTCTGGCAGCTCTTCTCGGCGTTACTGGTTGGCACTCGTTCCAGAACTCTGCTGCTGCCTCCCCTTCAGAGAAAGTTCTCAGCGCTGCTGCTACGCTGCTCTTGTTTTTTTATTTTTTATTTTTTCCACCCCCACATACACAGCGACAGAATATTAGCGACACGGTGTTTTACATAACCAGGTATACAGATAGCGGGATGATGTCACATCCACTTATCCATCGGCCTCGTTTGGAACCTGCCTGAGATTCTGGGCTCTTTCTCACACAAACAGATGGACACTCTGGATTGCTTCGTTGCTGTCAGATCCTGTCAAAACAACACTCGTGGTCTCACTAATCTGTTGGCAAATCCAACTGGAGAACCAATGACGAGCAAATATTCAAATATTTACCACCTTGATGCATTGTTTCAGCGTAGACTTTGGTTTTTGCGGTCCTCTTCTTCTGTTACCACCCGCCGAGCTGTTTTCTACCTGCCTGTCCATCCACTCAACGAGCCATCCAAATTGTTTTCCTGTTCTCGCCTCCACACAAGACAGATGGATGCCCTGAATTATCCCAGGAAATGGTTACATGTCCATCCTGTTGGACGGCCTTTCCCTCTTGGACCAAAAAAAAAAAAAAAAAAAAAATCTCCTGGCTCCGGACCATGCTTTCCTCCCACTGAGTCTCGTACCACATCGAGTAAATCGGTGCTTTGACTCTCGACCAGCGCTCCTACTCTCGCTGCAAACCTTTCAATTTTGAAAACAATGGCACAGGGGAAAAAAAAGAAAAAGAAAAAAGGATCTTATTTCCTTTTTCTCGCAAACCCACTCTTCTTATCAGAGACCTTATCGTGTGGTTTGAAAGCAGGACTTTCTTTTATTTCTCTTGCCTTTTCAGAAAATGAACTCGACTCAAAACTCACCACCAACGATTGAATTTTAAAGCCGAAGAATTTGATGTTAAAATATACCAGCGTGTGTGCTTAAACAAGCAATTATTTCTAAATATTCAATGTTTCAAGTGCTTGTTAACTGAAAGAACATGTGATTTTGCAACTATGTGCAGGCTTTAGTCGCTTGTTTTTGCCCGTTTTACTTGATTTTTTTTCTGTTTTTACTTATTCACTGTGTCTGCTCACGTATGTCTTCCATATGAAATCATATCGGCAGCTGTTTGTGAAAAAAAACAAGCTGAGAACACTTTACCCAGCTGTCCAGCTTCAAACAGCAGAGAGCACTTTGAAGTTGGCTGGTTATGATCTAGTCGGCTAAAATATTTGATAAGTTGGTTTTCTTAACCAAAATGAAACGATGAAGGAATATTGGAGGTTTTTTCGTAACGTAACTCAAATTGGAAGCTAATGTTGCTCCCAGCTAGCTGTGTCAGCAGGCAGCTGTTTGCTCACAGGACAAATAAATAAGATAATAGTGTGTCTGTGCTTGTTTGCAATGACACTAAAAGTCATCTGCCAACAGAATTTTACTGAAAATGGTTAAAGTCTGCATGCTAACATTTACTAACTAGTACTAAACACAAATAATAGCTCAGGCTGAAGGGAATTTCATTTTTGTATTTTTTTATTTGCAAGGTACGTGGACAAATTGAAATACTCACCAGCTTGGTGGCGCTAGAGGCAAAGTCAGAAGATTTTCCAAAATTTTAGGATTCATCCTTTGGGAACTTTGTCCATCGGTACCAATTTCATGCCAATTCATCCAGTACTTTCTTTGTGTGGCTTTGCGTTGAGATTTGAAACCGTCCTGAGCAGCTTTTGCAGCATTAAATGCTGGTTGGTGAAAACCTTGAGCTTATTTTATACGTATTTATCTGGATAATATGCAGGAATAGATATATTTCTCCGTCCGGCTCTTACTAACATCGCTATTTTGTTCGGACTAACGACTTCGAGCTGGAGTGTCTTCATTAGTGTAAATAATCTGAAACTCCTGTGAACTGCAGGCTGATGATATAAATTATAAAGCGGTTGTAGTTCTACAGACTAATCTTGCTTGCTCGCAGCTCTAAGATGAAGTTTAAAACTTGTATAAATATATATATTTTTTTCATCTGGCCTGTGTGATAATTATTTAATGAAAAACTTGCCACCGGTTGGCAGATTGAGCCGACCGCACTCCCCCTTCCTCGCTTTTCCACTGAGCTGAGGACCAGTTGGCTCGGTGCTCTTCTCACACTTCCTAACCACCTGTCCTGTTCACGGTCGGCGTGCGGCAGCGTGGATCCGCTCCGGTTGGCCCGGAGCTTCGTGTGCGCCACGCCGGGAACAAACGAGGGCAAAGCCACGAAACAAAGGCACCGCAAGCATTTACCAGTAGAATATCCCCGGCACCTTAATATGGCTAATCTGGATGGCCTGAACGTTTTTAAAAATGACCTGGCAAGGCTTTACAGGTTTTGCGTTGGCATCGACCTGAGATGCAGCGGGGGGGGGGGGGAGCGGGGTGGTCGGCGCCTGCAGTGCCAGCTGGCACGGCACTATCATCAATACATAACATGAGTGTAGTCCAAAGCCTCGTAAATGGCCCGTAGTTGCTTTGTGCACCGTTTCCATGCGATGATTCCCGTAATCTGCTATAAACTGAATGTTCTCACGGAAATAGGCAAAACAGAAAACTGTGCGTTTTGTTCAGATACATAAAGCAGGTCGGGTTCGCACTGATCCACGTTTATCCGTCTTTAATCCACACTTTCTACTCTACCATCCATCCATCCATCCATCCATCCATCCATCCTGTCCATATTTGTTCTCAGTAGAGGTTCTTCTTGCCTTGTGTTTTGTCAGAGGTCTGATGGTCAGAGTCGCATATGCTGCTCTCAGCCAGAGCAGGTGGCAAACTGTCGGAGGAGAAAGCGCTCAAAGCGGCGCGAGCAGATCTGCATATGGTCCGTTGGATATCTTCATCCATTCATCCCGTCCATCCATTCATCCCTCTGTTTTTACACCATTCAAAATGAATTGTTCCTGTCGGTTGGGTTTTCGAAAAGAGAGGCGTGATTATCAACCCGTGTTTGTGCTCACAAAAAAATATGTCAGTACATAGTAAAAGAAAAGAACTGTAATATTAGGAACTCCAAATGTAAACTCTGAAGGAAAGGAAAAATGACTTTAAAATTTTTGGGGGCTTTTTGGAGATACTAGAACGAGTTGTGAAGACATTATCGTCACCATTTACTGTAGTTTTTATGGTTGAATGTTCGCAAATAGTTGTCTGGTGGAGCGTCCAGCATGTTCAGAACAACATCAGAATTCATTTCAAGTTGAGTAAGTCATATAATCACTTTCCCTTTTGGCTCTGTTGGGGGTTTCCAATAATACCAAAGATAAATATCTAATCTCTTTAGCTGCTAAATACTCTGCAATGCTCACCAGCAGGTTGTTAAGTCTATCCGAGATTTTTTTTTCAGAGCTCAAAGTCACCGGAAACCAGGTTGATGGGATTAAAATATGCGGGTCAGAAAACCCAAAACAAAGAGCTGAAAGATGCTAAAGAGGGAACTGTACAGAAAGGGCCAGTATAAGTTAAAGAAGGAGGGTTTTTTTTTAACTGTGAAATCATGGAAAACTATTTTAGTAGAATCCAAGAATATAAAAAACAACTTAAAATGAACATTATATCTCTTATAGTCATATATTCTCTCTCAAACTGACATATCTTAGCTTTCGAAAGCTCGCGGTAACACACAACACAGAGGCTGACCACGCTAGAACATAAACTCAACGGATTCATCTCCTCTTTTAATGACACTTAGGATGTGATCCTATAACGAGGAAGAGATTGCTTTAATGTAGTTAATAAGTGCGTTGGGTCGAAGTGCTTTTAGGGCGCGCGTCGAGGGGCGGATATACAGTACAGCAGCTAAGCCCGGAGCCGGTTTCTGTAAAGACTCATCGAGCTCAGAAACACTCGTTTTTTTAATTAACCGATCCTCCGCGGGGAAGCGTGGGAAGTGTGCGACACACATCTATATATACACACACACTGAAAACATTTGCAGATTGAAATTAGTGCTGGAATACAATAAAATAAAAAAAAAAAGAAAGAAGAGAGGTTTCGATGTTCTCGATACTACGACGTCCAGCTCAGAACTAAAATAACCAGATGCAGTAAGCCCCGCCCACCCACCCGCCCGCCCGGCGAGCCGGTCGCACGGTCAGCCTTGTTGTTTTTCTCTCTCATCTTTCATTTCCACTAAAGCAAAGGTGCCTTTGAGACCGAACGCATCAGGCGGGATAACGCGCCTCGCTCTGCCAAACCTTCGGGCTTTGTCGAGAAAGATGAAGACGGTTTTCACAGAAAACTGAGATTAAAAAAAAAAAGTAGTCCCTAACGTTAAAACGCTTTGACTGGATGCTAAAAAAAAAAAAAAAAAAATGGACTCCACAAAATTGTGATTACTCACCAACACGAGAACTTTGCACTTTTTAGTACAAATATATTTCCCTCTCATCAAATATCGAGCTGCGAGCTGTGATTGGTTGCGTATGTTCTTGGAATAATAAATCCACAGGGCGAGCATGGCTCACCTAACAGATCAGATTAGTATCTGTGAAATCACAGCTGATTAGTGTGCGTGTGCGTGTGCGTGTGTGTGTCCTAATTTATGCACTCTGGAACATCTAAATTAATTCCCTATGCTTTATCCTCTAAAAACATAAGTGACCTACTTTAGACATTATTATTACTTTTCCAGTCGCAATTTTATATATATATATATATATATATATATATATATATATATATATATATATATATTATTTGTTCTATTTAATCCCTTTGGATAAAGTGTGTATGAGACAGAGGATAGAAAGACTATGCATGCACAAGAAGTGTGTGTTTCCTCATGAGTGTGTGAGAGCAGTTTTAAATCTCTTGGCAGTCGGACAGTTGTATTATGATGACTAATGATTTGAGGACTCCAGCTGTGTGTGTGTGTGTGTGTGTGTGTGTGTGTGTGTGTGTGTGTGTGTGTGTGTGTGTGTGTGTGTGTGTGTGTGTGTGTGTGTGTGTGTGTGTGTGTGTGTGTGTGTGTGTATGGACACGGCCACACGACAAGTTACCAGAGAAGTCATCGTCTAGTCTGCGGCACCGATGAGTCAAAAGGCCGCTCGGTGTCTCGCGGCGGCCCAGAACTCCTAATTAAACACCGTCTCTGCTCTTTTTCTTTCCTCGGTCTTCTGTCTCTGTTTCCAGCAGCTGACGGAGGTCATCGTGAGCCGATGAGGCGGAGCGTTTTGCCTACGGACCCCGCGGCGCCCTCCGACCTCCGAGACGCGATGGACGTGCCCGACGCCGCCGGTCCCACGTGGCCGGAGGGCAAAGCGTTCGCCGAAGCCAGAACGGCGGTTTGGACGGAAACGGCGGCGGGAGTGCGCGCCAGAGCCGGCGGAAAGGTCTTCGCCGAGACCGGGATTATGACGGGAACCGGCGCCTGGGCCGAAGCCGGGGCCGAGTGGAGGCCCGAGGACGCGGAGGCGGGCGACCTGCCGAGCGTGCCCGGGGACCCGGCCGCCGGGCTGGGGCAGCGGAGGCTGCAGACGGGCGGAGAGGGCCGGAGAGAGCAGGCGGCCTTCTCCTCGGTCCTCACCATGCTGGCAGAGACGGCGGAGCTGCAGGCGCCGGCGGCGGGAAAACCTTTAGGGCTGCTGTCGAAAGCCGCTTGGTCCAAAGCCTCCTCTTCGTCATCGTCCAAGGCCTCCTCCTCCTCCTCTACGACAAAAACGTCCTCTTCGCCTTCCTCCTCCTCCTCCTCCTCGTCTTCCTCCTCCTCCTCCTCCTCCTCCTCCTCCTCCTCCTCCTCTCCAGCCAGCAACAAAGACAGTCAGACGGCGGGATCGCACAACGTGTCTGCGGTCGTTGTCAACAACTCCTCCAGCACCAACAGCAGCCTCCCTTTGGGTATGAAATCATTCTGCCATTCAAATACAGTTTCACAGTTGGAAATAATCATCACCGAACCCTTCTGTCTCTCTCCGATGGAGATTTTCTCGAGTCTTCGCTGAGCAACCATAACGAGACACTTGCACTGCAGGCCTGTTAAGCTTTGATTTCTCGGCATGCTGAAACAATGTGCTCGGAGCCCTTCGTAAGAGCTGCACTCTGCATTTGAAAAGATGTGAAGGCTTGTGTCATTATTTTTGTTTTTGGGCCCAACCCCCCCCCCCCTCCCCCCCCTCCCCCCTGAAATAAATACAAGAGAAAAAGTGCAAGGAATTGATTAAATGGGAACACGAACAGGAGCAGCAAACATTCATAGCATTCTTGGCTAATTGGCTCCAAAACCAAGGAGCATATTATAATATATATAAACTTATTTATTCCAAATTTTGTATGATACCGTTCTTCTATAAGGAGGCTAACTAGACCCTGATTTCCATATCTTCTTCATGAGATGATAAAACTTTTGTTTTTTTTGGGGACAAGTAGCTGTAGCTTTCCGTCTTGTAGCACAGTATCACTATCAAAGGCATTTTTAAGACCTCTTTTTTTTAAGGGAAAAGTCAGCTGTCAGTTTGTCAAGCAGACTCGTAGAGTTAGCATTCATTAGCTAGCCAGCTACATTTGATGAAGTGAGATGACAACAGTTGTTTAAAAAAAAATTATCGTCGGCTGAGAAACGAGAACCCGCTTTTGTTTTTAAAGAGTTACTGCAAATTTTCTCAGCTCTGTCGGTTGGATTTGAACCTTCGGCACAATGTGACGCCATGAAATCTGTCGCAATAGTATTCTCTGTTGATCTTCATCATTAATAACCGCTGTCATCAAAATTGAATTTTCAGCATTATTACCATCACAGCCACAGCCGCCGTCTTCATCATCCCATCACCATCATCCTCCTCATTTTGTCGTCACCTTTATCATATATTGCCATCATCATCATCATCGTCGCCTTCATCATCATCATCATCATTGTACGTGTACTCCTCCTCCTCATCCTCCTCCTCATCATGTTCTGCCCCCACCTCACCAACCTCCATGTCTCCCCCGCAGTAGCAGTGACATCATCAACAAGGTAATTCCTCCACGTTTTAGATAATGACCTAAGAATGAAAAAAAAAAAAAAAAAAAAAAGCTAATATCCTGCTGCCCGGCATTTTTCCCGCCACATCGCAGAAACGCAATACTTGAAGTCGTCGGGTGGAGATGTGGAGGCAGGATAAGATTGAGTCTGGAGCTCAGTCTGAAAGGGATTGATCGCTCTTCCTCGTCCCCTCCCCCTCTACCCTCCTCTCCCTCCCTCCCCCTCCCATCAACATGCGATTAGATGAACCCCTGAAGTTAAAGAAGCCTCTCCGGTTTACACGTTAAAGTTGGATTTCTATTCCCCCGTGTAAAAAATGTAAACTGCTACCGCGCTCCCATCTTCTGCATTTTTTTTCAATTTGACAATATCCTCCTCATCTTCCTCGTTTCCTTGAGCCATGACAACACCGATAATTTAGTCCTGCCGGGTTTGTTGTTAACCTGACAGACTCTTTCATTTGCATGACTTTCTGTCTGCTGGAATATTCGCGTCTGACTCATGTTTCAAGATGCGTTGCTTCACATTTTGTTGTGAAAAGTTCAACGCATGGACATCCGGGTGTTGATTGAACGGGTAAACGGATCTTTGTAGCCATCTTCATCTTTTTTTTTTTATTATAAATAAAAATAGATCAGCTTTTCAAGGATGTGTGTCAAAGCCGAGTGCAGATTGAAGCAGTGTGAAGGGTTCAGTGAATTCAGTCATACATAATGTAGATGCCTATCAAGTCGTCTCATGTTACGTAGACTTCTGTACTTCAAAGGATAAAGCTGTCAGTATTATATATTTTTATTATAATTAAAGTAATAGTTATTAGTATTACTATATGAAAGTATTCGTAGCTTCCAGGTTTGAGAAATGAGTCTGATGCGGTAGTACATTAAGCTGCGATACCACCGAGGGTGGTACCACCGTGGCTCCAAAAAGCCTCCAGCTCCATAGACTCCCATTCAACTTCTGTCATGAAATACAAAGTCAATACATTTTAATGGTGTCATTTGCTAAAGTCTCTCCTTCATATTAGTTTTCTGGTGGTCCATCGGAAAATACTTCTAGCATTAGTTAGATATGTAGACCTTAGGCGTTAGGCAGGTGTAGTCAGGTTTCTGCTTTTAGGTGGGCGGGGCATAGTGTCCTCAGTTTCCCAATCAGATCCACCGCTCGCTCCTCCCCAGATCGTCCAAATATGGTCACTTCTGGCTCCAAAATTGCAAGATGGCGACGTCCGAAATGCCAAACTTGTGCCCTCAGAAATTCAGTTCACAAATCAATGGTTGACGTCACCGTAGACCTTCCTCCCTACGCTGTTTTTGGCTCTCAACTCTAAAGCTGTTGGTTCTTACTCATGAAATATACTTTAGTTTAAAAAAAAAAAAAAAAAAAAAAAGGTTCCTTAAACAGTTCTGCACCACATTTTCCTCAAAAATGGGATAAAAAGTGAATTTTTTTGGCGATTATTCTATATTTTCAGCCACAAATCAATACGAAGAGCAGGAAAGGCGTATGTGTAGTTGACTCATAGTAAACTACAGTGTGTTAATGCCGAGAAAAGGAGCCGAGTGGCTGAATCGTGTGTTTTTAATAGTTGTGGGGCAGGAGTGGACGTCTTCAGCTCAGTGGTATAACGTGTCTCAGTACTCATCATTGTTGGTTTTGAGGTCTTTTCAAGGGATTAAACTACAAAAACAAAAAGCATCACCAGACGTTCTTTACTATCTCTGATTTTCCAAATGTGTTTCCTCCCTGTAGAGGAGTCCGTGATCAGCCTGCCGGCCTGGGACCTCCCCACCGTCCCCGAATCCCATCTGTCCACTGCGGGCGACCACGATTTCACGCTTCCCGCCAACGTCACCAGCCCTTTCTCCACCCACCAGTGGAACACCACCGCACCAGTGCACACCAGAAACACCTCGCGGCAAACGACCACGTCAGCCACCACCATAAGGACGTCTGCGTTGCCCACCACCACCGCTGCCACCACCACCACCACCACCACCACCACCGCCGCCTCGACTTTACCGTTCTCCGCCACGGAAAGAGCACAAACGCCGGGCGAGTCCACCCCGGCGCCGCACAACGCAAGCCGGGACACTGTGACCGCCGACGGCCTTCAGCTGACGACGGTAACCACAACGACGCCCTCAACGACCACTCTAACTGTGACTGCCGCCAAGGTGACGATGCGGGCGGCGACCACCACCAAGGGGGGCGGCACATCGCCGCCGAACACCACCGCTGCTACGACCGCGCAGCAAACAACAAGCCTCCGACCAACGACGTCTACATCTCAGCCAACGACCACGACGACAACCACGCCCGCCCCTACTACTACGACTACTACTACGACCACTACTACCGTTCCACCAACCACCACCACCACTACGACCACCACTACTCCTGCTCCCACTACTACCACCACTGCAGCTACAACTACCACCCCCGCCCCTACCACTACGACCACTACGACCACCACCACCACCACCACGAAGGCACCTGCCACCACTGTGTTCATCCCGGTCCAAACTACTCCACCTCCTACCACGACCGTACAACCTCCATCCAGTACCAGCGCCGAGGAGATTCCGCTGCCGTGCAACGTGACCGAGAAGTTCTGGGTTCGAACGGGTACGAGACTCATGAAAGACCTTCATCTACTGAGTTGTCCCTTTTAAAAAAAAAAAAAAATACATACAACATAGTCAACAATACGCACAGGCAGGCTTTAGACATCGTTCTGGAAGAATGATTACAAAGAAACTCAATTTTCAGAAGGCACAATTTACCTATTATGTCACCGAGAGAGATGCAAGGACGTTCACAAATTAATTAAAACTTGCACAAAGGAAATCAGATTTTCCTCAAGCTGGAGAGTGAAGCCTGTTGATTGCATATAACTGGGAGGGGGCGGGGGGGTTTGAAATAACGGTTTTATATTATACATATATTTAACATAGTAAGGACCATACAATTATAAAGTGGCCACTTAGATGACTCTTTTGTTCTGATTCGGTGCTTCGTAATTCAAATTTAATTGAGCGTTAAAGACGAATTTCCTTCACAGTTTTGTCCATTGAGCTGCGGCGGAACCGCCTGGACCTGATCCTGAAACAGAACCTCTCCAAAGGCCTGAGCCACGCCCTGCAGAGAGCCCTGAACGACTCCAACGCCTACGCACAGGTCAGTGTCTCTAGAGGGTTTGGGGGGGGGACCGCGAGATCAATGGCTGACCGACGCAGGTCAGAGGCTTACAAACCAAAAGGTCACCGCTGACCGGTATGTTCGGAGTAAATAATCCAAATTTAATTTCCACAGCTTTTTAAAATATTTTTTATAGCTTGGACTTTATCTCCGTTTTGTCTTTTAGTTCGGTTTCGTGTTATTTTTCTGAGGTCCTCCCCCTGTTTTGTCGTTCCTGTTCTCGACCTCTTGATCGCGCTCACCTGTTTCCACTTCAACCGTCTCTTCCCTGCTGCTTCACCGCATCTCTTCTCACCTGTTTCCAATTCACTGTCGAGCCTCCTCCGCTTACCTTTGTTGTTAAAGACTGAGAAACCTCCTTCTTCCATGTCGTTCATTTGGTTCCTTCAACCTTACTTTAACACAACATGACTATCAGGGATTAGAAAACGGTTAGTAAGTGGTTTGTCCTAGTTTTTCAACCTTTTTGGGGGCCACGTCACATCAAAGGTTGTCACACGTTATAATAGGCAGTAATGTCATTAGCGAGATTACCCTGTTAGCTGTTAATTAATGATCATCAACTATTGTATGATGAATTCTTTAAAAATGTATTGAAGTGGTTTCTTTTGTGAAGCTTTCAACTTCAAATGTGAACGACTGTGATACGTGACGCATTTGAGAGAATAAAAAAAGAAGTCCCATGAGGCTTTCCGGTTATTAAACAAAGATCAGATAGAAAAACGTGGATAAGAGGGTAGAAGATACGGGTCAGTGGCTAGTAAAATACCTCAGTGGCTATTGTAAACACTGGTTATTGACTAGTAAACACAGGACACAGGTGTATAAACTCAATGCAGTGGTTAGCAAACACAGATCAGAGGATAGAAAAACATGGACTAGTGGCTAGTAAATAAAGATGAGAGGATAAAAAAACATGGGTTAGTGGCTAGTAAATAAAGATGAGAGGATAAAAAAACATGGGTTAGTGGCTAGTAAATAAAGATCAGAGGATAGAAAAACATGGACTAGTGGCTAGTAAATAAAGATCAGAGGATAGAAAAACATGGACTAGTGGCTAGTAAATAAAGATCAGAGGATAGAAAAACATGGGTTAGTGGCTAGTAAATAAAGATGAGAGGATAAAAAAACATGGGTTAGTGGCTAGTAAATAAAGATGAGAGGATAGAAAAAAATGGGTTAGTGGCTAGTAAATAAACATCAGAGGATAAAAAAACATGGGTTAGTGGCTAGTAAATAAACATCAGAGGATAGAAAAACATGGGTTAGTGGCTAGTAAATAAACATCAGAGGATAGAAAAACATGGGTTAGTGGCTAGTAAATAAACATCAGAGGATAAAAAAACATGGGTTAGTGGCTAGTAAATAAACATCAGAGGATAAAAAAACATGGGTTAGTGGCTAGTAAATAAACATCAGAGGATAAAAAAACATGGGTTAGTGGCTAGTAAATAAACATCAGAGGATAAAAAAACATGGGTTAGTGGCTAGTAAATAAACATCAGAGGATAAAAAAACATGGGTTAGTGGCTAGTAAATAAACATCAGAGGATAAAAAAACATGGGTTAGTGGCTAGTAAATAAAGATCAGAGGCTGGTAAAATAGCTCAGTAGTTATAATAAACGCTGGTTATTGACTAGTAAACGCACGTCATGGTAATCAGTAACAATTAAATAAAGGTTTGTCGAGAGTAAATGGAGATAAGAGTCTAATAGACAATTATTTAAGCACATAATATCTTTGTATTCAGTATAATTAGTAATAAAATCCTGGGTACATATTTGCTCAAAATGTAAATTAAATGTGACCACCTGCTGGTGTAAGAAGTGCTTCTCTAGCTGACGGCGCTGAGATAAAATAGTCCAGGCTTTTTGTTTCAGTTTTTTTTTTTTTTTTTTTGTGTGTGTCATCAGTTCACTGACCCCCTCTCCCCTCCTCCCATCTCCCCTTTCTCCCATATTCATCGTTTTCACCTCCTGCTCGTTCGCCTCGCAAGGACTCCTCGATGAACGGTGCTCGAGACGAAACAAAAACAAAGAGAGAGGAGGTGACTAATGCCGGGCTGCATCGGAGTCTGAATTGTTCTGAACTGTTGAACAGTCAGAGGTTATTAGACACACGCACACGCACACACACACACACACACACACACACACACACACACACACACACACACACACACACACACACACACACACACACACACACACACACACACACACACACACACACACACACACACACACACACACACACACACACACACACACACAGGCGCTGTTAATGACAAATAAATCCAGAATAAATGAACCCTTTCCGAGTCATTTTCCTGCATCGTTTCGTTCAGATTTTTTTTTTTTTTTTCCACCTCCCGAGTCTATTTTCGGTTTCCCCGTCCGTCGGACGTCTCGCCGCCTCTTCCCGCGTGTTTCTCAAATATTTACACTCTTCTCGTATTGCTCTCCAGACCTGATTTCTGCCTCGGTTTAAGTCGATTGATTTTCTGCCAACCTGTCCGTCTCGGCTGTCTGTTGCTCTGCCTCCCCCTCTCCCTCCCCCCCACCTCTCCCCCTCTCATCCCCGTCTCCGTCCACCTGCCGCTCTTCATCTCTCTGTCTGTCTGTCTTCATGTCTTCATCTGCCTGCTTTTTTATGTTTTTATTTTCTATTTATATCCGGTTGTTTGTGAGGCCTGCAACTGGGAGTGACTCAGTGTCTCTAAGCTCCGGTCCACTTTCATCTGCACTACCCTGACACACACACACACACACACACACACACACACACACACACACACACACACACACACACACACACACACACACACACACACACACACCCTCCCTCCTCAGCTCTCATCCTCTCCATCAGATAACATAGACTATTATTCGGTAATCAGCAGCAGTCTGTTGAGAGGCAGCAGCAGCAGCATGACGGTATGAAAGCTGTCCAGATCTTTCCGAAGCCCCGACGTTCGGCCGGTGTTTTGGTTCGACGGGGAAAATATTGGCTGCAGCACCAAATTAGCGTGCGCTGGTATTTATGCGTCGTTCGAACAACGTGGTTTAACCGTAATTGCTTGCAAAAGTGGGCCATTTTAATTTTTTTTACAGCTGGCAGGGTGAGAAGTGGCAGCAGAGGTCAGAGGTCAGAGGTCGGGTCTCGTCAGGCTTCGTTAGATTCAACACACGAAAAAGGAAAAAAAAAAAAAAAACGCCTGTCAAAAATAAGCTCTTCTTCATGAAGCATCCCATAATTCATTGATAGTCTTTCATGTCTGCTTGATAACACAGCTGTAATCATATCTAATTATTTATCCACATGTATCAGCTATAAAATATAACGTGTATAATAATACATACTCGCCTCTCGCCCCTTGCTTTAGGTACATTTTTGTTCTAAACCAGCTGTTTACAATTAAAATGTAAAAAATCTTTGCCGACCGGACTCATTTATTGTATTTTAATTGGATCAATTGGATTGTTGCGATCAAAATTTTTAAAATTTTGCGGGGGGATTTTATTCAAAAATTTTGACGTAATTTGCGGAATTTTAAGTAAATTCTTTGCAATAAAATTGTGGAAACTAACAAAATATTAACAAAAATGTTGCTAAATTGACAGAGGTTGCTTGAATTTGCATTAATTCATTGTGATCGTAAGATTGAGATTTCCTGGAGGGACTGATTAATAAACACAAAAATGTTACTTTCAACTACTTTATATTGTGTTATAAACCACTTATTAGCTAACCAGTTAGTATTATGCTAATTAAAATGTCTTTTTAGCTGATAATTTACCGTACTGAGCTGCTTTACACTACAAATCCTCCCATTTTTGACAGTTGGAGGGCTCCATCACAGCACTGGCTCGAGTTTCTTCACTGGCCTTCCCTGGAGCTTTTAATATACGAGGACATAAAATCCCCTCCAGTCTGAAATATTTCAGCCCATAAAAAACATCTGAAGGAAAGAGTTAATATTTAATCCAGCGCTCATCCCATTTGACTTAAAACGAAAAGATCCAAAAGCTCTTTTTCGTGTGGGTTCGAATGAAATGCAAAACCCAAAGGTGGGTTGTTGGAATAAAAAAAAAACGTGTCGCTGAGTTTAATTAAAAGAAACAGAAAAAAAAACACCAAAGAGCCGCTTGAGGAACCGAGGAGGGTGGAGGGGGGGGGGGGGATTTGACGAGAAACTTAAAACAGACAGAGTGGCTTAAAACAAAGATGGCAGGTAGTTTTTGTTTGATTTCCATTGGCACGGAAATGAGATGAGAGGACAATGTGAGGTAATGAGATGCGGTTTCACAGGGAGGGACGGAAAAAGACTCGCCAGGGGCGTCCACTTTTAAGGAAGGAGAGGACGATGAGGAAAAGAGGGAGCAGCCACAGCAACAACAGCTGGTTGCGGTTTTAGAGGTTTAGTTCGGGTTCGGAGGAAGGTGGGCGGCGTGCGTCGTTCCAGAAATACAGAAAAGCCTTTTTGTCTCACCACGATTGTTGTCTGTTTGTGTTTATTCAGGACGCAGTTAGTCAGATTTTTATGACAGTTGAAGTCTCACGCGGAAAAAAAAAAAAAAGGATTATAAATATTCATAGCGTGATGCATTTGTGTTTTAAAAGCCAGAGCTCAAATACAACATGCATCAGACCTGGTGGCACTGATTTTCTTTTTCTGATTTTTGGCTCGTGTGCTTGTTTAATGTAAACGGGTAAAAGAAAACACTGGACGCTTTCCACCCCTCGAACCGTCGTCATCTTGGCTACGTAGAGGAAAGGTGAGGGCGGGGCGTAAAGAATTTTCAAAATAAGTGTCTGAGGAAGCCGTGTAAAAGTGTTTCTTTTTATCAAAGCACATATTTTGGCGGGTAACCTACTCACGCTGCGCGGTTTTAAAACAACACTATTCGTTAGAAATTCAACGACAACCACAAGTGTACCAACTGTTTTGTTATTTGCCGTCTCGACTTCCTTCCGTCTTCTTTTTCGTCCACGCAAGGTGGAGCACGACGCCTGCGGCCCGCACAACGTGACGCTGGGCTACTACGTGACCAGCGGCAAAACCGTCTTCGTTTCCTCGCTGGTCGTCGAGTCTCTGAACGTCTACGGCTTCGACAAGCTGCTGTCGGACATCAGGCAGCACACCCCGCTGGTTAAGGCGGTCCTGGTTCCCGTGGCGACCTGGCTGCCCACTCCGAGCATCCACCTGCAGCTGAAAACAGGTAAGCTCACGGGGACAAAATAAGATGACGTCTGGCGGGAGGGTGAAAGGTGGGAAGAGGAGGGAGGAAGATGAAGGAGGGAGGGAGTATGAGCCGAGGGAACGAAACAAGGTTTAAAAAAAATGCAGGGAGTGCAGAGGGAGGGAGTCACAGTAGAGCAGAGGCAAAATTAGAAAATTCTGATTACATGTCTGCTCTCCTTTACTCTTCTCTGATACCCTAAATCCCATACAAACTCCCATGATTGCAGAGCAAAGGCAAATTGGTCCATTCATTTAGTCAGCCTCTTAAGCCTCTTAAAATAACACATTTCAGCGGGCGCACACACACACACACACACACACACACACACACACACACACACACACACACACATTTAAAATCAAGTCTCGTGGTAACAAGGGTGGTGAAATCGGTGCAGTTAAACTGTTATTTAAAAGATACATGTGCAGATTAGAAAGTATTTTATCTTTTAAATCGCTGTTCAGAATAAATTCAGCTCACTGGACCGAATTTTTGGTCGATTTTTGCAGTGTTTTTATTGCAATAAAATTAAAAAGCCGACTGTGTGTATTTGATACACTATTGGTCCATTTCTTTAAAAGTTGCACTCATAAAAAAATATCCTCATATTAACAAAGGGAATGATGAGAATTCTTTTATGAGCTTATTGATTTTCTTTTTTTTCATGGTCCGCAACTTTAATGTTTTGGTTAACCGTCACCACCAACCTCATTTTCAACAACATCAGGCTGCTTTTTTTTTTTTTTTTTAAACACATCCAATAAACCAACTTCTAACCACCTATCCCGCATTAAATAACGGTCAAACTTAGCAGCTGGCTTTTTAACGCTGTTGCATTTAGCAGTTTAAAAAATATATTATATATTTTCCCTCAGGAGGTGACCAGACCTGTTATAGATAAACTACATGAATATCCCACGTGCAAAAAAAAAAAAAAAAAGAAGTGCTAAACGTGTATTTTTAACCATTGAAAAGATGTGATTTTGGAAAAAATTTACGTGAAGCCCAATGAAGATTCCCATGTGAAAACTTTCACTAACGTCGCTCGGTGTTTTGCTGGATGAATGAATGAGCAACTCTTTGGTCTAATGCATTAAACTTAAGGACAAACATAGATATTGTGCTTCCTGTTATACCAAGTGAACTAGGATTTATGGCCAAATCACATATTTCAATGCTTGTTGTGTGATATATATATTTATATATATACAGTATATATTTATATACACTCTTCCTATGTTGGCGTGCAGCTGAATGTGAAGTAAGCACTCTCATACACAATCCTTCTCTGTGTTGTTCAGCTCACGAACCATAAATACACTGGATATGCCAATTTACCAGCCGCAGCTTGATTTGCATAAGATTACCAACTGGGTCAGCAATGTCCCAGCGATGCCGCCACGGAGACACCATGAAGGAGTCCTTTTTTAATGTGTGTGTGTGTGTGTGTAGCTTCACTCATAAGCGCCACAGTGTTTGGATTTAGGTCAGAATATTGTTCCATCACACCTGCCCCAGTCAAAGGGTTTTTAATAACAGACAAAGTGCATGGTGAGAGAGTGGAGGGCGACTGTGGTTAAAAAAAAAAAAAAAAAAAAAAGGACTGAGACAACATTAATAACTTCCTCCATAATCTGCTGATGGACTCAATATTGTTTACCCTGTTGTATCTCCACCGGTGTGGAGCCGCGTGATGCTGACAGCCAGCCACTGTTTTTTTTTTTTTTCAGTTGTTCTCATTCGAGATAGCGCCGATAATCCTCTTTCTCCGTCTCACCGCTCGGATTTATCGGTCGCACAGACGTCAATCTAGAGCTCTACTTTCATTAATACCGAAAACACGGGTCAACATACAGACTCTGCTCTTCTGATTCAGTTTGTCGTTCTGACGTCAGATAACATTTATCTTAAACAGCTTAAGCTGTAAATATTAACGTTATGTGAACTGAGAGAACTAGTTTGACAGAATGCAACAGAAAATAATAAATATACATTGAGGGTATTTTTTGCCCTCAAAAGAGCATGTCAGTGCCTTACTGCTAAATATTAGCATAAAAAGAAAACATATTGACTATTACTTGTGGTGCTACTCAAGGCTCGGTGTTGGGCCCTTTGTTTTTTGTTTTTTATGTTGCACATAAATCAAACGTTAACTAGTTGACAAAACATTAACGTTGATTTTCTAAGCAGCCTATGATCTCTTTATTTTTTGCTGTATGAAATTAAAAAATCTGGATGCGGTACAAAAGAATTTTTTTTTTTTTGAATAAAATACAAATCAATTATACAGTTTTGATAAGAATATCACATTACTTCCTTGTACTTTTGTGCATTAATCACGTTTTACTCACGTAGAAAACAAATCCAAATCCAATTTGTATGATTTCAAAAGCAATTTAAAATATCCCGCAAAACCTCTGCTTATTAAACTCAACTCAGCTCAATTTTATTTATAACATACCTTTCAAACAACGATGCATCCCCAAGGGCTTCACATAGTGAGATAAAAAAAAAACACCATAAAAATATGATAAATACAATAAGAAAAAACTATTATAAAACAAAGATTAAACTATAAAAGCCAAACAATAAATAAAACAATAGAGCTTCAATTAAAATCCAAGCTAAAAAGATATGTCTTAAGGTTGCTTTTAAAAATGTCCCTTAGATGGTCAGATTGATTATTACAGAACATAAAGGGCCACAGTGGCTAAAAAAAAAACCCAAAACACTCCTTGTATGTTTTAGTGAAGATTTTGGGAATAACCAGGAAGTCACATAATCTCAGACTCGGCAAATTTTGTAAAACGGTAGAAAATATTTTATGTTTTTGATTTGTTTGATTTCCAGTGTTGAGGTTCGTCGGCCCGACGGACAACATCTTCTCCTGCAGCTTCGTCCAGATGTTGGAGCAGCGGCTGGAGAACGCCTTCGACGAGGCTCAGGACAAAGTGCTGGAGACCTACAACAGACTCACTGTGGAGGTAGTTCATGGAGGCTGGTTTAAAAAAATAAATACAATTTGAATCGGGAAAATAGCAGCTAAATATGTCACATTTGCATGCAACGTGCTAAATAACAGCTGCAGGTAAAATTCTACCCACTTCCAGCTGTTTTCTGCTCCACTGTGGAAATGCTTGACTTTTTTTTTTACCATGCATAATTTTTAAATAAGGGGTTTTACATAAGTCTGACAGTTTTTGTAGCAATTCACACGGCTAAAGAGACTCGTAATGGTTTATTTCTGGAGACGTGAATCAAAGGTCATTCGTCTGCAGAGCGACTCTCTTTCCTCTCTCTTTGCTTGCTGCCTGTCTTTTCTCTCTCGCCCGTCGAGGTGCCTCTCTCACTACTGCGGGATGTACATGGCATCATAATCATAAAGTAGGTCTCGGCGCGTAGAGGCAGATATGGGGTCCATTTATAATGTATTCTCTGAAATATTAACGTTCGGTGGAGGGATGTAATGGGAATTCCTCGTATCTTGTATCATCATCCACTTTACTATGGTGACTCATTATTTTCAGAGAACTGCACAATGTCTTAAAATAGAAGAAAAAAAAAAAACATTGTTCATTCAAAGTGTCGTACTGTGTCTGCATTCTTTATTCGCATCTTTAAACATTTAGTTTTATAATCCTCACATTTATATTCAATATGGATGTCTGAATTATGTTTGCGTTTGTTTGCGTGTTCGCTGTACATGGAGGATGAGGGGGAAGGGGGTGGGGGGCACGGTAACGGATCCGATCGTCCGACTCCCATGACATATTTAAAACCGGTGTGTTTGTGTGCTCAGGTCCAGAGCGTGTCCCAGGAGCCGGGCTCTCCGTCTGTCGCTCTGGTGTACGTGGTGAAGAACCAGGACGCCATTCTCAACGGGACGATTTCCAGCGGGCTCCTCAACCAGCTGACCGCCGAGCTGGTGGGGTACTTCCTGTTTTACCCGCCGCTGGTCATCGCCGAGCGTAAGTGATTTTCATATTCACAAACAGAAGTTGTGTTGTCATGAAGTGTTTCTAACCAACATACATTATCTATATTCTTTGTTCTTTGGTTGGCACTTCTTGTTGGCACATTACTAAGCTATTTTATTTATTCATAACAGGAACCATGTACAAAATACATGGACTTTTAGGGCTTGTTCGTTACGTCCCCCTAATAGGTTTTAAGACAGACCAACAAAATCATTGCATGAAATATATTTTAGAGGCTTCAACTGTTAACAAATTCCTTGTCAGAAATTAGCAGTTATATTTATTTAATACATGGCAAATTCTTGTCAGATGCTTTTTGAATGCGAGAGTGGATTCTAGAGTAACACCCACATATTTATACCCATTCACAAAAAAAAAAATGAAAAACCCCTTTGTTTTTGTTTGTAAAAAAAAAAGTAACATGCTCACTGTTTTCTTAATATTCACAGTACGATATTAAAACCTGAGCCATTTTTTGCAACTTTTTTCCAATCGTGGTGAACAGTTTGATAGCAACTTGTTCATGGTCTTTCCACATATAAGACTGTGTCGTCTGCATACGTCATCACGTACAGGCGATGAATGCTCTGAACAACAGCGGTCCTAAGATCGAACCTTGCGGCACTCCTGTAGCTCGGACTAACGATGATGTTTTATCCTTTTCCTGGAATCACTTGAGGACGGTTACGTAGGTGATACTGAATCCAGTTTTGTGTGTACATGAATATGGGTCAGCCACCCCACAGTGCACTTTTTAACAGTATACTCCTCTAACAGAAGCCCCTTTTTACACATTATGGTAATTTATAATGCAAATCTGTGATATTTAAAAAAAGATTTAAAAAAAACCCACTACAGCACTATAGTATACACTGATGGTTACTACACATGTCACTATTTCAGAGTTGTCCATATAAATAGAAAAAAATTGATTTATTTAACCCAACATATACATTATGACTGAATAAATACCATTTTTAAAGTGCAAATGAGGATTTTTTTTTTTTTTTTGTGATTCTGAAAAAGGTCAAGTGGTAGTTTTCAGTCCTTTGTAGCCAAACTTTTCCTACCTGAAGCTCTTGTAACTTAGGATATTAAATCTGCGAGAACTCAAATCTCCTGTTACACTCACAGGATATCCTCCTCTGATTAACCTTCTGTAAATCCATCACAACATTTTTAATTATGCCTTAAGCTGCCAAAATTGCTGCAACACCTGAAAGCTATAATTTAACAACTACTTGGACAAATAACCTCAAATTATCTGTGAGAGAAGTGTGAGAACGTACATTTACGATGCTTTTATATCCCAAATGAGTGTCATGCAAGAGGTCATCTGGCATCTCATCTTGGATATTTTCAGCAGTTATGCCGAGTTGGCACCACCGCTTGTGGACATTTCTTCCCTCGCTCGCCTGCTAATTTCTGAGCACCCAAGGCAACAAAGCGCCGCTTCTCTCTTAAAGCTACATAAAGACTTGGCTGGCATTGTCTCATCCACAATTAATGGTTCAGTCAGGGTGCTCGGCTCTCAGACACTGGATGTACCCCCGAGCCGGCACCGCTGGGGAGATACAGTATATGATCTAATCATTTACAGAGGGTCTGCGAGTGGAAAATAAAATTAGGGATTCATCTGCGGATTGGGGCGTGTGGGCTCTGACAGATGCAACGTCTCATAAACATGACATACGCAACATGAAAGAGGAGCTAAACGCCGCGGGAACACTTCGACTCGGCGAGCCGATGCTGAGCCCAAGCGTATTTCCGTAACGCGGTCAAAGATTACGTTACGTTACGCACGGCTGCCATTTGAAGAGCGTTTCACCCAAAGTGACATTGAAGAGTGCGGCAGTACACCACAAAACAGGATTGCTGTCGACGTTATACTGACTTGACATCATGTTCTCCTAATGAGGGTCATTTTCTGACCAAAAAACCCTAAAAAAGAAAATGCCCTCCCTGTTGTCGGTGCTCGTTTACGGTTAAAAAAACCAACTTTTTCCATATTGCAAGGATTTTCATCACCTAACCTCTAGAACTTCAAAATAAATTTGTATTTTTATTTCACACACACACACTTCTCCTGCTCTATTGCACCTTTTGCAATATATTTATCCGAGGTAAAGACCTCGTTAATAGACTTGGACATGCAGGTACGAAGAAGCCCAAAACAAACAACAACAAAAAAAAGAGTCAGAAACCACCGACGCGCCAAGAAAAGTGTGAGGGATCCATTTTTTTTTCTAAGCTGCTTCAGTGTTACCCCCTCAGGCTGGGAAAGGTTGAACTGAACACATAACAAGGGTAGAGACTGTGCCCACATCCGTGTCTCTGCAGCAGGAGGGGGAACAAGAGCATAGCTGGAATTCTAAAAAAGATCTTGTTTTTTTGCTCCTGGAAGCTTTATTTTTGGTCTTGAAAGAGAGGTTTGGGATGTTTAGAACGCAGAGCTGCTGGTATCGTGAAGTATATCTGTATTGACAACGAGAGGAACAAAGAGACGTTGAGGAGAGAGCGAGGGACAGACGGTGACCTTGGTTTTGAGTTTTCACAGCGCTGCTGTTTGTTTCCTTCCCACAGAAACTAGATATTAGAAAGACTCTTTTCGCGCTAATTTTTTTTTTTTTAATTTTTTTTTTTTTTTGTCGTTACATAACAGTTTTTTTTGTGGTTTTTTTTTGGTCCTTCTGTGCAGCTCTGTGCTGCTGGGCTGAGACAGACTTACATGGCATATGTAGGGTGCCCTCAACAACACTGACTACTGAGGACCGCTGAGGCCACTACAGGGCAATGCATGATTCATGTCTTCGCGTATGTTTGACCTGCTTCCCAATGGGGGGGATTCAACGTTACTCTATATTTTGTGAGTAAAGCCGACTGTCGGACGATACTTCGGCCTCCAGCGTGGAAGGAACCCCATGTTTCAGCTGTGTCCGACAAAATGTGTTTACACATTAATAATTTGTTGATCCAAATATACTTAGCTGAGGCCTGAAGTAACTTCACTGGAAATTATTTTCAAGATATTCTTGAACAATAGAGAAGACATAACCAAGATGTCGAGGCATTTTGTCAGATATAAAACAGAACAGTTCCTTCACCAAACAGATGCCCATAATATGAAAGTGGTGATGCATTGTCAGCTCCGTGCTGTTTTTTTTTTTTCAGTTTGGGTTTTTCTGGTGTTTCCTCTTCCATCGACCTCATTTTCAGGATCAGCAGGAAATTAAATAGTTTCCTGCTGTTTAATTGAGAGCCACTGTACACTTCCTGTCCAGCACCAAAGGGCAAAAAGGACAAAGTTGGCTCCTGACTGGTAGACAACCCTGAGTGTTTGGTAGAAAGAGAGACAGATATCTTTTTTTGGGGGGGAGGAATTGGTGGAGACTTAAAAAAAAAAAAAAAAGAGCTAAAAGGAGATCTAAAGAAATCGTAGATAACTTTTGCTGACCAAACACCCACTAATTGGGAGAGACTATAGACTGTAAAAACAGAGTTCCAGTCTATAAAAACATTCTAAAAAAGCCTTAAAGTGTAATAACACTTAGGGCCAGTAGGGGCTGGCTCCAAAAAAACTAAAACAACAATAGACTCCCATTCATGCCACCAGAGGCGATACCAAGTAAGACCAAGTAAAGCTGCACCATCAAAAATCCTAAGAAAACCATTGACATGCTGCCCAGGTTATATTTTTACATGCAAATCAAAAATTATAATATTTCCCGAACTTTCAAAGGAGCATTAATCAGTTTGTTTTGGAGGCAGGATTTTAAAACAAACTGAACATCACATACCCATTTTACATATTGTAAAAGTCTAAAAGTTGAAGAACAAGACATATTTGACATTAGGTGCATTGTGAATAAAATGTTTAGCAGACAGAAAGGACAAAGACAAGGTTCTCTTCAATATTATACGAGCAAAATTCTGAATGGCTGGGTATAAAAATAAAACCTCCAGGACTCGGAGAAAAGGCTGTTAAGGTCACATTGTATTCTTACTATTGTTGTTAAAAGCATCAGTCATCTTTAAAAAAAAAAAAAAGACATTATTCTTGAAATTAACTGGAGTCAACCGAAATTACCACAGTTCGCACATTGTGTTTCGTTTTATTTGCTTCCAAGCATTAAAAGTCATCCCAGACACAAGTCGAGGACCATCGAGCCCACAGTTGATCCCACGCGAGCTCTGATTTGTATTCCACCGCAGCCTCTGATGCCATCTGTGAGATTCTAAAAGGGCAAACAGCTGTAGAGATCCTATCATCTGAATCACGCCGCGGGCAATCTGTTGTCCATGTCCCCCGAATGAGCTAATTTTAGCCCGGCGAGATTAGATTGGTATCCATTTGTGCGTGCTCTCAACACCCAAAGGGCTCAAAACATCGCACTTCGTATGGTCCCGTCCAGACCCGCCACTTTGGCATCACCACGGAAACCCTGCGTGCTGTCCTAAAAAAAACAAAAAAACAAAAGGGCATCTTTTTCTGACGGCCGAAGTGATTACGGGCCTCGAACAGACCGATAAACCGGATAAACGATCGATGGCAGAACGTCTGTGAGCGGCGCGTATCGGACGGACGGAGATTGACCGTAGTTACACAAACGGATGATCAATTCTCCCGATCGAAGCGCTATTGACCTTCGCAATCTGTTCGCACGCAGCGGCGGACTCCGTGTTTGCAGCTTAGAGCCGTTTAACGGCGGGGCGCTTCGTGTCAAAGTAAACGGGGGTGGGGGGGGGGGGTCGTTGGCGAAGCAGCACACGTGCACACTTTCAGTCAGCAGATTCAGTCAACGTTAAAATGTTTTACAGCATTTTTCGAGTTATATTTTCACAATTGTTTTATTTTACTCGACTACCCTGCGTGCACCGTTTATTTGTGATTGTTTTCAGGTATGCGAGAATTTAATTGTAGCGTGTTGGCATTTGTTTGAGTGTATATACGATACGATACGATACGATACGATACGATACGATACGATACGATACGATACGATACGATACGATACGATATGATACGATAAGATATTTTTGATTCTTTTTTTTGGAAAGGTTTTGGTCTTCAGGAGTGTGTTGGGGTCTCAGTGCTACTTATAGACGATAAAGATTGACTTCATGTTGGTTTTGATCTTTTCATTGAAATTTGTTGGCAACAAGATCAAATATACAAACTTCTTCGAATCCCACGTTATCTTCCATTCATTTATTATTAAAGTGGAGCAGCAGCTTTTCTTTTTTTTTAATTTCATTTCCTTCTTTTCTCGTTGCCCGTTTACGTTGCGCAACTAAAAATGTCCTGACGGAGGCGTCGAGTTCATCGGCACACCGAACACACAGATTCTCTAAAGAGCACCGAAAAGAGTCCGAACCTTCGCACTCCGGCGCCGGTCGTCTTAAAGTGTTTTTTTTTTTTTTTTTTTTTCTGTGAGCTCGTTTGCCGTCAGAGAAACGAGCGGCGGCGGCGAATGCGAAAGTGCCCACACGCCGAGGCATCGGGCAGACGGAGCAGAGAAACGCCGGCCGGTAACCGCAGATCTCATTGACTCGGGCTGAAACACTCGGCGCTCGGCAGACAGCCGAAGCTTCGGAGGAGTTACGTGGAGGCAGATGGTGAAACGGGCAGATGGGGAAAAAAAAAAAAACAGGGATGGAGAGGGTTGACAGATGAACGGGGAGGCGGGAAAGGAGGTCGACGGGAGTGATGATGCGCGTGGAGACGGGTCAAATAGATGTGGGGGGAGAGGGGGGTGGGGGAGGGGGGTGGAGCGGTTAGGAAAGAAAGGAGGAGGTGACGATACAATAGGAAACGTTAGAATACGATAAGATGCGACAGTAGAGGTTGATGCTGGTGGAGGCTTTGATCTCCTCATCTGCACACAAACAAACAATCTCAACATTTTTAAGATCCTCAGTAGTGACATATATTTCTCGAGGTCGTTTTCTTTTTCCAACGTCTCTCAGATTGTTTTTTCTTTCCGCGACTAAACTTTTGAGGACAGCTCGACGACTTGGAGACTTTTCTCGTCAACTGAGTCTCAATCGAGGCTTCGATCGTTTTCAGATATTCAGGATTTCTAAACCCGCGTCGGTCCCCGACCGTTACGAGGGAACCCGAATATTTGTGTTTAAAATGTCCGTATTGTTTATTATTCAAAATAATTGCGTAGAAATGTTTTTCTTTTGTTCGTTTTTTTTTTTCAAAACAGTCATTTTGGAGGACAAATATACGTGCCAAATTTTGGGGGACATTTTTGAGAGAGTTTAGAGTCTCAAATTATTCCTCTTAACTTTCTGTCTCTGTTTTCTCTCTCCAGCTCTCGAGTACCATAATCTCAACACGTCGACGGCGACCAAGAGCTATTGGGTGAAAACGGGTAAATTGCACGCACGCACGCACGCGCGCACACACACACACACACACACACACACACACACACACACACACACACACACACACACACACACACACACACACACACACACACACACACACACACACACACACACACACTCACTCACGGGTGATCAGCGGTAATCAAGAGCCGCATCGATCGGACAAAACAGCAGTTAGTTAAACGCCTGCCGCATTCAGGCTGCTGTTGTTGTGCAATTCAGCACAATGGTATCGGCCCTCGCCCCCCCCCCTCTCTCCGCCCCACCACCGTCTTTACCCCCGCCCCCCCTCCACCACCACCACCACCACCCCTGCTCTCCTATGTGCTCAGAGTGTCTTTAGCCGCTCTGTTCTCCGGGAAACAAAACAAAACCAAAAAACCTACAGAAATATAATTCACAGCTTCCTGACTGGAGGCAGAGAGAGATCACTTCACTTCACTTCACATCACATCACGGGCCAGGTGTGAATGATGCTGAAGGGTGTGTGTGTGTGTGTGTGTGTGTGTGTGTGTGTGTGTGTGTGTGTGAGTGTGTGTGTGTGTGCACTCGGTAGCAAGATTGATGCAGTCACCTGTGTGTGTGTGTGTGTGTGTGTGTGTGTGTGTGTGTGTGTGTGTGTGTGTGTGTGTGTGTGTGTGTGTGTGTGTGTGAGTGTGTGTGTGTGTGAGAGGCAGATTGTGCGATGCGTGTGTCACTGTAACAGAATTTTCCAGATGAGCAGCGTTCAAACGGGAAGGACGATGATCCCGTCCTCTCTAATGTCCCACTCGTCTCTCTCGTCCCTCGTCTCTCCTCAATATCAACTCTGTCCTCAAATGATCTCCCTTTGATATATATACTCTCCCCTCCCCCATTTTCTTCTTCGCCCTCCCTCCTCCCCGCGTCACACCGTCCCCCCCCCCTTTTTTTTTTTTTTTTTTTTTTGTCTTGTCTGCCTCTCCCTCTCTAAATCCCTCCTCTGGTGTCTCCCTCTCTCGTCTCTCCGGGCAGTGATCCAGGACGTGGACACCTCTTCCCTGGAGGCCAACTACCAGAGCTTCGCCAGCCTCATGGAGCAGCGGCTGGCGGAGCTCTTCCTGGTAGCTGGCAGGCAGGGCTCTCTGACGGCCAGGTCCCGGCGGGCCACCACCGTGGGGGGCTACACCGTGCAGGTAGGTGGGAATGGGATTTGGTTTTGTCGCGCCGAGGGAGGTTTAGTGTTTTACATCTGTTTTTGGCACCTGTCGGAGTGACATCGCTGTCAGTTCCTGGAAAAATGTATTCAGTCTTCACTTCTTTGAAGTGTTTCAGGCCTTGAAGAATTGACCACCGGTGGCGCCGATAGACCGTTTAGGATTTTAAGATCGTCCAGCTACCAGGTTTCAGAACGTAGAATCAACATGAAGCTTCTTCATTTTTCACTTCTGTTTCTAACAAAGTTTTGTTAATTTTGTGGGATGCTACACCTGCTGGAATCTTGTAGAATGGGAGTAAATAATTAAAATGAAGAGGCTTAAGGAGCCCGTGAAAGGTCACAGCGGATGAACAGAGGTTCTTTGAGCGAAATGCTCACAGTGAAAAGTGCTGAAGACTCTCAGGTGTAAGTTCACCACCTTAGTTTAGCATTTTTGGATACAGACGTCACTAATCAGCACAAAACACGCAGCTCCCTCTGATGGAAGTTAGTCGTTAGATTTGCTTATTAACAAAAGAAAAAAACTCTAATATTGACGTGATGGCAGTGAATCACCAAAACTAGCGCACCACATCCTAATATAATAAAAAATGTCTGCACTAAAAAAAAAAAAAAAAAAAAAGGCAATTCTTTTCTGTATTTTATGAGAAACGTAACTCTGAACCAGAAATATAAACTGGTGGTGGCCAACCAAGGGTTCACCAAAGTCAGTAGGTTTAATCCTGAAGGGACCCAAATGGTCTAATAGCAAAATTTGATGGCAATAGATACAATATTTATCGAGATATTCCACTCTGGAACAAAATAGTGGCTGTATGAACCTTCTGTCAGTGCCATCCCTAGATCCTTGCTGGCAGGGCTCTACGATAACTCTACATAGCAAAGGTACCAGCTGTTTATGTCGGCGTTACAGCTGGATAGCTCCGGGTTCAGCACCGTGGACAGCTCCACATTCATAACGCTGGACAGATTCAGCACCCTGGACAGCTCCAGATTCAGCACCCTGGACAGCGCCACTCACAGTTTTGAAAACTGGTATATATAAATATTCCGGGAGCATCGACCGCCGAGGAGCAGTGCTTTCATGAATTATAATGCCAGAAGAATGGATTTGGACAACATTTTATAAATGTGGTTGTGTCCAAAGACATTCCATTTTTGTACTGTCACAAAATAATATCCAACTTTTAAAAGGCAGTAAATAACTGGGCAAATACATTAATTGAAGTTGTGATAAATCATAAATAGGTTTCAAGTGTCTGCAAGTTGATTTTCATTGTGTTTTGATTTTTTTTTTTTTTTTTTTTTACCGTACTGTAATATAGGACTAAGATTAGATGGAGTTGGGAGTGTGGGGTGGAGATCAGGGAATGATTATACTTGAATTACAGGCATCAGAAGTACAGATGCTTGTTTTTTTTTGTTTTTTTGCATGTCACCTTCCTGCTCGCTGCGTCATATTCTGGAACATTAAAACAATGTGTGACTCCTCCTGGGCCGTATGCCTTACACACCTTCAGGGGTTTTTATGGGAGAGTCACAGATGACCAGTTTTTATGGCGGCAAAGTGGAGGAGGGAAGAGACGGAGATGGGGGGGAGGTGCAGAAATCATCGGGCCATTCAATAACACTCATCCCATCTTTTTTATGAGGAAATCAAATTACCAGACTTGATTAAACCGTGTAATGTGTTCCTCAAATTAAAAAAAAAAAGAAAAAGGTGTTTGATGTATGATGAAAGGAAATTGAGACTTCAAGTGACTCAGTTATCCTCGAGTGTCTTCCCCAAGTGCAGCTATCTCGCAGCAAATGCTCGACTCGATCAAAGCAAAACCCGAGATGCTGAGTTTTGATTGGGCGGCTGTAGACGTAGCAGAGATTTATTAGATTTTGTGTATATGTTGGTGTGGAGAGATAACGGACTTTGCGTCAAATCTCGCAACAGACTACGTGCTTCGCTGATATTCTGTATATGTAAAGTAAACTGGGTTAAAACCTTCTTTCTCAAGAAATGACTCCAGTGTTTTCCACGCAGTCCTCCACTCTTATTCCTCCTCTCCCAGATGGTGAGCATGCGGCGCCTCCCCGGCCCCAAGAACCCGGCGGAGATGACCTACTACGCCCAGCTGAGCGGAGCCCCCATCACCGGAACCACAGCCGCTAAGACCCTCTGCAGCCTGGACTCCCAGACCATGGCTCTGACGCTGGGATACTTTGTGCAAGTGCAGGCTGAACGTAAGCTTGTTATCAGACTGTACCGCCGTTACAGTGCGTTAGCAATGTGTCCCGGCGAGTCACGCACAACAGACACGACGCAGAGTTTTAGTCACTGAAATGTCAGTGCCCACGAAAAAGCCTGGTAGCCATGACAGCATGGTTGTAAACAAATTGAATATTGAAGTGCTGCCCTCCTTATGAACTGAGGTCTAAACAGGAAGTCAAGGCACAGATGAGAGCGCTCGACAAAAAGGAAACGCGTTTATACCGAGAAGAGGAATAACATTCAAATGAGCTGTAAATGGCATCTCAGTTTAATCCACATTATTATTTTAATCTGCATAATTTAATTAAAAATTTCAAATAATTGAATTTTTCTTTTTTTGTGTGCTTTTTTTATTTTGTATTTTTTTTTGCAGAGATGCACATAATACTCTTTGTGCCCAAAAACCGTGAAACACAAAATCTTTATATCTTCTTTCGCCGCTGAAATATCTGCCGTGAAAAGAGGTCTTTTGGCAGTTTTAGGTTTAGAAATAATTATCATAAGAATAGTAAAATCTTTTTTTTTTTTTCCACATTTCCACGTTTTCTTTTAGTTTTTCGTGTCCATAGAAGTTAGAGATACACAGTCAACTCACGGAGAGCACACTTCTCCTTCAGCAGAGATGCCACACTGTGATATAAATTCTGACTTTACCTGTTCTTCAGAATTGATCAGCTGAACTCAATAGCAGTCTTGACTTCCTGTGAATCTCGTTGACATTTGGGCTTTTCCATAAATTTCCATAATATCCGATACGCTAAATTTACAAATGGCAGATCAAAGATTGTGTTTCCATGCTGTTTATTTTCAGTAGATTGTAGTAAGAATGTATTTTGTTTGTTGTGGTTGTTTTCTCACTTTCGATATCTGTCTCTGAATATTCATCCGTGCATGCGGGATGTTCGTGCCGGAGAGGACAAAATGTTCCCTCTTACCTTTTTTTTTTTTTCCTCCCTGACATTTTCCCAGAAATGTATAATTAACAAACTGGAGAGACACCAACAACCGTCAGTGCCCTTCACAGCTCCTCCTAACGGTGTTCGGGCAGAGAACTGAACGCAGTGTTCTCGTGAAATTGGTTTAGTTTTGTTCCTTCGTGGGCTCAGAGGAGACCAACTGCATTAATCCTAATAATGAAAACACGTCCCTTTGGCAAACTGTTCTGTGACAAAGAAGCTCAAAGAAATAACTTGGTAAGAAGATACTGAAGTTTAAAAACACTGCGGAGCTTTTTCTCTTTACCATATTTCTGTTTTTATTATGTGATATGATTTAAAGGTCCCATATTTTGCTCTTTCTCAGTGTTTTATTTTCAGTCCTGGTGTCCATCAGAAGATATTTTTGTGGTTTTAAGTATAAAAAAATCATCAAAATAGTTTTAAATTTCCTCTTTTAAGCTTCTCTCTGGAGCTCTACCAAAAAAAAAAACCCCAGTCTGTTTTGTGTCTGTCTCTTTAAGAGCATTCACCCTCTCTTCTGATTGGCTGACTCTTTTCTGAGTGACCGTACTCAGGCCAGTCTTCGGGTTTGTAGCTTGCTAGCTCCGCGACGCGATGAATGATCTGCGTTTTCTTCCGCATTAAAGTCCCGCTCTTTTGTTCGTGTGCAGCCGTGATAAAGACGCCGCCCACCAACCTGTGGCTCATGGCCGTCCTGACGCCCCTCGTCTTGTTGGTGGTGGTGATCGGGATGGTGGCCTTCATCCTGTGTAAGAGGAACAGAGTCATCTTCAAAACCGGCGCCTTCAGGAGCTTTAAAACTCGCTCCAAGGTAAGAACGTCAAACTCGATTCCCCCTTTTTTTTTGTTTTTACTTCCTTGTCGCAGCTTATGTTCCTCCTCCTCCTCCTCCTCCTCTTCCTCCTCCTCCTCCGACTTCTTTTTGTTTTTCTCTACCTTTTACTCTTTCTTCCTCATTTTCCTCTTTTCATTTCTACTATTAACACTACAAATCACATCTTAACCTCCAAAAAGAAAAGAAATCTACTGTTAAAACTTCAACGAGATTACGCAACCCTGTTTTTGAGTGACGCGTCGGGCTGAAAAAGTCGCGTTAAGTCGTTTCCTTCAGGTCAGAAAAAAAAAAAAAATGAATCCCCGTCTGTGCCGGGCCCCACTCATTTGTTTCTCTCGCTGCCCAATAGCCCGTGGTCATCGCTAATCACGCGTGCCGCGAAAGACCAATCGACCGAAAGCAAACCCGGAGAAAAGGCCGCCGCCGCCGCGCCGGGAGCGAGGCTTCGGGGTGACGTCGGCCGCCTTTTCACGATAACGGCGTCGGCTCGTTTGAGGGTGAAAAAAAAATGTAAAAAAAAAAAAAAAAATCAATCATTTTCAAAAAGGAGCGTTTGGTTGTGATGGATTGCTGCCAGCTGCTCCGATCGGGTGGGATTGTTCTCCCGGACCGCGGCGCCGGCACAACGACGCCAAGAACAGCAGCTGCTTGTGTCACCGCACCTCGGTGAAGTGGCAAACAAGCAGCGAGGCCCCGCCAGCCTCGTTTCTCCAGAAGAATCTCCGTGCGGCTCGGCCTCAATCATTTTTAAAGTGGGTTTTTTTTTTTTTAGATTCGATTTCACGATTAGACCTGAACTCCGGTCTTTTTTTTTTTTTGGACCTCGCTCTGGTTGAGGTCTCAATCAGGTCAAACTGTTCCCACCCACACCAGCTAAAGCCATGAATAAACCAACATGCTGAATCTCTCGCGAACAAGATCAAGCAAGACGTTAAAGCTTTGACCATCAGTAAAAAAAAAAAAATCCTTCTTTAAACTGAGCAGGAGTAAAAATAAGCATCTCTACAAATCATTTTTATCAGCTCCTGATTAAAATTAAAAGAGCGAGTCATTTTTTTTTTTTTTTTTTTTTTGCCAGGATCAAAATTCACCCATAATCCTTTGCTGTTCTTTTCCATAACGTTGTACTCCGAAATATTTTCTGGGTTCGGCGGACCGTCGATACAAACGGGAAGAAATTCGATTACATGAGTTGTGAGGAGGCGAAAACATCATCAAAACCAAAAGGTGTACGAACACTAAAAATGTTATGAGTGTCTGTAAGTACGACTCCTCGTGGTTGAACCAGGAAAAACGTCTATAAACTTTGATGGATGGATGGATTGCTTTAAATTTGGCCTTTTATCGTTGGTTTTAAGAAATTTATTTGGTGAGCACAGCATTATTAACACAGATAGGAATCACGACCTATTCTACTCTATTCTATTCTATTCTATTCTATTCTATTCTATTCTACTCTACTCTACTCTACTCTACTCTATTCTATTCTATTCTATTCTATTCTATTCTATTCTACTCTATTCTACTCTACACTAACCTCCCCGTCCTGACTTTGTCCCTCTGACTCTCTCCCTGTTTAGACTTCATATCGAAGGGAGGGCAGTTACCACCACCAGGTATTCATGTTTGGTGGATTACTGACTCGACTCGACTGAGTGCGTGAACGAATGAATGAATGAATGAATGAATGAACGAATGAATGAATGCATGAATAAATGAGTGAGTGAGTGCGTGAACGAATGAATGAATGAATGAATGAATGAATGAATGAACGAATGAATGAATGCATGAATAAATGAGTGAGTGAGTGAGTGAATGAATGAGTGAATGAATGAATGATTGAATGAACGAGTGAGTGAATGATTGAATGAATGAATGAGTGAATGAATGAGTGAGTGAATGAATGAATGAGTGAGTGAATGAATGAATGAATGAATGAATGAATGAATGAATGAATGAATGAATGAACGATCGATCGATCGATCGATCGAATGAATGAGCGAGTTACTGGTCTGCTTTCCGTTTTTGAAACCTGCCCGATAAGTCTGATGGCTGCTTATCGCCGTGTGTTGCTGCCTGTCATTGTTGCCGGGTAAATCTCCTGCATGTGTCTGCTGTGCTCTGGACATGACTTATTCTCACCATCCTCATTGGCTGTGGGAGATCACTAAGGAAGGAGGGGAGGGATAGGGAGGAGGGAGGGCGGGGAGGTCACGGTGAGGACAGGTGAAAAAAACATCAACCCCAAAAACAAAACATAATAGGGGTGTTAAGTTCTCGAGCGGGTCCCCCTCCAGATTTAAATTGTTTTGGTTCGGAGTCGATGGACCGAGTTCACATGGAAACAGGCCGCCTCGTAAAAAACAAACAGGCAAATGAGCTTGATTCTGTTCGGCTGCTGGAAGGAGCCATTTATAAACCATAAATATGAATGGCAAAAAAATAAAATAAATAAATAACAAAAAAAAGGAAAGCCCCAACGCCAGCGAAGCAAAGCAATCTATTTTTATTTCGTGGCACTCATTAAAAGGCGACTGGAGCTCGTTGTCGTCGGCCGCTCGTTTTTCATCCTCTCGCCGTCCCGCGGCGGCTCAGCAGGAAACCCACGCAGACCTCCGACCCGATTCTCCTTTCTTTCTCTTTTTAATACTCCAGCATAGATTACATTATCGTGGACTGAGATGCAAAGGGAGGGATGGGAAGTAGGCGGCACATTTACATATTTTTGGGGGCGGGTAAATGGAGCTGGAAAAGAAAACGTGTGTGTGTGTGTGTGTGTGTGTGTGTGTGTGTGTGTGTGTGTGTGTGTGTGTGTGTGTGTGTGTGTGTGTGTGTGTGTGTGTGTGTGTGTGTGTTGGCCTCTTACTTATATGCTCTAATATTTACATTTCAATTTTTCCCGAAGCTCCAAGGTTTTGTTTGTTTTCCCAAATTGTTTGTAAACATTTATTGCTACTCGTGTTGTGTTGAGTTGCCATGAAATATTAAAGACTCCTGAAATAGGAGCGGCTGCTGCGAGGCTACGTTCAAGTGTTCTTATCCACGGCGGTATTTTTACCGCCTCGTTCTCCCCGAACACGATGAGGCGGCGAGCAAATGAGATGAATGTTTGAACGGTCAGATTTTGGTGTTTGGAAGCGACTGCACATTTTTTTGGACTCTTTTTTAATTTTTTTATTGACATTAGTCAACGTGAGATGTTACACTCGCTGGAGGGGGAGGGGGGGGATTTTGTTTTGTGCAGACAAGCGGCAAACCAACAGTTACACGGCACCCGTTGGTTTTGTGAACGGCCGTTGTGAAGCCTCGGATTTTGGACGGCGCTAATCTTGTGAGCGGTTTGGAGCGGGAAGCGACCATATTTGGACGAGCTGGAGTGGGGGGAGGAGCCAGCGGTGGATCTGACTCGATCTGATCGGAAACCTGACGATACTACGTCCCCGCCCACCGGTAGCTGTAAACCTGACTGCACCACAGGCCTGTCAATCAAACAGACACGCCCCCCCCAATACACATTTATTGTTATTATTATTATTAGAAAAGGAATAAAAAGGAGGGACTTTAGCTAACAACACTGAAATAACTCGTAGAGTAATTTTACTGACTTCATGAGAGAAGTTGAATGGGCGTCTATGGAGGCTTTTTTGGAGCCGACCTCTAGTGGCCACTCGGTGGTATTGCAGCTTAAAGCGCTTTCCACTTTTACACATGCAGTCCACGGTGCACAGAATATATATTACCGATGTTGCCTGGCTGTTCACATTTAGTCTCAAAGCATCCTGTGAAAGCTCCATATTCCAAATCCCGGTAATAAATCAAACGCTAATTCCGGCTCTTAATGGAGTCCGCGCGGGACAACAAACCTCGGAAGACTTGTGTTTAGTTAAAGTCGCCTGCACACCAACAGACTCCATCAAGTTGATCTACTGTGTGTGTTCAGGTGTGTGTGTGTGTGTGTGTGTGTGTGTGTGTGTGTGTGTGTGTGTGTGTGTGTGTGTGTGTGTGTGTGTGCGCGCGCTCCACTGGCGGGCCATCAGTCACCGTGCAGCGACAAGCCAAAGCTGCCGATCAATACTTGCGGTTTATATTAGATCTGCATGTGTGTCTAAGCATCAAAGAGGGATTCTGCAGCGGCGGCCGGCGCTCTCCGTCGCTCCATCGCTTTCTTCAAAACGGCTTTTTTCCTCCCTCTGTCTGAGCCCTCCCTCCCTCTCTCCCCCCCTTTCCCCCTTTTTTTTTTTTTTTTTTTGTGAAAAGCCACGTGGAGCTCTGTAGATGTGGAATCAGCAAGAGTAGACGTAAAAATCCATTTTTCATTTGTAAGGTGTTCAATGAAAGCACAATGCAAGGAGCTGCCATTTAAAGGGACTGGAGGGTGTTTTGCATTTTTGCTGCCTCATGCTTCAGCTTTCCCACAGGAGGAGTTTATCCTAAGTACGGCAACACCAGCTGTACTTTTTTTTTTTTTTTTTTTTTTTAAATGTACCCAATCTTTTTTCTTTTCTGTGTCGTGGTGCACTTCTGCCATCCACAGCTGAATTTTAATCAATATGGCCGCAGGGGGAATTCGAGCACATCTCGTTCCATCTGCTGCACCTCATCAAGCCGGCGTTGGTCCGAGTCAAAATTAGACGAGAGAGGAAGACGCTTTCTGTTTGATGGCGGAAAGGGAGGGAAATAAATATGGGGTAAATTTGGCGGTGCGGTGCAGGAGGAAGGGGGGAGGGGGAGGAGGGAGGGAGGGGGTCCAGCTCCCAGCTTTAAGTCAAATGAAATGGTCGGTAACCGCATCGCTGTCCTTTCCTCTCTCTTCTCTGACGCTCCGTTCTTAATGGATGTGGGGGGAGGGAGGGAGGGAGGCGAGGGAGGGGAGGGAGGGGGCATCCATCCATCCATCCATCTCTGACAGGCTGATCAGAGGATCAAGAGCTCCATCCAGCAGCCAGAAGTCTTCATTAAAGCGGGCTGCTCGCGAGAGATGAATGACGGCCATTTGTTAAGTCAACACACTGTCAGTGGAAGAAGGTGGAGGGAGGAGGGTGGAGGGGAGAGAGGGTGGGGGGGGGTTAAGAAAAAGAAGGATCGGCGAGTCAAGTGCGGTAAATTATGAGTCGGGAAACGTCGGGCTCGCTTTTTCTCAAGGTTACGACCCCTTGAGCTCGTGTCGTTTATCAGAAGACGTAACGTCTTTTTTTTACGGCCGGCAGCCGCCAGCGGCTCGACGACGCGCCTCCGGCTGTCGAGAGCTCCTCAGTGATCCACGACGCATCCCGGCGGGAGGATATATTTATGACGGCGCCGTTTCTCCGCCCGTCGTGAACACGCACAGGTCGTCGGCAAATAAATGTTTGCCGCAGACTGTATATAAGAAGTGGACGTAGGTTTGAGGAAGCGCCGTAAGCTGCGATACCACCGAGTGCCACTAGAGGGTCGGCTCCAAAGAAAAAGCCTCCATAGACTCCCATTCAACTTTTCTCATGAAATTCGAAGTCAATAACATCACTCTGCGAGTTGTTTTGCCGTTGTTGGCTAAAGTCGCTCCTTCTGATTTGTGAACGGCCGGTTTGAAGCCTCGAGTTCGGATTTTGGCCGGCGCCGTCTTCGCTTGTTCGGAGTGGGTTTTTTTGGAGCAGGAAGTGACCATATTTGGACGAGCTGAGGGGAGGAGGAACGAGTGGTGGATCTGACTCTGATTGTAAACCCGGCGATGCTACGCCCACGGTAGCCGTAAATCTGACTGCGCCACAGGCCTGTCAATCAAACAGACCCCCCCCCCCCCCCCCCCCCCAAAAAAAAAAAAAAAACTTCAGCGGTTAGAGACCCCCCCCCCGCCCCCTCCGATGTGTGTTGCCGGCTCCATACGAGCGTACATCCATTTCCCCGACACTTGTCGGCGGGGCTGCAGCCATGTGTGTCGGAGCTGACGGCACAGCGGTGTGTATGACCGATTAATTATTAAGAACGCCGTCAGCCGGATGCCCACGCCGCCGAACCTCACATGCCCTCAGACGTTAGCATGCATCATCAAATGCATTAGGCGTCCCATTTTGGAGCTGCTCAAAATAGAAAAAAAAAGGGGAGGTGAAAAAAAAATTATACAAAAAAAAAAAATCCGGGTTTCGTCTGCTTTATTGTGTAACCAAAAGTGGGTCGTTCTGTCCTCTATTTTTTTTTTTTCTTCTTCTCCTGTTTTCTATTCCTTAAATTGAAAGACGTTTAGCAATACAAAGAACGTGTCGAGGCCTCGGAGGCTTTCGCAAAATGCTTCTCCTTGCTGCCTTTTTTTAATGTTATGTCTCTTTATGCCAAAACCCCTGACTTCAAAGGTGCTGTTAGGCTTTTATTATTATTATTATTTTTTTTTCTATTTTTATTTTTTTTCATTATGCCAGCTCTGGTGTTTGGAGACTGATAATAAATAAATAAATAAATAAATAAAAAAACTGGTCCAGGGACGGATGTCCGTCCAATTACTTTTATCAGGAGCAGAAGCAACGCTCATCTGGAGGTTTTTTTCTTCTTTAATATTCAGGAGGCGGTATCATGTTCGCCGTTACGAACTCTGACATTTTTGTTAAGTCGCGTCGGGTTCTTCGGAGCTTCAGATCGGCTTAAAAAAAACAACAAAAAAAACCCCTCAACAGTCACAACTATGCAGGTTTTTCTTGTTGATGAAATCGGGGTCGCGACAGACTTAAAGCGTTCGCTGTATTGGCACCTTGTTTGTTTCATCGATCTACACATCGATGGTGTTTACATACTGACATCGTACTCGTAAAGACGGAATTTAACATTTAAAGCTGCGTCAGATGCAAAAAAAAATGTGATGGCAATTATCAACTGCTACAAAAAATACGCAGGTTCAAAGTTTACCAGCCAAAGAATTCCTATTATATTTAATTAATATGTCAAACAGTTCTTCGCTCGCCGGCAGTGACGAATAAAGTACTTTACAATAAAATTGTTTAAGTAAACAAAATTACAGATTTACTGGACTTTATCAAGAAAATGGATTTAAATCATTGAAATGAAAACTGGGTTATCGATACATAAAACATGAGGCGTGATGGAGATACAAATTTCAATAGTAAGTCAGAAGTATGACTCCCTCAAACAACTGTTTTTCTATTACATAACTAGAATATAATCATTTTTATGTCATAACTTTGATTTCAAGTCCAGAAGTGGAAAAACTGCGATTTGAGAACTGAGAAACGCACCCATAAAAAAACAACAACAGATAAACAATTAATCGTCTGATTGCAATTATTTGAAACTGAGCGATCATTTCGCATACAAATTTGAATAATTTCCAATCATCCATGTTAAAAACAGCTGGATGAATCTGACAGAAATATATTTCCATCAATATTGCCCCAGTTTGAGGTTCGGCTCTCTTAATTAATTATCTCGTTACGCCTCCTTGTTCTGTTGCGGGTTAATGGCACACGAGTGGAGAATTATTGCCACTACAGTGCACTGTTTATTTTAATTACTGGTACCTGCCACTGTCAGTCATTTATTTATCCATTTCAGTTATTGGCTTTGTATATTCAAGTTGTTAATTATGTTATGTATGTTTAGAAAGCATAAAGACAAACAATATATTTGTATTTTCCAATTTTCCCATTAGATCTGCACTATATTAGAGGCATTAAAACAACATAAAACTACTCTTATTTGTATGACAATTAATGAACTAAAACTTTCACAATTACAAAAGTAAGTTATAATGGGCACATTTTTATTCTTATTTTTCTTTAGTAGGATAGAAGGATTTCTACACACCTGTGTTTTACAATTATGTATTGCATAATATGACGTCGGGCAAGTGTTTTAATGTTTGTTTCACGTGAAACTATATAAATAATAACTACAATTATGTCTGATGCAAGTTTCAGCTTTACAATTTAGCATTGTTGCTAAATTTGTGCAATTTCGCATGTTCACGTGATGCGTTGCGATGAAAACATTCATGGTGTGTGTGCTCTGCTTTGCTGCCCTGCGCTGTTTATTGCCAGTCTTTTGACTCCATGCCATTTTGAAACTCTCTCCGAAACATCAGCTGTACTTCGTTGTGCTTTGCAGTTTTGAAACATGCGTCATGGTGAAAGTTTTTGCACACTCTGTGGCTGTTCTATCATTCATCGCTCATCACTGTCGGGCTTCTCGGCCACATCCACTTACAGTGTTTGCTTCTCATCGGCCCGCGCCGTGGAGTAAATATGGAAAAACTGTAGTGTTGAATATGACTGTGTATTCCTGTTGAAGGTCTTTGCATGTTTATCTGCGTTATTTTAACGTCTCTAGCTGCTTGTGGTTCTCACTGATGAAAACGCAAAGACCTTTTTTTAAAAATTTTTTATTATCGTGTCAAGAAATATGAATGAAAACTGTGAGGCATCATCTCAAGCCTTAATTTAGAAAACAAACTTTGTGCTCCGCAATTCGGTCCCCGAAGAGATGGATCTGAGAGCTACGAAAGCTTTTACCGTGCTTCTGATCCGTGTTCGTTTGATCCCCTTCCCTCGACAGCCTGTCCAGGGCTTCGACTACGCCAAGAAGCACATGGGTCGGACGGGCGACGAGGCCGTCTCCGTTACCAAGGAGACGCTGGTGCTGGGGCTGCCCGTCCGAGACGCTCCTCTGTCGCTGTCGCTGGATAAGAAGGTGCACCAGGACGGGACCGGCAGTAAGAGGCCTCCGTCTGCTGACATACACAAAGGAGGGTAAGACGCTCGCTCGCTCGCTCGCTCATTTGTTCTTGTTTCTAATCCGTATATTTAGAAATATTGGAAAGATATTGATCTTACATATAAATGTGGATATTAACATAACGTGATTCACCTGCACACCTGTTTGTTAGATATGATGTTTATTTTTTTAAATTGTGTTTTCATGTAGATCAATTCTCCCCCCAAAAATGTAAACCTCAATTTATCCTGATTTTATCAGATATCACGTACAAAACATTTATTATACAGACAAACATGATGCTACAGCTGTATTAAATAGTATTACAGTACATGTAGTAGTTGTTGTGGAGGCTTCTTAGGAGCTATAAAAACAATTTTCTTATTTTCTTAAAGTCTAAAAACTGTTAATGCATTTTTATCTTGTTATTTTTGTAGTGTCATTTTTTTTGTACCCACAAAACTCCACAAGAAGCCGTAATTATGTGACACTTAATTGTTTTTTTTAAGCTGTAAAGTTAAATATTTGTAGCTAAAGTGTTCGCAAACAAAATTCTGAATCTAAGTTTTCATTTTGAATTGTGTTTCTGTCCATCTGAGGAACTGAAGTTCAATATTCACTCTTCTTTTAGCTCTTTTAGACATTAAATAATCTCAAGGTATCGTGCGGGACTTTTACACATGAACGAACGTCGGTGCTAATTTGAATCGGGATAAAATATTTAAATCACGCGTCTCTTTCTACACTTTCCAAACGTTATCGGACCGAAAGGATTCAAATCTGAGTGAATCGAGTCATTTTGTAGAAGTTGTGACATCTTTTCTTTTGATTTATCCGACACTTTAAATTCAATTATTTCATGACTGTAGAAATATTGGTTACCTTTGTAAAGATTACAGAACACCGATTAGCGCCATTTAAAAACAAACTCCCGTCTCTGACTTTATAATTCACCTAAAACCGTGTCGCAGTACGAGTCGACTGTTAGCTCGGAGGAAATGTGGGCTTCGCGTGTTGCTCTTAGGGGAAACAGAACCCCTTTAATAGGCTCCTGTGATAAGTGTCATAATGCATCATAATGCATAATTCCTCACCGACACGGCAAAGCTCTGAAATACCGAGCCGATCGGCCGCTCCGTTCCTCAGCCGGCGGCCCCGTCGACGGGGGAGGAGGGGGGAGGGAGAGGGGGACCCGCCGAGTTCAACGGCAGCTGTTTCAGTTCAGCGAACAAGCCAGCGACAAAAACAACATAAAAAAAAAAGCTTCCCAGCGAGTCCAAAACGTACGGGAATGTTTGCGCATCGCGGCGTTTAAGCCAGAGAGTAAACCCAGAGTAAGCAGTGCACACTCCGACAGATTGAAGCGATCGGGTGTTAAGTCCAGAGTTAACGAGAGGCTGCTTGTACACAAAAGACCAGAAAATACCTCAATTTGCTGCCGAGAAAATTGGAGAAACTAAATAAATAAAAACGGGTCCTTCGGAGCGGCTGATGTTAAGAACGCACCGGTGCAGAAGAAAAAGAACGTGGTGTGGGGAAGATGCCGCAACGGAGCTTTTAAGCGTGAATGAATAATTGCCGAGGTAATTTTCAGTTGTTAACAGCCCGACGCCGCTCTGACACGTGGCGTGACGCGAAAGGTTTCTGTGGCTTAACAGGAAGTAAATGGAAACGACCGAATCTCGCAGTCGCTGGTGAACGGGAGCCGATCGAGGAGCCTGGAAACAAGATTTTAGTGCAACCGTTAGTGGACCGTTTTGAGATTTCAGCCAAAATATACCTCGGCAGCCGTCGGTATAACTACGCAAGCCCGCACGAGGAAGTCTGTGTGTGGTGTAAAGCATCAAAATGTGGTGATCAATCAGTTTCAGACAAATACTGACATCAGTGCACTGAAAACACGACATGTGATCGTTCAGTAAAACTATAAAACACACACACAACAATTTATTTTCGACCCCAAACAAACAAAAAGTTTTCATATCAACGATCGGCCAGCGATGCTGATGGATTTACGATAGCCCGGGAATGGCCGATGCGTCGGCCTGCATGTAGACAGGATAGAAACACGCGTGTTGATATTTCTCCCTTTAGATGTCACACCATTTGACAGACGGGATTTTTAATCTCAGTAGAAACCAGAATAGTAATACCGCGCGAGTCGTGTCTTTGACGCAAGATTTGATGTCCGCTTAGTCGGCAAAGTTTCAGGTTCGCGTTGAAATCACAAAAGTCCACATACGAGTGACCCCCCCCCCCCAAAAAAAAAAAAAAACAACAACAAAAAACAACAACACGGGCTGTTGTCGAAACTTGGAAAACATACACGTTATTACTCCCCCGTGATTCACCCACATCACTGTGCCGCACGCAACAGGAGCAGTCTCTGAACTTTTGTTTGATCGCATTCGCTTAATCAGCGTTTTTAGGATAAATGAGAGCTCATGGGAAGAAAGACTTGTGATCAGCTTCGAGCTTCTCCGACGATTCTCCTCTGAAGCTAATTAGATCCATGTAAAAGATCAAAAACCGTCGAGCTCGACAGATGGTCATTTTGTCCCCCCGCGGGCGATTTCCCCAAACTACCGAGGATCAGACTTATTTACCGGATTGCTCTTCGTATTTCTGTGTTAATGTTGGATTTTTAAAAGCAGAATGATGGATATTACAGAGTTTACAGCGCGTTTGACTGCCGCTAATCTTCGTGATTATGGTTTCTCATTTTTCCCCGTATATTTTATCTGCCTTTTTTCTAACCTACCTCGTTGCCTTTTCCCTCTTTTTTTAAATTTTTTTTTTTTTTATGCCTGAGCGATGCATATGATTTTTTTTAATAAAATTTTTGTGCATCGACTTCACTCAGGATTACCAGTTTTGTTCACATTCAGGACAGTAAACTGTTTCCGTCCCCAGACGTTCCCCCCCCCCCCTCCCGCCCGGGGTTTCATAAATGAGATGCGTCGCGCCTCCTCACACAAGACGGAGCCTCGCTCGTTTCCGTACCGCTGAATGGAAGTGAATGGCGACGGGGATTAGTTGTGCTTTGCCTCTCAAGGATGATAAACCCATGTATATTTATAACCCCGGCTACCGCCGAGCCAGGAGGGAGCCCTTCTGTGTGTAACAATGATGACGGCGTAAAGTGCCGCCAGAGCCGGCGCCGGGTGCGATAATCAAGCTTTTCCCGAAACCCGCACAGACGCACGCTCATCTTATATTTTGTTGAAAGGCGGGTTGGCGGAGGTTATTCTGCCGCCCGGCTGCACACACACTAATTACAGATCCCATTCTCTAACCGGCGGAGGACGGCGCGCAGTGGATTTCACAGCACAACAAAAGGAGGCATTTGTTCTCGTGCTTTATGCAGAGACGGAAACAGGTGGTGAGCTAACCGACGAGGCCAAAGATAGAAAAGCACTCACGGTGGTTTAGCTGAATGTGACTGTATGATAATGTAACAAAGAAAAACAAAAAACACCCGTAGTCTGAATGTGGAAGTGGACGCAGCTTCCAGGTCTGAAAAATGAGGCCGATGCGGAAAGTGTCTAAAGCTGCAATACCACCGAGTGGCCACTAGAGGTCGGCCCCCCCAAAAAAAGCCTCCGGCTCCGTAGACTCCCATTCAACTTCTCTCATGAAATACAAAGTCACAACATTTTTTTTTACGGGTAATTATGGTGTCGTGAGCTGAAGTCCCTCCATCGTATTCGTTTTCTGGTGGTCCATCTAAAAATAATTCAAATATTAATTAGATATCAGGCCTCAAAAAGCGGTATTTTTTTGGAGGGGTGAGGAGGGGCGTGTCTGTTTGATTGACAGGCCCGTGGTGCAGTCAGGTTTCTGCTTGAGCTGTGCGTGGCGTAGTGTCGCAGGGTTCCCAATCCGATCGATTTAGGTCCACCGCTCGCTCCTCCCCCAGCTCGTCCAAATATGGTCACTTCTTACTCCAAAACAATAGCAAGACGGCGACGGCCAGAAACTGATCTCAACTCAAATGAATTGGGTGACGTCGCTGTTGGCTGCCGTTTGAGAAAGACGCAAAACGTACACGACATTCCCTGTTTTTGTCTCTCAACTTTAAGTGGACCAGATCTTACTGAAAAAATATACTTTAGTGGAGCGTAAACCTTATTTTTCACAAAAAAACAACATTTTTGTTGGCGACTATTCTACGTTTTCAGCCACGAAGCGACATATAGAGCAGGAAATAAGTGTTTGTGGAGCCGACTCGTAGTAAACGACGGTGTGTGTGTTCACAAACCAACGGGTGACGTCAATTACATCTCGAGGACGCTTTCAATTTTCTTGTTTTTCTTCTTTCGTTCTCTTTATTTTTGTATCGGAGCATGTTTTATTTATCTTTTAATTTTTTTGGTGAGATAATTGTCGTCGAGTCCTTCTGAAGATCGTTCCGTCGTCTCTGCGCACAAAATGACTGACGTCATCGTTTCCCGCTCGGTTGTTTGTCGAAACAGCGGCGGCGCTCATTTCGTCGCCGCTGATCGTTCTCCTCGCGAGGAAACGGAGCGGTGCGGCGCTGACCGCCGAACACTTCGGGAAACGCCGAAGCACGGGTTCACCGGGAGAGCAGTTTGTTTTCCGCTCGGTGCTTCCTCCGGTGTGTGCGAGGCACGAAGAAGAAGAAGAAGAAGAAATAAAACCGAAACAGGAAGAGGCAGAGGGATGAACGTTCACTCTGCAGCGCTGCGGTTATTGATTCTGCTGCTGCTCCTCTGCGGCCTTCACGGACACATTTACATGGAACACACGCCGAAGTTTTATCCCTCCGTCCCTCCGGCTCTGAGCCCGAGTCACGCTAAAAGTCATGTGCTTTCAAGCAGCCGCTGCCCTGGCTGCACTGCGTGTGTGTGTGTGTGTGTGTGTGTGTGTGTGTGTGTGTGTGTGTGTGTGTGTGTGTGTGTGTGTGTGTGTGTGTGTGTGTGTGTGTGTGTGTGTTAGCCTCGCCTGTGGTCCTGGTCTCACTGATCTGTGCATCTCGCACCACCTGTAGCCGGGCCCAGTCACGTTGTGTCGCTGCTTTGGCTTACATGCCTCAGGGCTGTGTGTGTGTGTGTGTGTGTGTGTGTGTGTGTGTGTGTGTGTGTGTGTGTGTGTGTGTGTGTGTGTGTGTGTGTGTGTGTGTGTGTGTGTGTGTGTGTGTGAGACGCATACAAAACAAAGAGAAGAAGCGCGATTTATGCATGGGTTATGTTTATGCGGTGTGTTCGCGTGTCGACTTAACCTCCATTTGGGGACGCAGGGCAAGTCCCCATTACGTATATTAGTAAGAATTAGTTCAAGGTATGGAGCTGCTGTTTCGGGCAAGTACTTGAGGTTAGAATGAGGTGGGTCTCCAGGAAGTGGATGTAAGTCCACGTAATGTCCTCCGAAGTGAAGGAAAGTGAGTGTGTGTGTGTGTGGGACTGCCAACTTAACCTCCTTTTGGGGAAAGTGACTGTGTGTGTGTGTGTGTGTGTGTGTGTGTGTGTGTGTGTGTGTGTGTGTGTGTGTGTGTGTGTGTGTGTGTGTGTGTGTGTGTGTGTGTGTGTGTGTGTGTGTGTGTACGCTGTGCTGTTCACCACGGCTCGTGGCTGTAGGCCGACCTGCCCGACGAAATCAGGATTGTTGGTGCTCTGCTTGTCCTTTACATTCGTCCTGTATTTCCCTCCATTTGGGTTTCATTTTGTAATGAAAATGCGAAAAGGAATACGTGATCGCAAATATTTCCTTTTGGGGAGGGGGGGGGGGGTCTGTTTGATTGACAGGCCTGCGGTGCAGTCAGGTTACGGCTATCGGTGGGCGGGACGTGGTATCGCCGGGTTTTTAAAATAAGATCAAGTCAGATCCACTGACTCGTCAAATTTCTTCACATTTCTTTTGTTGTATAAATTATGGAATTATAATAATTTCATGGAGTCATATTTGATTATCTTTCTGCTCCTATATTTCTTTGCATTTTTAGTAACAGACCAAATGAATCCCGTGACGTTGAACCACATTTCCACGTGCGCACATTCACTCAGACCACAAAACAACATGCTTTTGGCTTGCAAAGCACTTATCATTGTTTTTTTGTTTTTGTTTTTTATTATGATCCATTTACGTTATTATTATTTTTTTTTTTTTATTAAACTTGTAATTAAAGTTGACCGTGTGTTGCCAGTAATAACTGCGAGATGATGCGCTGTTTTGTGTGTACGCTCACAAGCCCTCACTCCCCTTTCTCTCTCGGTTTTTTTTTTTTTTTTTTTGCTTCTCTCTCTCCTGTTGCCATGGCGACGGCAGGCGGTTGCCAAGTGAGGAGGACGGCTCGGTGTCGAGCCACGGCTCCGGGAAGCTGAACACCAGCAAGAGCTCGTCGGCCCGGAGGACTGCGACCGGCAGCAGCTGCAAGAACGGCAAGGAGGAGCTGCACAAGAGGGGCAACAACGGTGAGGAGGAGGAGGAGGAGGAGGAGGAGGAAGAGGAGGGGTGGTTAAAAAAAAAAAAAAAAAAAAAGACAATTAAATGATTACATAGCATGTTGGTGCCCAACACAAAGTCTGTCATTTCTGATCACTAAAAACTGACTGAAACATTCAGTAAGCTAATTCATGCTTCTGCATTCATTACACTCGGTCTGCCCACACACACACACACACACACACACACACACACACACACACACACACACACACACACACACACACACACACACACACACACACACACACACACACACACACACACACACTCTCTCCTACTGTAATATCTCACCCAAAGGAGAAAAACGTTACAAACTTATGAAGTGCACACGATCACACTGATGCTCGCAGTGACGGTAACCGTCGGTGACGACACGTTTACTCACATCTCGTCTCACGTGTCCGTGCTCGCACACACGCACACGCACGCGCACACGCACACACACACACACACACACACACACACACACACACACACACACACACACACACACACATTTTGAGCGCAAATCAGAAAAGACATATATCGGTTGTTGCGAATGTAAAACAGCCGTTGATGTTTTTCAGTTACCTCATTTCCACAAAAAAACAAAAAAACAAATTATAATAACAAATGCCGCGCAGAAGATGAGAGATGAAAGCTGCTTGAAGCGTTGCATCGAGTTACTTCTGGAGGAAAGACATGCGAAGTGGGCGGAAGGAGTTGTGACAGCAGCACCTGTCCCCTCAGGTGTTATTCAAATCCCATAAACACCTTCCACAGCATATGTTTTTTCGGCATTAGGGAAAATGACTAAGCGTTAAAACCTGTGACACCGAGAGGAATCTTCATCCTGCGATTTATATCAAAAACTGAAAGACTGTTATAAAAAATAAAAAAAAAAAAAAAAAAGTTTCCATACCAATTTCCCACCTTTCTTTTTTTTAGGTTTTGTCTATCATGGTGATAAATTATGTTAACGTAGTTGGAGATTTTTTTTTTTCTTCTTCTAAACCAACTGAAACACACACAAGCAGGTAAGACTGCAACTTTAATACGAGGTTTTGATTCAACTACTATCATAAGTAGTCGCTGGTTTAACAGGGAACACTTTATAATCTTGAAAACTTGGATTATAGATCGTAACTATCAGCTTCATTAATATTTCATCAACCGTTTACCGATGCTGGTCGAAGGTTGTGTTCCAGCTGTTATTCTCCTCCAGACGCTTCCTGAGTCTTTTTCTTTTAACCAGCACACTTGTTTATTAAGATCTTGTTTTTCATCTCCGCACAATCGCTTTTGCGTGAACGCGGCTCCGATCGCCGATAACCCGGCGACGCCGCTTCGGCTCGGTGACATTCAGGAAACGCCGAGAGTCTTAATCTCAATCTCTTTTTTTTTTTTTTTTTTTTTGCAACAGGAAACCAATGTTCACTGTAATTTGTGTGATTTATAGTGTTTACGCGAGCAACTGAATGAATACCCAGAGGAAGGAGGAGGAGGAGGAGGAGGAGATGATGATGAGTAATTGTTTCAATTTCTCACCACAGTGAGAGACGGAGATGGACAAGAAGTGTTTTCAGAAAAAAAAAAAAAAAAAAAAAGGGAAAGGGGAAATAGACAACATATTAAACTGTAATTTTCTGCGAGATTATCTGCATATTGATGGAGGTAGTTTCCATCTTATTATTGAGTCACAAGTGTATCTGCAAAATCTGCTGATCGGAAAAATGATGTTAAACATAAAGGACTTGTGTGCTGCTGTGATGCGGTCGTTGTCGCTCGTAGCTGCTTTTTGCATTTTAGATGTTCTCCGATTGTGCGGAGAAACGTTAAAGGGGAGAGGGACAAAAAACAAAAAAAAGGGGCGACACTCAACAAAGGTTCCCGGTATCAACGAAATGGCTGTCGGATCGATTTCCATCCTCGTCCGTGGCCTTTTTCTGTACAGGTAAAGGTTAATGACACCGGCTCTTTCTTTTATGTCCCGTACATGCTAATATAATAAGGCGCATCACTGGTGTGGCTGGAAAATGTCATCGCCATACTTAAGCATAAGTAATAGGCGGATCACTTCAGACATGAACTGCATGATAAGACGAGAATCATGATTTTTCTCGCCCAGATTTAAGATCACGATTCTCTCGTATTCAATGTTTTTTTTTTTTTTTTTTCTTCTCTATAAATGTTTATTGCACTCGTTTACCTGATACAGACAAAAAAAAAGAAACATGCCGGTGCCGGATATAGGAGCAGTAAATCAAACTTTTGACACTAGAAAGAAGAACGCTCTTGTTTTGAGCTTTATGTTTCTGACACTGAACATGAAAACAATCAAATTCAATCTGGCGTCTTCTTCTTGAAGTCAACCCTTTGAGCAGCTATTTTTTTTTGTGGTGTTTTTATTTTAATCTCTGTCTCTCACTCGCTTTCAATTGGCTGTGCGCAGTTTATCGATCTTAATTCATGCCATCTATGCGATGACATTTTCTAAAAAAAAGACAACGATTCTGCCGCATTTTCATCCAGAGTGAGAGCGAGTAACAATCACAGACGAAAAGACGACGCTCAGAAAAATACTGGTTCAAAGGTGAAATGAGATACAGCCAAAGACCTGATTGTTTTTATGTTCTGTGATTCGTGAAGCTTAAAACAGATATTTGCCTTCCAGTTGTGCAGAATTGATATGCAACTATCATGACCGATATCCTGACGAATTCTGCCCGCCCGCTGAGAATTACATGCACCTCGCAGGACCGCGCACGACTGAAAGGAAATTTATTATACATTATAATCATTTTCCTGCTGTTTTAACACGCTGTAATCTTTTCCTACAGGTTCATTTATGATGATGAATCATCTGAAGGTTGTTTGCTTTTTAACATTTAGAGTCATCAGTGTTTTAACAGTTGCAGACTTTTATTAATACGATTGGTCTGAAATTTAAAAGGTTTCCTTTATTATTCTCAATGTTGATATTATTATTGATATTTTTTCTGGAATATCTTATATCCTATATCAGGCACCAGCACATTTTATGCTTATCTGTCTTCTGTATCAGGTAAATAAAATAAATTAACATTTATAATAAAAAAAAATTTAAATGGCAAAAGGATCGTTATCTCAAATCTAAGCACAAAAACAAATCTTGATCCTCATTTTATCCTGTGCAGCTTCAGGGTTTATTTTTCTTACTGCTGGTTTTCTGCGGGAGAGAAGTTGAAGGAAGTGGGAGCGCTTGTTTTAATGCAGCTGATGCCGAAGAGTATTCAGGGATATGAATCCAGATCGCGTTTTTAAACACCAAAAAAAAATCATGCAGGCATAAAACAGTGAACTTTAAACAGCACTGATTATTTGACCAATAGATTAGTCATAATGTTTATCTCCATGTGTACCGAAGACTTACCTTAGTAACAGTATCTGAAAACTGTACTTAACAACACTCGCACTCGGTCATGTCCGTAAAAAAAACAACATATTCCATGTTTGGGTTCAGCTGTTTGGACTCTGTTGTGACGGCAGTGGAAACGGTCTCGCGGCAGCTGTACACTCAGCTGGTTTTTTTTGGGAAATCCTGACCCGTGGGAACAAGAATTCAAATCAATTTGTCGGGGATTGCTCTAATCTTAATTTGTAGATTAACAGCAATACCACTGACAGCCACTAGAGGTTGCCTCTAAAAAGGCTCCGGCTCCCATCGACTCCCATTCAAATTTTCTAATAAAATAAAAAGTCAATCATTTTTTTCCCACAAGTCATTAAGGTGTCGTTCGTGAAAGTCCCTCCTTCTTATTGGCTTAAAAAAAACAAAAAAAACTTTTGTGGAACAGCTTCAGCTTCCTCTGCCAACAATTTTAATAGTTAAAAAAATAGGTTGGCGGTCCCGTCCTTTTAATTTTCCTTCTGATACGAGTACACACTGAATACGTCGCTCCACGAACGCATCGGTACAGTTCACGTAATTATACTCAATTCTAATGTTATAACTGTTCTATGACGACTGGACGGTTTCTACGGTTACTAACCCTGTCCTCCTTTTTCCCTCTCAGACCCGTACGAAGACCATTCGGGCTCCCTGCGCCTCATCACCATCAAACCCATGACGGCCCAGCCGACCTACTCGTACCCCTCTTCCTCCTCTCACAGCCAAGACTCGGTGGTCGTCAACGGGGAGGTGAGTCTCCACACACACACACACACACACACACACACACACACACACACACACACACACACACACACACACACACACACACACACACACACACACACACACACACACACACACGTATCTTCCAGGCTTTTTCTAGCACTCGGCTGTGAGGTGAACTCTCAGCGTTGACATGCAATAGGGCGAAGAAGCGGAAAAAAAAAACTGGGACACCGTCATCATGAGTCACTCGGACTAATACGGTAAAAAAAACAGCGGGTGGCGAGCGTGTTTAGTGGCGGATATTTTTAGTCGTATTGTTTTGGAAATGACGATATGTTAACAAGCAAACGGGTGTTTTCGTCGACGGTTGTCGGTTTCACGTCCGTCAGAAAAGAAAAAAAAAGAGCTTTAAATTCTTCCAGCCGTCTGCTATCCCGAAACCCTCCTCCACTCTAGCAGCAACGTAACATCTCCTCTGGGGACTCAATGTACTGTTACTGAATTTAGCTGTTGTTGCTACAAACACCCTTCCTCCTCCTCCTCCTCCTCCTCCTCTTCCTCTTCCTCCGGTCTCTCACCCAGCCCGTCACATCTCACTCCTATTCGACCTCACTGCAGCCGAGACGGCGACACACAGACCTGATGATGAATTATCCCTCCGAGACCGGATGATTCGCCCTCGGGTGGGGGTGGAGAGGGGTGGTGGTGGTGGTGGTGGTGGTGGTGGGGGGGGGGGACTCTCCGGCTTTTACAGGCCGTCTGCTGCAACGTGTTCGTCAACAATCCTAAATCTGTGTTTTTTGGGAAACTGTCAAACTGTCACTGCGGTTCCAAAATGAAAAGTCAGCTCATGATGTCCTTTAGCATATCTATATATAAACATTTTTAAAATAAATGTGCCTGGCATTCCCATGTGTGAAATGTTCAACACTTGTTTAAAACCTCGTCACTGTCACTCTTTTACCCGGCCGTCCAATCACAGTGAAAGAGGGGCGGGACAAACGCGCTTTAACCATGGATGCCGCTCGCTGATTGGTCCGCCCCTTCAGAGTGGCTGAGCGAACGCTAATACGAGCAGAGCGACCAACATGTAACATGTAAACATGTGAACGAGGTTAAAAACAAGACTTTCCTCGACTATTAGAAAGAAAAGACAAAAAAAATTAAAAAGTGAGAAAAAATTCATTATAAACAAGTAAAACATCCTTCTGAGCGTACAGACCTCAGAAAGACGACGACAGGAAGTCTTCACTTGAATTTGTTGTTTTTTGGTTGCAGGTCAACCACGGCGGACTGAAGCAGAAGTCGGACATCGAGCACTACCGGAACAAACTGCGTCAGAAGGCCCGTAGGAAGGGCTACGGGGAGTTCTCGCTGTCCGAGACCGGCAGCCACGGCTACAGCCACCGCGACATCCGGCACAGTCGGCACGACAACGGGCTCAAAGAGCCGATGACCGCCGAGGAGAAGAGGGCCTCCTTCGCTGGATGTCACAAGAGGTACGGAGTCGGTTCCACAAATCACGGGGCGATGACGAAATGGAAAATAAACGTCCCCTTTTAATCTAACGATTAACTAGAGGACGAGCCTTCACTATCAAACGAGTCGTATTTTGTCATTGAAGTGTTAAAAAAAAAAAACCAAAAAAACAGCTTATAATAATAGTTATAAGTTAATAGTTTTGTTTGTTAATGCCTTTTCTGTTGAATCTGTGACAGTAAAATGCTAAATTAATAGTATTTTTTTTTTCCCACCGAGTTTTATGAACTTAGTGTAGATCTGTAGTTGCTAAGCAACGCATAAGGAGTGAGTGAGTTGTGAGGGGTGAGCTTTGGTCAACACATTAATATTTCACAGTTCATACAGATAAGCACCTGTTATGCTTGTGCGATTTTACACATTGAGCCTGTAGACGGTTCATAAATCCTTTTAACGTTCGCTGTTGTACGAAGAAAATCCAAAATGTCACAATATGTATTAATATTATAATATTATTTTAATTTTATTATAGGCAGTGGGGAAACACCAGAGGCCCAGTTATACAATATCATTGTGATTGTAAAACATTCTGCAATATGCTGAGAATTTCAATAACAAATATGACTATTGCCTTTTTTTTTTTTTTTTTTTTTTTTAAATCATGTCCCCGAAGAAGAACTGTTTTGACAGCATGTGTTTGATCTAAAAAAAAAAATATATAGTTTTCAGTCTGTTCATCTCACTTCAGTCATCTTTATTGCTGCAAAATGGGATCGTATATATATATATATATATATATATATACTTGGCATGTGTGTATTGACACAAAAAAATGCCGTGTAAAATATCTCAATACGAAGCTGTATCGATTCTTCTGGGTTTGTAATGTCAAGATTGTTGTTTTAAGTTACAGAACCATCCTCCTATCAAATCTACTTTTTCACAGCTCGTTTAATGACTTGGCAGTTTCTCTAATAAACTTGATATGATATTTGTCACATCCAAATATAACAAATGCACAGTACGTATTCAGCGTGGAGGAGTTGGGGGAGAAAGACGATGAAATAAAAATGTAAAAAGAAAACGTTATACGGCACACACACGTCATACGCTGTTTTAACAGCAGTTGTTTTTTGTTTGCTGTAAATTCAGATGTGCGGTAGATGAAATGTTCTGTTTGGCAGAGATACGTCGCCCAAAAAAGTGTCGTCTTGTAAATTTTGATTCATCATGAAATGTTTTGCTGAGATCAGCAAGAATTCCTACCATAAATCCAAACAAAAATTAAAAGGAAAGGAAAGGAAACTCATCAGTGATGAATTGTGACAGCACATTTGTTTTGTACTATACGATCAAAATCAACGCACCGATGTTTTTCTTGACTGATAATAAATCACTCTTTCTGTACATATTATTTACCTTCTTGAAAGTCTCTCTCTTTTCTCAAACCCTCCTCCGCTCTGTCCTGAAGATACCGAGTGTAGAAAAAAAAAAATGCTTGAATAAAACCTGATTGGTGGTCTTTCCTCCGTCCGCCAGGTACTCTCACCCGCGGGAGCCCACCTACTGGAGCCGCCAGTCTCTGAGCAGCCCGAGTCCGGTGGAGACGGAGATGGACCTGCTGGTGCTCCGGGAGCGATCCAGGAGGGGCATCCGCAACAACGGCTACGATGTACGTAAGCCCGACCAGTCACAGAGCTTCTGAGACAGGGAACCAGGAAGGAGCGTAAAGACAGAAAGTGAAGCCTTAAAGTGTAATACTGCTGAGGTCCACCAGGGGCTGGCTCTAACGGGAAAACCTCTGTCCTACGGTGGCCCCGAGGGCCATTTCTCAAAATGCCCCAAAAACCTTGTTTGGTGAAGGTTTTTTTTTTTTTTTGCATTTGATGAAGTTTTTTTTTTAACGTTTAGTGAAACGTTTTTGCGTTTGTTTGAATGTTTTCGCGTTTCGTGAAATGTGTGTTTTATGAAACGTTTTTGCGTTTCAGCCTCCAAAAAAAACAAAAAAACTCAAGCAAAGTATCTCAAAACTGGGCCAGTACTTTCCACCGCTGATATCAGAGATAAAAAAAAAAATAAAAAAAAAAAAAAAAACACCAACAAACAAACTTACAGACGGTGAGCAGCAGCTCAGGTGCGACCTCTCACCAGGTGAGTCATAACGAGCGATGACGAAACCGGTCGCTCGACGGCCGTTTTAAAGCGCCAATTAAAGCGCCAGCACTTTGTCCATCTCATAAAATAATCTCCTGAGAGCGTTTAGAGCTTTAATCCTTCCTTTTCCCTCCTCGCTGCGATGCTTTTAGCTTCTCACCTGGAGGATTAACAAATTACCTCTCCATGAACTGCACACAAAAAAAAAAAAAAAACCTTCCTACCCAAACAGAAAGAGATAAAGGGAAAGAAATTAAGATGGAGAAGAAGGAAATGCCCCCCCCCCCCACCCCACCAAATTTTTTTTTTTGAAGATTAGAGTCGCAGCGACGCCTTCGTTTTATCGAAGGCGGAGAGAAGGAAGAAAGACGGCGAGAGGGAGGAGATAAAAAAAAAAAAAAACGGCAGACAGATAAAACGAGTGTGAGTGAAAACGTCTTTGTGCTTCTTCTCTGATGCGCCATAGTAACAGCAGCTACCGCGCTACCTAGCTGAATGTCAATGACTCTGAATACGATTACAACCTATTCATGGATTCAGATGGGAGACTCGATAGCGGTTAATAGCCTTGGAAGCACCAAACGGGCTTTCGAAACGCCACGAGGAGAACAGGGCGTGTTTGTCAATGAGCCTGTGTGTGTGTGTGTGTGTGTGTGTGTGTGTGTGTGTGTGTGTGTGTGTGTGTGTGTGTGTGTGTGTGTGTGTGTGTGTGTGTGTGTGTGTGTGTGTGTGTGTGTGTGTGTTGTAACCGACTTATCACGGCGTGGTTTGTACGCCCGACGCCTGAAGGCCGGAGGTGGTTTACCCGCTGCGGGCGTGTGCTGTTGTGCGGGTCCAATCGTGACACGGTTTAATACTGATGTTGCCGTGGCGATATGATCATATTTCTTTTGTTCTCGTGTTTTACATTTCTGTCGCCCCAAATGAATTAACCCAGAGTCAGATTTTAATTTAAAAAAAAAAAAAAAAAAAACTTGACAGTGAGTTATTGGAGGTTTTTTTTTTTTCCTTCTGTTTCACATGTCTGAAGAATTTGTCTGATGTTCGTTTCTGCGATCTTTGCAGGAATTTGCCGAGTCATTGTTTAGCTGATAAAGCTGTTAAATTTAGGGAAAATATTAAGCCCACATCTTTAGTGTATTTCATCTTTTATGCGTCTTGTAGAATATTTTTAGGGTACCAAATTTGAGAAAAAAAATGCATTTATTATTGCAAAAAAGTAAGATCGATGTGTGGCTGATTTTTTTTTTTTTTTTTACTACATTTACTGTCACAAGACACTATTAAATGTCAAAATTCTGATAGATGTCAAAGCAGGAAAAGCACAGGTATAAATGATAACATTCAAGATGGCTGCGTTCTGTTGAACTTCCCCTCCTGGCATTGATTAAACCTCTAAAAACGTCATCAAAATGACATATTTAGAAGTTTTATTCCAAGCGGCTTAGATGTAATTTTACCTTCAGTAAATCGTGTGTGAGCAAATAGTCCCCGCCTCTTTCTCCGTCCATCCCTCAACCTAGCAGCTTCATAATCTGGAAAGCCCCGCCCCCGGTGTGACGGGATTGGCTCCTCGGGTGTGTGACCTATGAAACCTCGCCTGTCTGAATCCGTGTTTTTCAGACCGTCATTGGTTCTGAAGTTGAAATGATTGAAATGATGATGTCATGTTAAATAGAAAAATTTCCACATGGACGTGTTAACAATGTTAAAAATAAAAAAAAATAAAAAAAGATTTCCATTGGAGGCCGTCTTTAAGTGCTCCAGGGTCTCCAGTGATCAGTGAACTAGCACAGCCGATGGAACTTCCTGGCAAAATTTGCAGAAATGTGAAACAATTTCTTGGTGGTCTTCTGGTCCTGAACGTCTTCCCCTCCCGCAGGGCGAACCGGAACCGTTCGAGGAGACCAACGTGGACCGTCTGATGAGCTCGCTGGGTTACGGAGGCGGATCCACGGGAACCGGGAACGGCAGCCTGGGGGTGAAAGCTCACCGCGGCTCCGACTCCTCCACACTCAGCTCGCAGCCGTCCATTGACGAGGTTCGCACGCAGATGCACATGTTGCTAGGCAACGCCTTCAGCCTGGCACCTCCGGACCACGACCCTCCGTCCCCTCCAACCAAGTAAATTTATATAAACATTTTTTTTGGTGTTTTTTTTTTTTGCACTGATTATTCTGTTTTCTCAGCACATCAGCTTAATTCGCAGCATTGTGTAGGATAGAGAAAGAAAAAAAGGTCCCCTGACGCAGAGTTTGAACTCCGAGAACTCGCGTCCCACATCACCGAGTTGCATCTCAACCAGCAGAGTAGATTTAACCCGACTCGTCTGCTCGATGATGCACATCGGGAAAAGAAAAGAAAAAAAAAAAACCCAACTAAAAACGGAGAGTGGGTGTGCATCGGTCGGCTCAAACTTTTTCTTCTCCTTCCTTTTTTCCTCCCTGCAAAACAGCCACCACCATCACCACCACCACGCTCACAGCGCCTACAACCCGTCCCACACCAGCCACTACAGCGACGGGGTGACCAGCGCCCCGGGGACCATGAACCACCCCTGCGGCGGCCGACAGAGGAGCGCCGGCTACGAGGACATGCACCAGTGTAGCCTGCCCAAACCGGTGAGGGCACGGAGGAACGAGCTCCACGTCCGACCGCTTCTTCTTGTAGGAAGCGACTGGGATAGGTCTGCGTACGTAAAATACCATACGATGGGACAGAAAGATGTATTCAAATCAGAAGTGTAGACCCGGGACAGGTTTGCACTTCATGTGACCGATCGGATGAGAAAAGAAGGGAAATTTGGTTTTAAAGAAGGTTTTTAAGACGAGAACTCAGTCGGCGAAGGTTTCGATTATTTACATCCTTTTACTTTAGTAGAAGTACAGATAAAAAAAAAAACTACAATATATATTTTAAAAAAAATAGACCGTTCCGTGTGAAGACCTGCTGTTCGGGTGCTCTCGCGCTGACCTGGTCGGGTCTGAACCCAAAAACAGGTGTGGGAGGAGCCTCGGACGAAGGTCCAGACCGAAGGATTTTTTTTATTTTTTTTTGATGGTTTGGATTTATGGATGAATGACAGGAATCCGAGGTGAGCTGTTGTCACTCATTAAACAGTACGATTACGATATACTTTTTTTTTTTTTTTCTCAGGTAAGTGTTGCTGCTTTTAGATCGAATTCGGTATTTTGGACATAAAACATTAGTCATTAAAAAAAAAAAAAATGTCTTCCTTAAGTATCTAAATTAAGTATTTGAAGAAAATACAACACATTTCAAGTCACAGAATCAGAGACCGCACTTCACATAAAAATAAACATATCGCAGTAATGACTCCATTTCATAGTTTAAAAAAACTAGCAGCGTATAAAAAGCTTAAAAACCAAAATATCGCACAGCTAGTCGACGTAGAGAACGACATATTGAATACGATCAAAATTACATTCAACGTGTTCCTCCTGTTGCGTGGTCATGTTGCACCATTAAGGACGCAACCGTCCCGTTACGAAGTTATCAAAACATTTAAGGTGCGAGCTGAAAAACCAAAAAGCTACTAAAAAGAAAAAAATGTAATAACTACACATCACAATACAAAAGACACCAGAACGCAACCGAGTGGTAATAATTCTCTCATTGACACCCTTTTATTACACGCTGTTATTTAATCTGCTGTTAAAGCACTTATTAAAATAAAAGCAGTAATTATGACTTCACAATGTCATTAATTCATTTATGGACGTGAAGCTGAATTCTAACCACAAACAAAGCTGCCTAATAGTTCTCGTCAAGGGTCGTGCATGTTTAACTGCACGTAAATATCTGCACACGCGAAGCTCGTGCGTCGGCTCTTTTATTTTGAAAGTCCAAACGCTCGGGGAAAATACCGAATCTCAACGACTTTGTGCGGCTCCTGCAGGGTTTCCGGTTCACCCAGCTTCCTGACATGGGCATCGGGTCTCCTCCTCCACTGATCCCCTCCAGACCGGGACCACCACCTGGGACCTCACTACGACGGTACACACACACACACACACACACACACACACACACACACACACACACACACACACACACACACACACATATACACTCACATACAGAAAGTTAATATTCAAACCTCCTCAGTGTTGAACATGCGGCTCATAAAATATATTCAGAGATCAGACTTAAAGGAAATTTTCACATCTGGCGTCGGCCAATCAGAACGCAGCACCGGGGGGGTTTAATCATAGAATCAGATAGATTTATAAATTATTAGTGGAGAATACATACTTGAAATAAAAAAAAAATAATTAAAAAAAAAGCATGAGCACATGAAATGATTTGAAAGCCTCCTCATCCTCCCTCGATGTGCAGCCCAGATGTTCGTCTGCATCATCAGAACCGAGCATCATCATCATCATCATCTTCTTCTTCTTCTTCATTTGAATGCTGCTGCTTCTGTGCAGCCGTGTTGTGTTGCTGGGCACTTTAGCACTGCAGAGAGCGATCGACTCACGGAGGAGCGCGCTCGCCATCTAGTGGACACACCGGGAACAAACACAAAAAAAGATATCACGGGTTCCAGCGGTGAAGGTTCTGCAGAGAGAACACAGGGGAAAAAAAGTCAGTTAATCTGAAGGAAAGAACAGAAATCACAATTAGATATTTAGTTGTTTTTTTTAAAAAAATTTAGATATATATTCAGATTCCTTGTGTTTGCCAGAGATGGTTTTTTATTTTATTTATTTTTTTATTCTAATTCTCTCTATCTTTAACCTTGAAACCTGTCAAATGCATTAAACAGTAATGTTTTAGTTGTTCGTCAGTCGGTTCGTCACACACCAGCTCCTCCGTGTGCCCCCCCCCACCCCCCCACCTTGCCCCCCTCCCCCGGCGGAGGAAGAGTGCAGCATGTTAATTCCTCTTTAGTATGCAGCGGGAGGCATTAGTGTGCCACCGAGAATCACGGTCACTGAGATGTGGCGGTGACATCATCGGTCCTCTGGTCCTCCGCGATTCTGCAATGCGGGGGATGGGGTAAGAGGGGGGTGGGGTTGGGGGGGGCACACAGTTCAAACCTGAAAAACAGAGAAGTGATGAGGTTGAGGATCACAGGAGGAGATTTTTATTTTTGAACCGTGCGTTTGTTATTTGGATTTATTTTTTTCCCCGTCGTATTTAAACGGTCGAGTATTCAAGTTTTCTGAATATGTAAGTTCAGTTTGCAGATGCAAGATCTTTTCCACATTACCAGAAAATCAATCCTTCAAGCTTTCATTTATTTTTGTTCACCCGTGAGGAGGGAAATGAATATTTACGGAGATTAAACAAACAGGAATCAAGTAAATAGCTCACATTAAAGTGCAAAACCTCCCTGATATTTACTGCAGTAATTAGATCCAAATATTTTGCATCCATAGTGTTTGCATGTGTGTGTGTGTTTGTGTTTTGACTTGAGGGGTAAAGAATTTGACCTTTAAACTAATGAACCATTTCAAAAAAATAATTATTTGCTGTCACATGTCAGATCTTCGTCTCATTGTCACATCGACATGTGTAAACAATAATATCGCTTTTTCTTTAATAGGCTTCAATATGCTCATTATTCAAATTATTAAAAAGGAACAAGTAGAAAACCGAAACAATCCTTGTTTATAAACCAGATGTGGTCATCCATCTGTTTATGGTGTCCTTGTTTCAAAAGCAAACACACCAACCGACACTACATATATATATATATATATATATATATATATATATATACATATAAAGCATAAATAAAATAAAAATCCAAGAATCCAAAATATAAATCCAAGAAAAGTTGATCAAAGTTGCTGCACAACACCAAACAAAGACGGTATAAGAAATAACACAACATAACATAATATTTGTATACAAATATACAAATACACCGAAACAAACAAACAGAAATACATAAGCAGTAAATAATCCTAAAAAACAAACAAACGGATCAAATTAAGATTGAATTGGTCCTAATCTGGAAATATGTTGTCAGTCAGGGGTTTGAACACCGGAAGAGAATTACATTTCAAATTAATTAATTAAATTGAATTAATTACATTTTTTAAAATTATTTCAGTGCAAATGATTCCCTTTTTAATTTTTTTAGACATTTCAAGTAGCTTTTTTTTTTTTTCCAGTTGATTTATTTTTCCAGTTCATCGGAGTAATTTTATTAAATTTTATTCACTGACTTATTTATTGCATTTTCATCTTCATTTACAAAACAAAACATTTCTGTATTTGTCTTTTATTTTTAAATTGATGTTTTTGTTGTTATCTCTGGTGTTTATTCTCATTCATTCATTGATTTTTAACAACATTTTTCGTCGTTGTCATTTTTTGTCTGTTTTTTTCTGTAATCTTTTTTTAATTTATTTATTCTTTTATGTGTTGTTTTGTTTATTTTTGTGTTGTCCTCAACTGCTGTGAAATATCAAATTGTACTTTAATCTGGCTTTTAATTTGAAGTCATGTTTATTTTCCATTTTATTTATGGATTTTCAACACACTGTTTTATTGTTGAAATCTTTAGTCCTGCATTTTCTTACATTTTTTTGTATTTCTTTATTTGTTGTTGCTGTTTATTTTTTGCTTATTTGTCTGTGTTGTTTCCACACTTTGGGCTGCAAGTCTCAAAATGAAAGCTGTCCCCCCCCCCCTCCCCCGCCCCCCTACCCCTCTCCACCTTGCAGCTCCACCCCTGACGTCAGCCTGAAGCCCCAGCGGGTGTCGGAGGCCTCGGACCTGCAGGCCCAGCAGCACAACGGCGCCCCCTACCTGCCGCTCTCCAGGACGCCCTTCCCCGCCGTCACCGTCGACCAGTCCATCAGCACCTACTCAGGTGAGCCTCGGCGTCGCCATGTTGAAACAGGGAACAGGAAGTGGCGTGTTTTTTTGTAATATAAAACTTGTTACGCGTGACAGGAAACCCGATAACGGCAGTCTACGCGATATCAGCCAACCGCCCCGGTTACTCAGACTACTTCGTCATGTCTCCCCCGTCCTCGTACCGGAGCCCGTCCTGGATGTCCTACCCGCCCGAGCCGGAGGACCTGCCGCGGCAGTGGAACGACACACCTGTGAGACGAACACACACACACACGCACACACACACACACACACACACACACACACACACACACACACACACACACACACACACACACACACACACACACACACACACACACACACACACTAATTCAGTTTAATATGAAACCGTTTCTGTGAGTTTTCATGTGTGTAAAGCGGGTCTTCCTCTTCTTCCTCTTCTTCTTTTTCTTCTTCCTCTTCTTCTCCTTCTCCTCCTTCTTCTTTTTCTCTTCCCTTCTTCTCCTCCTTCTTCTCTTCCTCCTTCTTCTCCTTCTCCTCCTTCTTTTTCTCCTCCTTCTCCTTCTCCCTCCTTCCCTCCTCTCCTCCTTCTCCTTCTTCTCCTTCTCCTCTCTCTTCTTCTTCTCCTTCTCCTTCTCCTTCTTCTTCTTCTTCTCCTTCTTCTCCTCCTTCTCCTTCTCCTCCTTCTTCTTTTCCTCCTTCTCCTCCTTCTTCTTCTTCTTCCTCTTCTTCTCCTCCTTCTCCTCCTCCTTCTTTTTCTCCTTCACTGCAGAACTCCCGTCACCTGGAGACCATCTGCTGAAGTCGAGTGACATCTCGGTGGGTCTCCGACACCTGATGTTACGTTTGTTCCACTTCATTTGAACTCACTAATAAAAAAATATTATTCATGTTTATACGTAAATATTTGTTTTAAGACATTAAATTCTGGGTATTAAGAGTAAAAACACAATAATGAGGGATTATATATCTGATATTTTAAAGGTGTAAAATTCAAACATCGGAAGCAACCAACGCCAGCAGCATTATAAGAAGATTTAACTGTAATTTTATTTTATCGGTGAAGAAAATACAGATAATTGTAAAAAAATGCGAAATATCGGCCCCCCTATAATCGTGACGCCCCCCCCCCCCCCGCCCCCCCTCAGTCACACCTGTGTGACCCCTGTGTTTCCCCGCAGGTGTCTCTTTAGACGGGCAAAAGAGGACGTTCCCTCTCACCGAAAAACTCCCTGGAGCTCCATCATCACTTCACCCCCCTCCCCCTCCCCACCCCGCCCTCACCTCTCCTCCCCAGCTCCCCCTTCTCTCCGGCGCCGGGCCTCCATCCGTCGCTCATCCTCCAGGACTCCTCTGCCGCCCCCATCATCCTTTCCACCAATGAGACGCTCAGCCATAATCCTCTCTCTGTATTCTGCCTCCCCCCCATCCCCCCCCCCCCCCCCACTCGGCCTCACGGGGCTCCCGAGTCACCATCTCCATGTAGACTGCCTCGTCTTGGGGTGACCGCCACTGTACAGCCAGAGCCCCCCCCCCCCCCACACACTCACACACACACACACACACACACACACACTGCTGAACTGAGCTGCGCCGTGCTTCCCAAGAGAGCGGCGTGGGGAACTTCTCCCGTCGTCCCCGGCGACCATCGTACAGTAACTGCCATCTTGCCGCCAGCACACGGTGGCACACGGCGCTGCGTCATCAGTACAGGTAGTGCACCCAGCTACGGTGAAGCGGTCCGCTTTCGATTCTGAAGAACCTGGACCGCGACCGGACCAATCCTGGCATCCTGGCATCCTGGACTCCCCCCTCCCCTCCCCCCCTCCCCCCTCGGAGATCCACCCTTAAAAGCCAGGAAAAGCTGGACTGACTTTAAAACTGTGCTCTTTTTTTTTTTTTTTTTTAGTTGTTTTTCTTTTTGTTGATGAATCAAAATTCCTACGTAAACCTTCTACAGCTGGTAAATATGTGTATTTTAAACTTGAGTGAGAAAAAAAAAAAAAAATATTCCAAGGAAAATGGAAAAAAAAAAAAAATCTCTTGTCTTGAGCCGTCTCAATTTCAGTTTTTGGATATTTGTGTGCTTTTGTCTTTTACTTTCGTGCATTGATGAATTATCAATGGATTTACTGTACAAAAACAAAAACAAAACAAGACGTAGTGAGTGTTTCTCTTTCACTCCACCTTATTTCAAAGCAAAAAATATATTCCATTCTTTCGAAGCAGAGAAAGTCGGCGGCTTTAGTTGTCTGTGGTTCTGATGGCATTTCTGTACTTTTTAAAAATGAAGTGACTTTTTTTTTTTTTTTTTTTTTCTTTATCAGATTCAGCTACGAAAACAATAATTAGTCACTATGTTCTGTCGATCATCTGACGATGACGTTTTTTTTTGTCTGCTAACCGTTAGTCAGACCTGCGTCGAACGTACGAACTGGAGTCCGGCGCGGTCTGTAGCTTCGTACGACTTGTCGCATATTACGAAAAAAAAAAAAAAACAAGCATTAAAAAAAAAAAAAACAAACAAAAAACAACAAACGATGAGCTGCGTCGGAAGCGATTTCAGTTCGGGTTCGACTCGGGTCTCTCAACAATTATGTGAACACGCCAGTATTCTTAGAAAAACAGTTCTTTTACTTGAAAGGTGTCTTCTGTATTCAACTGTATTAGGGACTTTGACTTTTTGGGTTATTTGGGTCTCGATGGAGAGGGATGAATCTTCGGTCACTGGACTATGGTGTAGTACTGTTCAAGAGACTTGCCGGGCTCGCATAAGCCGTATATGTAACGAGTAAACGTATTACTGTATATAGCAGATGATTTTACGAAGAGATTTATGCAAGTAAGCGGGAAGGGGAAACTTTGCTTGACATTGATCTGATGCCGTTTTATTTCTCCGTTTCTATAGGTTGGTTTTTTTTTTGGAGCGTTTTATGGCGAAGGAAGGTCAGACGGGTTTTTTTGGAACTTTTTCGGTATCATCTGCACGTCATCTTGTTTCTTGTTTCATAACATCAGCATAAAACACTACAAAAGAAACGGCTGGGGAGTTAAGAGCGATGTGCAGCGAGTAGACTGAACCCTGCATTTACGATATTCTTCACGTTTCGAACAAAGCTAATAGCCATAATATAGCGGAAATAATGCAATTTCTTTTTGGGAGTACGGAGAATGTCACGGTCTAAAAATATATTTACCCTCATTTTTACTGAGGAGAACTGGGATCCTGTGAGCACACTGTATGTACCACTCCTCATCATTTAGATGGTACTAAAGGAGATTATAGCCATATATTAACTTCACCAAGTGGACGTCAAACAGCTACGATGTTATACAGTGTTGTTTCAAAAGGCAATCGATACCAAATGAGAGTATTTAAGAGCAGGTGAGGTAGGAAATAGACAGATGATGTAGATATAAATGTAAAGATAGGATTATAGGTAGTTTTAACATAAAATGAGCACTTTTATCAAGTTTGGCAGAAAAGAGCGGAATCAATACAAAAAGGCCAAATTTACAAAATCTTTTAGAAGTATATCAAGTCTGAAACCTTAAATGCGTAATTACAGTAAAAAAAAAAAAGAAGAAGTTTTTAAATATTTTGTTCAGCCTTTTGGACCCCTTGACCAACCTGGTATCACATCGAAGCGTGCGATACACACGTCCGTCCACTAGAGGGTACTGCAGAGTCACGTTTTTTTTCTCGCCCATGCCGGAAAAGTTCGGTGCCTTCGGTTTGGTTCAGGCACCAAAACTTTGTGGTTAGGTTAAACAAAAACGTTGTTTAAGTTAAAATAAGTTACTTTTACAAAATGTCTCCACTGTGGGATTAATAAAGTCCGATTTTTACGCGGGTAATGTTACCGAGAAGAAATCCACATTGACTTTTCTTTCTCACTAACTCGAACTCCGATTTACCTGACTTTATCGTTCTCTGTACCCGTAGGAATAAGAACGAGTTGGTCGTACACGCGTGTACATTCCACGCCTGGGCGGGGAAGAAAACGTGACACCGACACGTTTCCCTGTGGTGGGACCGACTTTGGCCTGAAACCTTACTGCTTAGTGAGGATCCACGACATGAGGAGGAGTTTTATAGCCAGATTCAGGATTTTTTATTTTTTGTGTGTAAATGCTCACAAAGTTTTTAGGCTAAAAACAAATGCAATAGCTTTAAATCACGTTCCTGCAGCTACGCAGGCTGCTGAAATTTACAGAAAATACATTTTAATGGTAGAATTCTCATCGGAAATGTGAAAAAAAAACAAACAAAAAAAAAAAACCTTTTCAGACTGTTAAAAAAAAAATAATAATCATTTCTTAAGACTTTTTCTGCTCCTCACTTGAGTATTTCTCAAATCTGGGGTATGGCTCTGCATACACATTTATGGCTTAGGATTCAAATCCCAAAAGAAACATTTGATATTCTGAAACTAAAAATAAAAAAAACAAGACTGTTTTGTTGGAAGTAGCTCAGACTGATTGTTGTCTTCTTCCTCCCTTTTTCAAAAAAATCTGGGCCTTCGCGTGATAAATATTAGATGATGGGTATTTTGGGAAAGGAAAGCAAAAAGGTGTGAGATGACAGAATAGGAGCATTACGAGCACACACACACACACACACACACACACACACACACACACACACACACACACACACACACACACACACACACACACACACACACACACACACACACACACACACGCGGTGCTTTCTGTGTTTTGAATCATCGGTGTCATTACGGGAGCATATTTTTAAAAATCATTCTCACTGTACAAACTCCAAACACTTCCACTCACGTTTATTATTTTAATTTGAGTCCATGTGTACGACGTGGGGAGAGGCGGATGTTTTTTTTAAATTTATTTTTAAAAGATGTAATTTCGAAGGAAAGAGACTTGATGCTATGCTATAAAGTTGATGTGCAATTGTTTGTGCTTTTACACGGGTAGCGGCGAGACGCTTTTATTGACGACGGACTGAGTGTCAGTAGTTCTCTTTTTCTGCCGTTCGAGCCATGTCATGATGCTGTGACGTCACGGCGCGGCTGATGATGTCACACTATCGTCACTCGGGTGTTGGTGAGGTCACGGTGACGACAACTATGAATGCTGTTGGATGTAGTTATGCAGAAGAAATACATTTTTGGTGAATTTAAACAATAAATACAAAGTACAAATTCTCGGGTCTTTTTTTTTTTTTTAACATTTTTTAAATTTTTATTTATTGTGTTTTTCTTTGAGAATAAATTCATACTGCAACAGATTTGAACTTTGCAGAAATATGATGCACGTTATTAACCGACGGACCGCTCTGCATGTGCAGCATCATCTTCAGACCACTAGAGGGAGGCAGACACACGCAGAACAGGCCTCATCCTGCGGCTCTCCACAGCAGAATTAAATTCTCATTGAGAAGTCCTTTGTGACGTTACTGCAGGCGGTAGAAAACGAAACACGCATCGCGCTTTAAGGTGAGGTCGATACGTCATGAATAAAACATGTTCGGAGAATCGTTTCTGACCCGGAGATGAAAGCTGAGCAGCATCTTCTTCGTCACTGACCTTGACTCTTCAAACGGCGGAAAACCGTCGGTCAACAGAACTAAACGTGTCCGCGGCGAGTTAAAAATAAAATAAAAAATAGAACTGAATCCCACCACAGATTTTCACGGCTCTGATTGAAGCCTGCGGGAATAAACTGTCGATTTTGAAGGTGACAAAGTTTAGGAAAAAAAAAAAAAATCGAAGAAGAAAACTCAGTGGGAGACGGGCTCTGATAAACCTGCTGATTCCTGTTGCTTGGATACTCTCCAATCACATTTTTCTGACACTAAGTGCGAGACGTCAGGCGACTTCCTTCATCTTAATGAGGATAAAACAGAGATGATCATATTTAGCCTTAATCAGGATTAATGGAAAACTTTTTTTTAATTTTTTTAATTTATCATAAACTTTATTTTTTTTTTGACTTGAATCTGAACTCCAACAAGTACGAGAAGTTTTTTTTTTTTTTTTTTTAAATCCTGTTTTCATCACTTGCGTAAAAACCATCACAGAAAAAAAAAATCCATTTGTTTCTGCTTCTCACCGGGAAAAAAAAAAAAAAGGGATTCATGCTTTTGTTGCATCCTGTTTGTGTTATTGCATTTCTGTGCAGGAAAAACAAAAGCAGCAGCTCTGCTTTTATCTGCGACTATGAGAAGAGAACACATAACAGCCGTTTTAGCATCACCTCGCTGGGTTTCCATCGCTTTTCAAATTCAATTTAAAACATTGTTTGTCGCCTACAAAGCTGTGAATGATTTGGCATCAAATCATATCTTTGTTCTTTTAGCCTTTGACACTCAAGGATGCAGAAAAATCTCTTCTCGCAGGTTCAAATCCAGACTTTGAACAATAACTTTGGACGAAAATAAATCTGAAAGGTATTTTCTTTCAAACGCCTTTTTAATTCTTCTTTAACTAACTCGAACTCATTTATTTCTTCGTCTTATTAGGCTGTTATTCTTCGTAACTTCAAGTTTTTTGTTTTTTTTATCAATATAGCATATAGGCATACGGGTTAATTCATCTTTCAAAAAAATTACAGTTTTAAATGGGCAGTTAAAGTTTAACTGCCCATTTAGCTTGACGAGAGAGAAGTTTGTGGGTTAGAAAACCAAAACAATCAGCTGAAAGACGCTAAAAAAAAACCCTAATTCTTTACGGATCCGTCACGGCGGTAAACCCCATTTACGCGACACGTAGGCATTTATCCCAAAATTAAGATGGACAGAAAATCAATCAGTAGGTTTAAGTTGAATGTGTCCGAGTCGCGTTGTGTTGCTCATCTGGAGCGAAACGAGGCTCGACGTGACGAAGAGGCTTTTGGTAAGCTCGGACGCGACCACCGAACAGCCTGCTTTTGTGCTTGCTCAGGTGCCTTTGTGTTTGTGATATTCCTCGTCCTGTCTTGGCTTTGGTCAGCTTGTCTCTCCGGTGCTAATCCCCGGCGCTGTCATGCGGGAGGTTGATGTTACAGTCAGCTGAAAGCTGACAGATTTCGCCCAGAACAGCATCTTTTAGCCAAGAGTTATGTCTAGCGGCTGTGTGTGTGTGTGTGTGTGTGTGTGTGTGTGTGTGTGTGTGTGTGTGTGTGTGTGTGTGTGTGTGTGTGTGTGTGTGTGTGTGTGTGTGTGTGTGTGTGTGTGTGTGTGAGCCCTGTTAGACGATGCTGCCTCAGCTTTCTGTACCTTCGGGTCATGCGGTAAGGCCGGTGTAATGAGCACTATTTAACGGTTCTGCACCGGCACGATCTGTGTGTGTGTGTGTGTGTGTGTGTGTGTGTGTGTGTGTGTGTGTGTGTGTGTGTGCGTGTGTGCGTGTGCGTGTGTGTGCTTAATTTCTCCAGTTTGTAATTAATGGCTAACCTCTCAAAGACAAACAAATGGGAATTAAAAGAGCGGGCTACTTAGCAGCAGATCAGGACACGATTTCAGGGCTTACACCGCTCAGTGGAATTAGATCTTCTCACACACACACACACACACACACACACACACACACACACACACACACACACACACACACACACACACACACACACACACACACACACACACACACACACACACACACAAACACTCACGTTGTTCAATTCAATGAGTAAATTAGCACACATAACAGCTCCTGCAATAACTCCCCAGCGGTTGTTCAAAGTTGTCTGAGTCAAGCCCGTGTCAAGTCCGGCTTTCATTTTCCTGTGCAGGGTTTTTATGGTACTTATCACTGACCGGTGGGCTCCTTCTCTGCCGCCGCCGCCGCCGCCACTGTCTAATAAGAGGCAGAGAGACAAACAGGGAGACGGGTGAGGACGGAGGGAGAGAAGGGACTGTTTAGCCAGTGTTAATTAAGTTTGGACAGGCTCTCCAGGGAGCCATTATGAGAGTCTTATCAGCTAATAAGAAAGAGAAGACACTGTAATTATAGTTCCATATACAGGAGGAAGGGAGGGAAGACGAGAGACGAGGACGAGAGGGAAAAGCAGCCAGGAGTGAAATATTGCTCATTTACATTAACAGCTTTTGTTTCTCGCTGAGCGGTTCTTCTTTAACTCGGGAGGCAAAATGGAAGAGGGTTTAAAATGTAATGTTTACGGGATATGTTTCGGTGAGTCGTTACGACAGGAATCATCGGTCGGTCCCAAGGGCGTGACCAAGATATCGACATTAAGGGGGTCCACATGACATTTGCCCCCACTGTGATTATAAACACTCACAAACACATACATACACGAACACATTCATAAACACAGGCGTTATATATCTATGTATTTCATACTGTGTCTTCCAAAAAGTAATAGTACAGTATGGTCTCCAAAAAGAACATTCACAATCCCTTATTTTCTCTAAAATGTCACACAATAATATATAATTCAAAAAGTCATAAAAAAGAAAAAGTCAGACTGTCGTGTGTCGTCCACAATGACATAACAATCTCATACTATTGTACATGTGACAAAATTTCATCAAAATGTCATATTATAGTGTCGCAAAAATTACTTTGATAATTGGACGCAGAGATCGTCCAAAATACGTAAAAAAAAAGTCTTTTCTACTTTTATATACAGTCTATTGTAATTTGTTATTTAGGTTGTTTCCTGTCCTTATCTTAACCCTCCCGTTGTCCTCGGGTCAAAATGACCCGCAGCTGTGTTCAACCAAGTTCTATTTTATTTCTATATTTTTATATTTTTTCGGGATCATCGGTCATCACTCTTTAAAGAAACCCTCACAGCCTCCCCGTCACCAATGATCCCCCCCAAAAAAATATGAAAATAAAGCAGAACTTGGTTGAACGCAGCTGCGGGTCATTTTGACCCGAGGACAACGGGAGGGTTAACGGCCACCCCTTTAGTCTTTGAACACCCGCAATGACGTACAGCGATGACAGCCGAAGGACGAATATCCTGCGGATGTGGACCGCTCGGCTGAAAACGACATCACGTGGGATAAATACACAGTCGCTCGCCAGAAATAGCTCCCGGAGTAAATCTCGCAATGAAGCCGCCGCCTCAGATTCCCGTGAACTCGGTAATCCTCTCCGAGACTTCCTCACAACCGTGAGCTCTGCTGACAGTTCGACCTTCAGAGAGTCTCCCCCGTGGAGGTAAACGCTCCGCTGGCCGGGTTTGTTCAGCAGAAACGACCCCCCCTCCCCCTCCACCGCCCCTCGCAGCCCCCCCCCCCCCTCCACCGGCACACCTGAACAAAAAGAGTTCCCTTCCGGGCAGGTTCCAGCCCGCCACCCCGGGAGGTGTGAAACAGGTGACTGCTGTTCTTCCCGTCTTCCCCTGCTGTCCATCCATCAGACACCGCGGCGAGAGACAGATCCTGCGCAGAGGTCTTTATTTATCACTTAATGTCACACGGTGCAGTGAACAGAACAGGTGTTCGCTGCGGTTTTTCCTCAATGTACCGGAGAACTCGTAACGATCTTCAGCGATGCCGGTTGCTTAGTTACACGCGCACGAGTTCAGATTTTTTCGGAGACGTAAGCGACCATATTTGCACGAACTGGATGGGGGGGGGGGGGGGAGAGACGAGACGAGAGCGGTGGATTTGACTGGAGCTGATTGGAAGCCCGACGACACTATGTCCCGCCCACCGTAACTTGACTGCATCGCTTGCCTGTCAATCAAACAGACACGCCCCGGTAGTTTCTAATTAATGAGGCATTATTTTCAGATGGACCGGCAAAAAACGATTAAGAAGGAGCGACTTCAGCGAACAACACCGAGATAACTTTTGCCTAGTTGAAAGGGCGTCTCCCCCTAGTGGCACTCGGTTGTATTTCAGTTTAAGGCACTTCCGCATCGGCCTTAATTTCCAGACAACGAAACTACGTCCACTTTTATATACAAGCGTCGGAATAAGGGGGACAACGAGACTTTTTTTTGGTCTCCTCGCTTTAAATACCACCCAAACGGACACGAATAAGCTGCACGCGAGATGAATTTTGAAAAATTCTATTTGAAATATTTGTATGTGAGTCTGTTTATTATGCCTTGACTTTAGATTCAAGCCTTATTGAACCATTTTGATCTGGAAGTACCCTGATGAGAGGAGGGAATGCATTTCTTGTCAGAATTTGGTCAGGTAGGCTGAGAAGTTGACCCAATCTATTACTTCATTCGAAGCTGGATGTCCCCTCACTTCAAAACTCATATCTAAGGTATATTGGCCTCTGCTGCTTTAGATTTACCAGTTTTTTTTCTTCAAACTTAAAAGACCTGCATTATTAAATTTGTTTACAATGTTGCCCTTTAGCAACTCTATATTTAATTTTTTTTTGAAAACAAAGCAGCCTATGTACCCCCATTAAAACGATCACTTCTTCACAAAAGGAGCTCACTGACCCCACTCCTATTCTATTACATATAGTTATAATTAAACATTAGGCAATACAACAGCACCGTATTACTTTAACTACTCCCCTGGTGAATTCTGGCCCTGAGGTGTGTTTTCATTTAGATTGCTAATTTTTTGATTATAATTAAACCTGCATGTTGGCTGTGCCTCCCCCCCCCCCTCTACCCCCTCCCAGCCCCGGGGGCCCCCTGCTCCATTAACCCCTCTAAGTAGTTGGCTGAGGAAACTTCTAAGCAGTGCTTGCTAACAGACAGAGCAGGGGAGACATCTCAGGTACAGCCGGTCACCAGCAGATGGCACTGTGTGATACACTTGGAGAATTGACGGACCTCAATCAGCACAGACGCTGTGAAGTACCCCCCCCCCCTCCCCTCAAACTCTTCTTTATACTCTCACACAATACATGCAGCAGTTTACAGCAGATTAGATTATTATCCCATTTTTAGCTCTTTTTTTCACTATGGTCCACATGTGGCTCCAAAACTTGTATTTCTTCGGGAAATCATGTGTCATTTATCCAGTGATCCTGATTGGCAGTAAAATCCCCCCCCAGAGTAAAAATAAAGTTGCTCCAGACACTGACAGCTATCACGTACGTCAAACTCCAAAATAGCTCGACGGAGACGAGAAGAAGTTTTTAATGTCCGTGGACATTATTATATAAGACATACGAGGGGCGATTTGCGATGACTTTTTCCGCTGATATCAGGAACTTTAACCTCTTTAGGAGTCCGAACTTTGCGGAAATTTTCTTGGGGAAACCATCATTTACTTCCCTGCCATCCCCCATCACACCCTGACTGTAAATGTGTTATGGTCAATATATCCATTCCCGTGACAGCGCCGTATAAAACACCCCCATTTGACCATGATCCCCCACCCCCCGACCCCCCGAGGGGCTCCACTCCACACCGTACATCATCTTTTCATTTATCATCCCTCCGGTCCTTCACCTTTTTTTCCTCCACCTATCAATCTATCTGTAAAAGTAGCACTTCATTTTCTCTTGCTATTTTTGTAACTGTACCCACAGCTGGACTTCTGACAGGAAGTGAGGTGTCACTCATTAATTGGTGTCACATCATTGCTTTCCATCGCCTGGACATGCCTTCACACACGCACACAAAATAATATGTCGCTTTTGTCCAGAGGTTGAATTAACAGCAGATTAATGGCGGTAACCTTGTATGACATTTGCCGTGCGGTCAATTGAATTGGCCCAATTATGAATCCATTCAATCCATTTCAAAAGCAAGCATTCATTTTCATTTTCATGATTCACTTAAATCGTTTGCGGGGTTATGGAGTTTATTCCAGCTGGCGTTATGTTGTAGGAGATGCAGGAGAGGTCACTGCAGGACGAACACGTTCGCTGGTATAATCCACAGAAGCTGCAGGTGTTTGCACTGTGGGCAAAAAAAATAATACTTCAACACCATCTTATCAGGAGGAAACACAAGAAACCCCGAGTCAAACTTTACGTTGCAATACGCTCTTTTAAATTTTCAGTCACGTCTGTACATGACTCAACAAATTTACAGCTGATGGAAGAGGTGTCGTTGTGGCATTTGTTTTTTTCGTTGTTGTTTTTTTACATTTTGTGCCACAAAGGCAGCAGTTTGCCTGGAGTGAACAGCAGAGGAATAACTTTATGAGCAGTGACAGATAGCGTGACCATCTATCACTGCTGCAGCTAAGAAATAAATGACAAATGTGACACACACCTACACTTTTTTTAAAAAAATTTTTTTACTGATATGACTCTGTGAAGTGCAGAAAGCTGGAAACTGAAAGATGAAGTTTTAAAAAGAAAACTACTTGAGTCTCATTTAATCCGTGGAGGAAATACTAAAACTAAAACTACTCTGTTATGAGTCAAATTCTTGAATTCAGACTGAATAATAAAAAGCTAGCAGTACCTGCAAAATGTACGTAAAGTATCAAAAGTACACCGACGCTGAATGGCCTCTTCTATTTTATGTTCGGTTCAGGGTTTTACAGGACAAGCAGCTCAAAACCTCCTAAAGACTTTCAAAAAAAAAATTACATGTTAACTAATTTGTTTATAAATTAAGGAACCGAATAAGAAAAAGAGTAACAATAACAACTAGCCCCCTTCAGTTATTGCAAAATCTTTCTATCGCTTATAATACAGACACCAAAACTACAGTAAAATGCCCTATAAATTAAAAAAAAAAAAAAAAAAAAACTGACCCACATTTCATCCTCAATTGAATGAATAAATAAAACTGCCATCAGCATAAAAGCATAACGTTCAAACAGAAAAAGTCACATCGTCAGCCAAGAAGTCTGCGGTCAAAAAAAAAAAAAATCATTCCAGGCCTGCTGATAATTCCCCATAAAGTTCACACAAAGTTGAAGTTTGAACAGTCTCGTGTTCATTGTCTGTGGAGCAGCTGCAGATATGGTATGACAGATAAGACTCCCACAGATGTAAACAGAAACAGAACGGTCAACGGTTGAATTATATTCTCCATACCAGAGAGACATGTTTTGATCTGATGTCTTATTGTATTTCCTTTCACAGAATGTCTACATTTTTTTGAACTCTTTTTGCACTATCACAGTCTGCTCTCTTCTGTGAAGCACCGTGACTGGGACATGCCAAGCCGCTGCTTTAAAGTAATACGCAATTTTACCTCCTCCCCAAAAAACGATGGAGGTCAATGGAATTTCACATGTGGTAATTACAATGAAATTAAAACAGCAAAACACTTGATTTGAAAATCAATGCATTTTGCTGTGCAACCTTCTGGTGTGGAGTCTGTGGACAAGCTTTTTAAAAACTCCAACAAAATAACCCACTATGACATAAATTGAGGTTATTTCCGTCTAGACTTGATTAATCGCAAAAAAAATATGCAATTAGTTGTATTGTTGGAAAAAGTAGGAGCTGCTGTTTCAATCTTAACCCATAGAGACAACCGGTCCTGTCAGGATATCTCAACCACTGCTGCTCCAATATTAATCATTCTTTAAAAAATTTAAAAAAATAAAAAAATAAAAAAATGTGCTCCTGTTTGAAATGCAGAGTTAGTTTTCCGGAGTACTATTTAATAGTGTACGTGCCATCTGGTGCTGTGAAGTCCCTTAAAACTTTCCTCCCATAACACTTGATTTCCAAAATAATGGCACAGCATGAGAGGAAAAATAAAAAAATAAAAAAACATCAATTAAATTAGCGTCGCTGTGATTATTCCATCAGAAACTATTATGGGGTGGCAATATGAGCATTGTATTCCTAATCAGAGCCTGTATTCCCTTCCTTTTTATCTACCTGCCTGCCTGCGCCTCCATGTTGCAGGGTTGAAGGAGCTCCGTACTCCACATCACAAAAGATAATAATGCAGAGCAGGAGAAAAACAGCTCCGACTGCCAGAACACAGCAGAGGAGGGAGGAGGGGGGGGGGGGGGGGGTTGAGCATGCTACTGCCAGTAATGAGGGATTTATTACAGAGTAGGGTGGCTTTTGTATATGTGTCTGTGTGTGTGTGTACTTCTATAAGCCCTTATAGTCACCAGAAACAAACACAAACAAACATTCAGATGGATTAAAAGAGGAAACAAGGCCCCGTAATTGCAGGAAGGAGGTAAATGGATTCCTCCAGAGAGAGTAAAGTGAATTACATCCGAGTGCCACAGCTCCCTTCTGAACCACATGAACTCTTGTTCCTCCCTTTCTTTCTTTCTTTCTTTCTTTCTTTCTTTCTTTCTTTCTTTCTTTCTTTCTTTCTTTCTTTCTTTCTTTCTTTCTTTCTTTCTTTCTTTCCCCTCCAGTGGTTCTCTTCTGTTTTTTTTTTCTCCCTCCCCTCCCTCTCCCTCTCTCTCTCTCTGCTTCACAATCTGGGTGGCTGTTGGGTAATTCACTTTCTAGCTCCACAGACGCCCTCCTTCCTCCCTCTTCTCTTCTGTCTATCTAATCTCCGCAGCCTTCCCGGTGAGAGCACATCAATATCGGTGACATTCTCACATCGCTTTTTTTTTTTTATGGCAGAACAAAATGTGAGACAGCGGCAGCAGCAGCAAGCACACACAGCGAGAGGAGAGGAGATGTCATATCAATAGTAATTAAAGCTGGTAATACAAATAACGACAACAACAACAAAAACTTCGAGCATTACATCAAGGGCAGGCGGTAACTATAATAAAGACAAATGGGTTCATGAATGCAAAACAAAGCAGTAAGCTGTCTGTCAAAAGTTTGTTTGATAATGAAGCACTCTCATGCAGAATAGATGCGAGACCTCCAAAATTATGTAATTTCCATCACCTTTAATGTGAAGGTTTGGTCGGGTTTAAAGACTTCAATTACAGAAAGCTTGAAGCTGATTGGCTAAAAATAAAAAGCAGCTCAGACGACGTCCTATAACATCGTCAGACTCACGAAGGGCGAGTTATCAATGCAGCACTAGCTCCAAAATCCTCTTAATTTTATTACGGGGATTCTCCTTTTGTTGACGCAACCCGGCACCGACATTACCCACAATGCAACTCGACCACCAAGCACTACTGTTTGGAGATTCAGTTGTGTACCGCGGGGCTGCAGAGATCACTGACTTCTTTTATTGTCAGACTTTTCTGTCCGCAGCCTCAAAAGTACAGTGAACCCTCGCTATAACGCGGTTCACCTTTCACGGTCTCGCTGCTTCACGGATTTGCATCGTGCATTGTGTTCTGCATTCTGATTGGCTAAACAGTCTCTCCGCTTCTTCTCTACCTGTTTGTCAATAACGTTGCGGTTTAATATGTACACGTACGTAAAACAGCTTGCCAAATTAAAAATAATCGATGGTGGCATGTCGGTTTATAAGAATCTTTTTGCCCAGAAGAAAAAAGAGCGACAACAACTACCGATAACTATGTTCTTCTCTCGAAAAACCACACCTGCACCGCCGGCTTTAGAAGAAAGAACCGCTGCAGAGCGGAGTCAGGATGCAGCGGCTCAGTCAGAAGAGCAGTGAAATACACGAGTCACTATTTGTCCTACTGTACTTTGTATTTGTTTTCATAATCATGTTTCATTTCCTCCCGTTCTAATCCAATGACTCGGGTCGCAGTGGGGCGGTGCCGATCTCAGCAATTTGAAGCCTTCAGTTCGTATTGATGATTAAAATTATTATTTTACAGTACAGTAGTTATTTGTAAAAAAAAACATTTATACAGTACTTTTATTTGTTAAACAAATGCTTGGGCCTGTAAAAAGGTTTTGTTCTTTGGTTTCAATGTATTATGGAGTATTTCATTGTATAATAATTGTAAAAAAAAAAAAAAGGTTACTACTTCACGGATTTCACCTATCACGGTCTCTATTTGGAACGTAACCCCCGCGATAAACGAGGGTTCACTGTATTGACAAAATAAAATGTTTCACGTGTGGTGGTGCTCCCTGAGACCTGAAAACAGACTTTTAGATGTGTAAAAGTGGTGAAGCTTCCTTTTCTGGAAAGGTCAATACTGTAAAGCCTCGGCAGTTACTGTTTTCCACACTTCGTTGACACAAACATCCCCACCGACCTCCCTCAGTGTAAAAGGAAAAAGAATTTTACCAGAATTTTTGTTTGTAGTCAATATTTAATTGTTCCAAAAAGCTGCCACCGACATTATAACCTTTCAACACATTTCATTCCCCAGTGCATCAAATACTGACGTTTTATCAAAGCCGTTCGTGTCTCATATGAACATGCAGGGTGCTTTATGTTTACACACCAAAAACATCATGGTTGGGATAATGTGAGGCGGTCACTGTTTTGGTTTGGGCTAGACCACAGACTGTATATAAAAATGCTCGTAGCTTCCGGCTCTGTGAAATGAGGCCGATGCAGAAGTGCCCTAAGCTGCAATACCACCGAGTGCCACTAGAGGTCGGCTCCAAAAAGTCTTCGGCTCCATAGACTCCCATTCAACTAGTCTGATAAAATTCTCAGTCAAGAAAATTTCTCCACGAGTTATCCCGGTGTTGTTAGTTAAGTCGCTCCTTCTTATTAGTTTTCTGGAGGTCCATCTGAAAATAATCTCGTCATTAATTTAAAAATAGGTTTCAAAAAGCAGAGTTTTTGGGGGCGTGTCTGTTTGATTGACAGGCCATATGGTGCAGTCAGGTTACAGCTATAGGTGGGCTATACATTATACCAGTGTATAATGATCAATCTTCAGTTTATGCATTATTCTGCAAAGTAGAGGGAGCGAAAACTTTTGCATGAGTCACAATTACTGCTTTCTAATTTGAAGTTTAAGAAATAGAAATAGCTTTTCATGTCACAGTCAACAGAACATTTGCATTAAATGTGCAAGAAACTTAATTCGTTCACGTTGTTCCTTACTTTCTCCCCAACGTCGCTATTTATAAATATCTTATTTCACTAAATATCTGAATTTACTTTATCTACCCATTTTCTTACTCAAATTATTTTTTTGGGTGGAGAAAGTGAAAAAAAAAATCGCTCACTTCCTTACAAAATTACTCCACAGTTTCTCCCATCGTTGATGTAGATTTCCTCATTTTCTCGCCTGCTTCTTTGCTTCCTTTTAACTGGCTCTCCTGAATCACTGCCTCGGGCACCCATTAACTTCCTGTGCCCACTTACCTGCTAAACATCTGGGCTGTGTGTTTACAGATTTTAATTAAAAGCTTGAGTGACATTATTTTGCAAAAAAAAGGGGAACAACACATTCACTGTTCAGTGTTCTCTTCTTTTGCAGTGACAATTACTCGCTGACATACATTAAAGCAAAATTACAAATTAAAAATATATATATATAAAAAGACTTATACTGGCTGTGAATACGATCTGTAATCCATCTTCACAAATGCATGATGGAGCCTTGAAAATGGTGGAGGTCAGTGTGGAGTGGAGAAACATGCTGAAACGAGGTGACAAGATGACTGCATTTAACAAAAGCTGTGAGTGGGTAATTATTTCTAAGAAAAGCATGAAAATGTTAACGGGATAATATAACTTTAATAGAATAATAGAGCTGGTGAAAAATGAAAAGAGGTGGCAGCGGGAAGAGAAGCAGTCATTAACTTTGACTGTGGTTCCATTTCACAACACAGAAAATGACTTATAAAAGAGAAAGAGGAAGAAAAAAAAAGACAGCAGAAAAAGCTGCAGATGACAGTGTGTGGAAAAAAATAAGACAAAACAGAAATCTGGAGTCCAAAAATTCTGTGTCTTGAATTCATTTCCATTTTTGCTGTTGAGAAATCTCATTAGTGTTTCCATTTTTGCAGCTGTTGACCAAAGAAAGAAAAGATTTATGAATAAACAAGTAAAAGAATACTTGCAGAAAGAATAGATGAATATGAATATGTGATAGAAAAGAATAGAATAAAGCATGTGAAACATGAATAGATTAGCCTGCATGCTTCTCTCTCAAGGCCAGGATACATTTTTAAAAGATTTTAATATATATGATCTGAAAAGTAATAAAAGTTCTGTTCACTATGTATTTTTGGCTTCAAACTGTGCTGTTTGTTAACAGAAAGAAAATATAAAATCTAAATTTCATAGAAAAAAAAAAACCCACCGCTCAGCTAGATTTTTTGGCAATTTGGGGAACACAAGCACATCTGTGGCGCAGTGGTAAAGGTAGGAAGAGGAATATAGAAGGTGTGTCACTGCCGACTTTAATAACAGCCAATCAAATCAGCTCTTCTCATCCCCTTTAAAACCACTGCATGACCTGCATATTGTTAGTTTTGTAATGGCTGAAGAAGGAATGTTTCAAGTTTTGTCTGACCTAAAAACTAAAACTGGAGGAGATATAAAACAGCACATCATCAGCAAATTATCACTTTCGCAAACCTGGAACTGATGAATGTTTGACTTAAAAAAATAAATAAATATATATATATATGTTGATGTTCAAAATGAATCTTTCTGTTTGATAACTTATCTAATGAATCAATTTGAGACGAATAATTTGTCGTCAAGATACCTTACTAAGAGCAAAAAGTGAACGATCACAGTCAGTACGATTCATCCTCTGGGAACCTCGACTGTTTGGCAACAACTAAAACTACCGTGACGTTTTGCTCACTCTCACATTGATTGCAATTAAAATCGCGTTCCTCTCGATAGTATTATTGCATGATGGATTTGATTTGATCAATTAGTCTAAATGTGTTTATTCGCGTGGCGTAGACAAAGTTTAAGTCACATATGAGAAGTAAGGCTGAAGAAAGGGTTACCGATGTAGAATCTGTGTTTTGAATTGCAAATCTCCAAACAGGACAGGCAGTCCATAAACCGGTTAGTCCGGCCTGAAAGCTGCTCTCCCTGCATCCCCCCTCCACTCCCCCTTCTATATTACAGCCTTATGAGCTGGAAACCTCCGAGGGGTTACGTATTTCACAAGCACATACAAGTCCACACCTTGGTATTCAGCTGCTTCTGAGCAAGAGAAAAGAAGAAGAGGCAAACATTTTTTTTTTCTACTACAGTTAAAGCTGTGAATAAGTGACATGGGGAAGATGAGCCAAAGGTAATACTGGCAAAAACAAACAAATGAATAAAAGAAAAGAGGAAGGAAGGAAGCAGAGGAATTGGATGTGAAAAGGCGACATGTATTCAGCAGCATTTCACTCAGTTCATACACACTCACAAAAAAGAAATCCTTTTTCTGCCTCCTTTTCCACAGCCCGGTGCATTTTCTCACCTGCCCATGATTTATGTGCACTGCAGATTTTACCATCAGGCAATCATGTCATCAGACGGTAGAAGGTCACGTTCAGTCATGCAGCTCCTCTCGACTACCCCCCCCCCCACCAACCTCCATTCACTATTTCTTATTTACTAGCATTTTCCAACACTTTTTCTCTTAGGGCTAATGCAGCCAAATGGAGAGAAATGAGCATATTGCAGGTTATTGAATAAATAAATCACAAGAAATGCCTTGGGTTCCTTTCTGTTTTGGTTGTGTGTGTGTGTGTGTGTGTGTGTGTGTGTGTGTGTGTGTGTGTGTGTGTGTGTGTGTGTGTGTGTGTGTGTGTGTGTGAAGTCAAATAAAGCCAATAAACAACTCCACGGAGAATGCTTTTAGTTTCTCACGTCAGAAGATGAAATGAAGGCGTTTCTGTGTTGATATGAGCGATGTGTCTTCTCGCTCTGAGGGTTTATCAGTTGTTGATACATTCTAAAGGAAGGATGCAGTAAAACCTATTAAAGAGCTACAGGCATTGAAAAAAAAACATCAAACACTGTAAATGTCAGGTTTGGGTGTCAGTTCCTCAGAATCAAAGAGTAACAGCTTGTTTAAAGTCTCACCAGGCACAAATCCATCACAGAAGGATGTTAAATAGTGATTTCTCCACCGGCAGGGTTAGGGTTAGGCAGCGTCACCACTCACACTGCAGTGGAGCCCGGAGACATACTGAGATTCTGAGTAAGAGGCTGGGTGGTATGTCAAAATGGATGCTGTTTCTGGGTGCCTTAAACTGCAGTACCACTGAGGGACCACTAGGGGCCGGCTAAAAAACACAACAACTCTGGCTCCCATTCAACTTCTCTCGTGGAATACAAAGTCAATAAAAACAATTTTGCAAGTCAGTATGGCATTCACACCTACTGTTCAGTGTTTTGGTGGTCCATCATTTCATAATTAATTTGATGTGAGCTCTCGAAAAACAATACGTTTGGGGGCATACATTTGGCAAATCCTGGGACTTGGTGGGATGGCGAGCAACGATTGAGTTGTTGAGGACGAGATTTCATGCTATTTGCTCTGAAATTTTCCCCTCAGAATGTCACAGTAGGTGTTGACGGTCTGACCCCGGGGGATGAATTATTTGGTGCACAACGCCATGAATGTTAATCAAAAATCACGAGCTAGCTGTCGGTGGCGCTTCTGACCCGATGTACAAAACATGACACGACCTCTCCGCTTAAGTTTCAAGTCCGTGGTGAAATCGCAAAAAAGTTCACGTACCAGTGTTTAAAAAAAATCATGTCTAACTCAGGTTAGACACTCATGTTGATTAAGTGATTTAACTTTAAATACTTACTCACGGAAGTTACTGCTCCCCCCTGCTCCATGCACATTGTGCTGCACTTTATTTGTGTGCGACAGGAAAAAGCCTTATCAGTCTATGCGTAGTTGTTGACATTTTTCGGGAATGCAAGCTTTACAGTATAAATCCTGACTTTATATAAGACAAATTTCTGAAGTACAAAAGGCTCGGACAAATATTTTATAGCATTTTGCATGGACTCCTGTGTTGTTGTTGTCGTCAGGTGATCGACAGTAATCAGATAAATGTGACCTGGCCCTGACATGACAAACAGTAAAACGCCAAACCAAACAAAGGTGTCATGTTTGTGATGGATTATCTCACTTTGTCGACGTCGTTTTTTTCATCCTCCAAACTGCAGCGTCAGTCTGCAGATCAGATGCCACCTGGAGTACTGCGCTGGGTGAGACGAAGACCGGTTGAACAGAGGCGAGCAAGACACGACTACGTGCAAGGATGCAATTATATCGGTGGCCCGCTGTCATGTTTCTGTAAGAACCTGCTGTCTGCATAGTTCAGGATATAATTGTGGTTGTCAGAGAGGATGATGGATGACGGCAGGTACTCTCCACTGCTGGGACACAAGTAATGACTTGCATTAAGGGTTAGGTCATTCAGCGAGGTAATACATTACACAGTTATGTTAGCATTTATTCAATGAAATTGCATATTGCACTCAATGGCGAGTAATTAGATAGATTTCATAATCATTTTAGCGAACGTTTGAGTGATTTCAAAGGTCACTCACATCATTTAACTTTCAAAATAATGAAAGCAAGAAGATTGAGCATGTTTTTTTGTTTTTAAATGACTGTCCGTGATGGACGCATGTTTAATACAACTCAGCAATGACTTTGCCATTGTTTCAAAACTGTGTTTGCAGACATGTTAGCAGCCGTGTAAGGCTGGACCAGTGATGGTTTGAGCTACATACTTAACGTCAGCATGCTAACATGCCCACAATGACAGCAAATGTTATGTAGTATAACGTGTTAATATGGCAGATAATTGGCACTAAACACAAATAGCATAGATTGTATTGGGAAATTATTCAACTTTGCCGGTATGTGTTCATACACCAAAGTGTTGGCAGCGTTCATCCTCGAGGAAACATGGTGTCCAAATCCAACCAATAGTTGATGTGATAATTAAGCCTGGACCAGCCATGTGTAGCCTGACTGCTAGCAGGGCTAAAACGTAATTACTTGAAATGTCGTTAAAATGAAAAGGGTCCATCCTCTGGAGAGCATAAATGAGATTTGCATTTCTAATTGGAGTTTGCGATTTTTACCCTTCAAAATGAATATTTTTGCGGGCAGTCAAAAAAGTTTAGAGGCGGCTGCTGTTGTGCGTGAACAGTAGGGGGATGTGAATGGAGCAGGGGGAAGCTACAGCCTTCGTGACTAAGTATTCCAAGTTACATCACTTTATCAAAATCAGTCCCTGAGTTACATGCATTTTCTTTTTTTCTTTTTTTTCACATTTTTGGAGAACAGAAAAAATGTGCAGCAAGTCAAATCTGATAAGTGGTGGTGTGAGTGGAGCTACAATTGTAAATAATGGTAGATAATTTTGGCATGAATTTGGCCTTAGAGTAAAAAAAAAAAAAAAAAAAAAAAATCTGAGGTTACCATGTACATTCATTGAACTTTTCAGGTCAATTTTGGCATTCAGTTTTGAAATATTGAGTTAATGAGCAAAGTGTCAGTCAAGGGCAAAATAAAAAATAAAAAGATTACGGTGTCGGCAAAACAATTTCTTTTCCTTCCCGCCACGGCTAAGCATACCTTATCTGGCAAATTAATGGTTCAATGTGTTTCATCTTACCGAAGTGTCGGAGGGACCGACCAACAGATCAGTTGACCTCACCGAAACGGTCCCGCCAATCACGGGGCGAAACGTAACCCCGCCGCTTCTCCTCATCTAATTTGACAACAGCTGTGATATTTGTTATGTTTCGGCCTCGTCAAAGCAGCCGTTGAGTGTTTAGAGCGTCCATCCCTCTGCCTTATCTCGGCGGGCTCACTCTCACACGTTAACTAAGCACTATTAGTAATGGTGGCTGGTTTGAGCCATTTGGTCTCTGAGCGGAGGAGGAAGCTCTAATGTTTCAGCAGTTTCGGCTGAAAAGGGAAAAAAGGCCGGCAAGCTGCTGGGGCCTCCATAATAACCACAATAATTATTTGAATTGTTCAGTGACTGAGGCAAAGTGTGCGTACTTTCCATAATAATACAGAGCTCGGGCGTTAATGGCTGCAGGCTGAGGAATTTTAAAAAAACGGTCGTAAAACCGCATCCCAGTGGAGCAATTGTGCATAATTAATGGTGTTTATTATGCTGGGAATAGAGTGATTTAGTGGCGTTAAGCAAAAAGGAAAGTCATCAGTGCACCGTTAGCCCCAACGAGAGGAACATTTTTTAAGTGTATATTTCAGACATTTGTTGCGGAGACAACATTTTCTTCAATAGATTCTGTCTACGTGAACAATTACCATCTCGACAGTATTCTTTAAAAGCTAAGGAGAAAACTCGCAGAAGGCGAAGGGAACCAATCTTCTAACCCCCCTCCCACCCCCCACCCCCCGACCCACCCCCCCGGGGTAAGTGCTGATGTGTTTACCAATTTAGCGCACCGTGTGAGTTTGCCTATTACTTTTCTGTGTGGCTTTTGTATCAGCTGAGAAATAGGCAGCTTTTACCCCTGCTCCTTTCTGCCCTCAGGGCCGGTTCAATACAAATTTATTTGGTCGGGTCAGTTGGAGTTTAGCTCGGGGGTGGGGGGAGGGGGGGGGGTTAGGGTTGTGGATCAGAATGACACTTCTGCTCAAAAATAACAAGACAGAGACATTTTCTTGGGAGGGAAAGAGATTTTTTTTTTTGATTGTTTTTTTTCCCCCCCTTCTTGGTAAAGACTTTGGTAATGACTGGCAGCATGTAATACAGTGCATCCGAGATGACTCTTGCATAACAAGCCATGAGAGAGTGCTGGCGGAGGTGTCTGTGTAGTTTTAGTCGACACGCACAGGCTGTACTTTCCAAAAACTGGTGACGCTGTTTGGAAAGATGCGCAACCATTGTTAGGATTTGTTTTTCCTTCCTTTTTATGTCCAGCAGCTGGCACAAATTAAAAGTGAAAATATTTGTGGTGTCACCGCTGATGTTCACAGTCTGCGTGCGATAAATTTTATCAAATGCAATTTTGTCCGCTGTAACTTCATTTAAAAACAATAATAATTACACGAGACAAACAAAAGATGAAGCAACCCTCCCATCTGCTTTTTTTCCCCCCGGCACGCCACTTTACCATTCATTTTTGTTTTGTTTATCACCTTAACCTTGCGGCCAGCAGCCGCGGGCAGCTGTTTTCAATCAGGAACCTCTGATAAACTGCGCAGTTTAAACACAGTTGGCCACGAGCTGGTGAGCGTAGCAGCTAGCGAGGTTGTCATGAGGTGAAAAAGTCAAAAACCGAGTCAGAAGGAGAGCGAATATTCGGGCTTTCATTCATCAGATTGTCGTAAGTAATGTAATCTAGCGTCTGCTGAATGTGTCAATATGAACCGTGCGCCAATTTTAACTTTACGATGTCCTAACGTGTAAAATATATTCAGTTAAATTTGATTTTATGTATAAATTTATAGCGCCAAATCACAACATAAGTCATCTCGGGGCACTTAACACAATAAGGTCTTCACAACAGAACGGAGAGGAACACTATAATTCAACATTTCCCACATAAGCAACAGTTGGAAGGCACATTTTCTTTTAACAGGACGATACGTTGCGGTGAGGGGAGAGCAGAGAGAGAAAAGAACAGCAGAGAAAGATGACAAATAAACACCGGAAAGGAAACGCAGTTTAGAAACATTTAGCTTCGGAACCAAAAATACCAGATGTTGTAAACTTCTGCTGCTTCAGTGGCCAAAAACCAAATAAAAACTTAACAATGCTTTACAACAAAATCGCTTGCTATTGCCCCCGGAAAAAAAAAACGAATACTTGGTCAACATCTACATCCAGGTCCAAAAATCTGACATAAAACCATTCACTGTGAAATTCATGGTTGCAGTGTTCAGTTTCCTCATAGAGGTAATTTCTTCATACTTCAAACACAACATTTTCTTGGGGAACAACAGAACCAGCACAGAAAATACAAAGACTGTGATGAACACCATTTATAATAAATAAACATGTCGTCATATAAAATATAGCTAAATGGGAAAGACACAACGTAGTGAATTTGAAAACGATTTGATTTTTGGGTTTTTTATTTTCCTGGGATTTATCCGACCATAAAACCTCGGCAATTGAATAAAAATCACTGCCGGGGCGATGCAGACGTCTTGGTTGATCTTTCTTAATTTGATATTCAGATTTATTACTTCTCTTTCTGGCGAACCGCTGTGTCAGACTGTGTTAATGGACTGTTTAACATCTAGAGCAGAGTCAGATACAGACAGAGCCCGGAGGGGGAGGCGCATCTAAACACATGACTGATACGATCCACCGCACCTTAATGGCTCATCGGTGTTGAGGTATGCTTTGTGCATTTTTGGTTGTTGTGTCTGTACATATTTGTGTGTTTACTGTTTGTGTGTGAGCATGTCAGAGCTCCTCTCTGCTGCGTGCCGATAAATGCGACGGCTGAGCGCTCTTCATCAGAACGAGGACTCTTATTTGCCGCCTCTCTCCCCCCATCCCCTTTTTTTTTCCGCGGCGTCGACTCGAAGCGGATATTCGCCGAGAGCGAGAAAGCGGTTTAACTGAGTTGTCACCGAGTTGTAAAATCGCGTAAGAAAAAAAGAAAAGAAAAAAAAAAGCAGGATGATCTGAAAGTTGCAGTGAGCGCACGGGAAAACGTCGCGTGTAGTCAAAACGAGTGGCGGAAAAAGAAACGAACTTGTCTGACTTGCCGCATGTAAATACAAATGACTGAAAGACATCTTCTTAAGTTAAAATATCTTCACTGCCGTTGTGAAGAAACGGTTCCACTTTGCCCCTTATAGAAGAAAAAAAGTCTTTTTTCCCCCTCAGTTAATGTTTAATGCATATTTCATATTCTTATGCCCACACACAGATAAACAAAGTCCCACACAGTTTGTGAAAAAAACCCCTGCGTGAACACAGCTGATTTGGAAATTTTCCGACCTTTTCAGATTAGCACCTAAATGTAATATACATATCTATGAATATTAAAAAGGTATTAAGAGTTACGTGACATATGGTTCGTGATCAAGTCAAAAAGAAAATTATATCCCTGCAGCAAATTCTGTGGCTGGCAGAAGTACAGATGAATCTATTTGAAAGTGTCCAAAACAAAAAATATTATTTACTGTTACTGGAGTTGTGACAGCAAGTTACAAGTTATTTTACCATGTGAGGCTTTATGGGAGGAAAGTGTCACACTTAAAGCAGTAAAGTGTGAAGAAAGGCTGATTTCATTTTTTTTTGTACAAGAGTGTAATTATCAGTTTTTTTAAGTGCCGAACAATTCAGTGGAAAACGGCACTTGACGGCTCGATTGTCTCAGCTCACCGATTCATTTCCAACTTTAAACCTCAGATCTGTTTAGTGACGTCTGTTCTCTGATGCTTTTGTAACGTCTCTCTTTGTGCGTTCTTCTTTTGTCTCCTGTTCGTTTCAAAACGGATCTTAAAACCAGCGAGATCGCCTTAAAAAACACAGTAGAGCCGAGACTGACGGGGAATCTGTCGTTCACCCGTGAGGAAAAACTACATAAGACTTATATCGGTGGCGGTAACTCCTTCACGCACATGCCCGAGAGTATCAAACTGAATTCTTTCATGGGTTATATCTGTTTTTTTTTTTTATAGTGTCAGTGAAGAATCCCCAAAAAAACAACTTCTTTTTGATCCCTGCGGTGAATGTGAAGTCGTGTGCCCGTGTGGCCTTTCGTGCGTCAGCGCTGTGACATTTTAATTGACGTGTTTGTCCTGAGATGGCGATGTAGATTCAGAGCGATGTTTGATCGGCCCGCTTTTTTTCTTTTTTTTTTTTTTTTTTCTAGCATCCAATATGCCAGCGGATGATAACACTTCTCCGCCGAGCGGGCCTTATCTCGATCACCTCGGATCAAAAGTTTAAAAAAAGGGCAACCCTCTCTGCATGAGAAAGACAATCAATTTCTGTCCCAATCGCAGATAAGATGAAGATCTGAGATGAGATATTCAAAAGTTGGTGTTAGAGGCCGATTTGTGTTTTTTTGTGTTCTGTGATAGTCGACTGTTTTCAATCTGAAGCCGTCGGGGGCTCCTCCGTCTCTCCTCTGTCTGAAAGAGGGAACAAATACTCATTCTTGATCGACAACGTCGCCCACTTAAATTATAGAATAGCACCAGAGCGGTTTATGTAATAGGATTGCAACAATCTGGTAAAAGATGGAAAACACTCATGATTTACATAATTCTTGCTGGGAGTCCCTGTGGAGCTAAAAAAAGATGCCATTTGGGACCACTTGACAAATCCAGCTACCATTCACACTGCAGGTTTTAGCCGTACTGTCGATTCTCCAATCCTTAATTACATGAAAGTCACATGGGAACGTGTTCACAAGAGGATCTCATCTCACTGCTACGACTCATAAGTGGCAATAAAGGTTTCAAAGTAAGAGTTTCCTCCGAGGAACTATTCATAAAGTTCCTGAAAGAAACTGTCAGCAAGGGACTCCTCAGTCATCAGAAGGGGCGGCGCCGACCCCGTCGCTAAGGACGACGTCATGTCCCATGAATTAACTGATTGCAAATGTATTCAACATTGCCGTGGCTTTTTATCCGTCATCCATTATGAGTATGCAACATTTTTTTCCATCTGACAAAACTAATGGGACTTGAATGTGATAATTCTTCAAGTCGCCCACCTTTATTTATGCATTTATTCCAGTTATGCGCTGAGGTCGGTGAGTGTTTTATGAGCACTTAATCAACTGCCAAGACAAAGTAGTGTTTAAAGAGAAGTTGTTTTTAGTTTGTGATGAATAATCCTGTCAAACGGCTTAGACAGAGCTTTTGTCGCAGGGGTATAAAATCTCAGGTGTTTTTGGACTTTTCTGACTGGTTGGTCAGCCGACTGATTCCTTACTGGCAGCCATCAAAAAAATGCTTTTAAAAGTTCATTATGATTTGATTGTCTTTTAACAAACTAATGCGTTTTTTTTCAATTAATTTTTTTTTAATCCTGCAGCACTTTGGGGTTGGTTTTTAGGACTACTATACCTCAAAGGAGTTACGTTTTACACAAATATTGATGAAAAATGTCAGAGGTCACGGAAGCTCATTTGCGGTTAGATGTTAAAGCTAGTACAAATTTTAGTCGTGTAGAGTTTCTCTTCATAACTTCAGATAACAGCCTACGTCTGAGGAAAATGCCGATCGCTCCAACTTCATGTCTTTTCCCTCCGTGCCTTTGCATTTCATGCGTTACGTTACCTGCCTGTTAGCTCGCTAAATTGTTAACCTGCGTTGCTTCTAGACGCCTTTTTTATTTTATTTTATTTTTTACACAACTTAACGACGTGAACGCCAAAGAAATAAAGACTGAAGTACAAAACTACGACAGAAGTTGGAATATTCCCAAGTTGTACTTTCCCACTTTTTCTGATGCTCATGAAGGTATAAACTCACAGACCAACGACTGGAGAGTCTATAAATGCCTTTGGGTGTTTAGCGACTGCAGCTCCTCCCACTTATCATCACGCAAGTTGGACTGCGCAGACCGTCGTAGGTTTCATACACTTGTGAGCCTCAGTACTTGTGTTTCTCCACCTCCCCCCCCCCCCCACACACACCCCGGGGCCTGTTTTTTTCCTTTATATCTGTATCACTTAACTGTAGTTTTCCTTTAAGCCTTCAAATTGTAGTTTTCCTCTGAGGCTGAAATCAAATCATAAGCAGCACTTACGCTGAGTAATATGTGACGTGATGCGAGTGGTAATGTTCTTCTGGCGGAGCGGAGCCCTACCGTGCGGAAATAAGTTTCTTCCTGCATTAGATTAGGGTGATAAATTCCTTACATGCATCTACATTACTTTTACCCAAATAATACATTGTTTTTTTTTTTTTAAAACAATCTATTACAGTGCAATCAAAACCTCCACAATGTTTTAATAAGAAAAAAGAAAAAAATAATTGCTGCTTATGCAAATTCTTCCTCTGTTCTCTGCCAGGATGCCGGTAAATCAAGCCCTTAAAAATGAATCACAGCTTTTTATTTTTGAAATCTCAAAGTCATTAAAGAGCCGTAACTCTTTGCAACTGACGAAAAACGTGATTCATCGCTGAGAGAAAGAAACGTCGTTGTTATGGGAAAGGCGGTTGAAGCTAAATAACTCGGAGGGACTTCTGCTCTTTCGAAAGGACGGCTGTAAACATGCTTGTGCAGTCATCTAGTTTCTCTTCCCCGTCCCCAGTCGTCTTCTTCTCCTCGTAGGTTATATTTTAATGCCTCACGATTCACATACCCCGTACGCCGCTTGGCGAAGCGTCGTCGCCTTGAAAAGTCCCCGTACGACCGGGGTATATTTATGCCCAATGATTCACTCTGTATCCGACTACTTTGAGATTTTTTTGCTTTTTACAAAAAAAAAAAAAAAAAAAAGGCCTTTGGGAAGCACTTCTTTTTTATTTTTCTTCTCCTTTTAGATTGCATACAGAACGTTTTTTTTTGTCCTCTTACAAAGCAGCTTTACCGACGTTTTTTTTTTTTTTTTTTTTTTGAGCTGCTGTAGACGAGATAAGACAGAAAAAAACAAAAAAAAACAAGAGGGCAGCAAAAAAAAAAAAAAAAAACGGTTGCTTTTTCTGGTTTACTAACCAACATTTAATATGCAGTCAATTACAGTGGTGCTAAATTAGATAAATCAACGCAGAGAAAAAGGCCGGAAAGAAAACCATTCAATTGCACTGAAAGGCTGCGTTTGGCAGAGCCTGGCTTGTTTCGGTGTGTTTGTCTCCTGCTCCCACCACGCTAAAGTGAAATAGTCTCTACGTTCCACAGTGAGGTTAAAAACCAGCGCCGCAGTTTAGCAAATAGCCAAAGCAGTAATTAAGCCAAGCGGCCTCGTCGCTGTCGCACATGCGGTACGCGACGAAGTGTGTTTGTAAAATGCTGATGAGTGCAATTGTGCAAAAACTCTTCTGTACACCTGACAAGCCTTCCTCCATCGCAATCAGACTCTACAAGTTTCTAATTTGCTTCATGCACCAGATGTTGCAGCAGCTGTGCATTTTTTTTAATTTTATTTTTATATCTTCATATTATTCCGTGTGCGCTTCTTGCACGTTCAAAATGGCGCGTGCAGTTGTTTGCAACTTTGTCCGAGCTGCAGATCTTTGCTCCCAGAACGGCTTTTTTTTTTTTTTTTTTTTTTTTTCAGATACAGGTACAACTAATAACATTAATTATGATTGAATTCCATTCGGGTGCTCTCGCTACCAACGTCCCGCTATTGTGCGCTCGCTGGCATCGCTCGCTGGCACACCTGCGTGGAACCGAGCCACCCTCGGCATTTAGTGCTTTCCAGATGTGCTTCTACCCTGCCACGACATGTCCGAAAAACATCCACCGTGAGAAAAGCTCCCGCTGTGCTTTCGCTGTGTTTGTGTGATGTGAAACCAATTAATTCCAGGTTGGACAGTTTATTGTGATTTCCCTGCCTGGGGATTCGATAAGAGCAGTTGGGCTTACTGCGACATGGCAGATATTTTGGAGTCTGGTCAATCAGGACAACAGACTAAAAATATATTTTTTAAATAGAAAAGTCATCTCATTACTAACAAAATGTATTAATAAACGTACGTTCTACTAGACAACCGGTGTTTGAGAATAAAAAAAAAAAATCCAGGTGCATTTATTTGAAGTAACTAACATCATATGACATTATTAATTTACATAACGTTCCTAATGTTACAAAAAAATACTTGTTTTAACCCAAACTGTTTTTTTTTCTAAACCTAAAACCGCTTTTGATATCAGGTTGTGCGTTTGAAGGAAAAAGCAGGATGTGGGTGTAACTTATTCACTTTCACATGAACGTATTTTTTTTATTCTTTATGCTATTTGTACTCGTTCAATTCAATTTCATTTGAACTATTTATATATCGCCAAATCACATCAGGTTATTTCAGGGTACTTAATATAGTAGAGGCCCTCAGAACAGAACTGTACAACATTATAGAACGAAACCCCAACAATTCAACAAGTTCCACGTTAAGTGACAGCTGGCAGGAAAAACCTCCGTGTCGGGACTTTTGTGCTTTAAGCCGTTGAGGATTTGTTTTTGACACTAAACTCGGATCCCGTGTCGAGCGACATCCGATGATTAACTCAAGAGAAACATTTTGTGATATCGTACAGAGGAGTTTAACTTGCAGTTATTATTGTGTACTTAAACAGAACGCAATATCGTAGACGCAAGAGATGCATTTCTCCGATGTGACAGATGCCATCTCTTCATTATGTGATAAACTTTCTCTTCAGGCTGCAACGGAACGATAAGATTCAGCGTTATTAAGCGCCGTCGGGGAGGTAAACAACAACAGAAAGGATCAGAAGCGGCTGACATTTTATCCCCATCACTCTCTTTGCACCGGAACATCAATATGATTTTTTTTTCTTATCTGATGCTTAGCTGTCAGACGGATACGGCGACCGAGCTCTCGTGACGGAAACCAGTCAAAAAGGTCAGACGGAGTCAGAGGTAATGAAAGTGTGGGGGGAGAGGAGGGTGAAATGTGAAGACTTATTCAGGTAAGAGTTTTTGTGCGAGGTGGTACGGTGTAGGAAGGGAGAAAACATCCCTTTATCTGAGCACGCACGCCGTCCGTCTGCAGCCAACGCGAGGATAAAGACACCGATCTCCTCGGCTCTTTTATAGCTACTTCAAAATCCTTCTCGCTTAGTAGACGGAACATTTCCTTCTCGCCCTGAAGTGGTTAAGGCTCATCAATGTCGAGTTTTAATCCTTATTTGCTGAAAAATACTGCAAGAAGATTGGAATGTAATATATTTGACAAAATAATAAGAAAACTTGGTTGAAAACTTGAATGCGGGTTTAATTTAGTTTGATTGTTCTGTGATTCATGAATCTATTTTATAAGAAAAAAGAGTCGTATTTCTGTGATCCCGGTTCTGCCCCGACACATTGCTAACCGCTTCAATCTTCACTGCGATTATAATTCTTGAAAGTTAGCATTGAGGTTTGCTCGACCACTGTGAAGGGCCGACCAATCAGCGAACACGATAGCGTCGAAGCCGTTCCAAAACTACGGACAGTAGTGGAGCTTTAGCATACGTTGTACCAGGCTACTATTTCTCTCTGCCACGTCGGCCCCATTGACTGTATATAAAAGTGGACGTTGTTTTCGGGTCTGAAAAACTTTGGCCGATGCGGAAGCTGCAATACCACCGAGTGCCACTGGAGGTTGGCTCCAAAAAAGCTCCATAGACTCCCATTAAACATCAATACATTTTTCGACCAACGTCACTATTTATTCGTTTTCTGGCGGCCCGTCTGAAAATAATCCCGTCATGAATTAGAAAATAAGCCTCAAATAGACGTGTTCTGGAGAGGTCTGTTTGATTGACAGACCTGTGGTGCAGTCAGGTTACAGATGTCGGCGGGCGGGGACGTAGTATCGGCGGGTGTCCAATCAGAGTCAGGTCCCCGGCTACAGGGGTCCCTTTAAATATCTACTACATGAGCAGTGCATCTCAATACTATTAAACCGTTTGCTTCATTTTTCTAGTGACTCCCGCTCGAGCGGACGTTTACGTGGCTGCGGGGCCTCGACTGGTTCGGCTGCCTGAGAAAATGGATTCCATTCAATATGTAAATGTCCGCGAACGTGGCACATGAAATATGTAACACGGCCCACGAGGTCTCAAAAGTTCAATCACCTACGCGTCCGCGTCGTGTCGGATTGCGCCTTTAAAATCGCGGGACCGCTCGCTCGGCTTTTTTTTTTATGCCGCAGACGAATGACAACGAGCTCCCGCGTCAGCGCGGCTCGATCACAACTCATCGAGGTTCGCACCATTACCCCGCCATCATTACAAACATCTAACCACTCCAATATTTCCAAGCGAAAAGATTAATAGATTTTTTTCGGGTGGGCGTCCTTTCGAAAATATCTTGGGTGGGGTGGGGGTGGGGGGGGGGGGATTCATTTTCACAGCAAAGAAAGGAGGTCTGAAACAGATGAGCAGTAATTGTGCGGAAACACAATGTAGAGCCGACTCAGGAAATAAAAAAAGAAACAACAGGTTTTTGCTGGATGAATAATTTATGACAGCACTCTTTTTTTCTTTTTCTTCTTTTCTTTTGTTAAATCAAATGCACTCATTCATGCGGTGCCAGAACACACACACACACACACACACACACACACACACACACACACACACACACACACACACACACACACACACACACACACACACACACACACACACCTTGTTTCGAACCAGAAGGCCTTTTTTTCTTTTCTTTTTTTAAGTCAGTGGCGCATCTGCTGAGGAGGAAGAAAAAAAGAAAGGTGAGCCCGAACGACGACGCAAAGGTATCATTCAGGTACGAATTAGCATCCATTAGCTCGTGCTCCCCTGATAATTTATCCTGTCTGTCATCACTTAGCTTCAGCTGCTGCCCGGCAACGGGAAAAACGCAGGAAAGCAATGTGAGAATTTATTTTTCCCTCCATGTCATTTTTCCAAAAGTGCTTCCAGACTAATCTTACAGCGTTACGGCGTCAAAACGATGAGATGGGGAACATGAACATACCTTCATAGGACCCCTCCCCTCCCCCCACACTGATTACATTTCACTATAAGCACCATGTTTCTGAGTGTGTGTGTGTGTGTGTGTGTGTGTGTGTGTGTGTGTGTGTGTGTGTGTGTTGCAGCATTTTGGTTGGGCTGGATCAGAAACCCCAGTGCAATCAGTTTTTAATTTCCCTGAAATCAAATTACATGGAAGGGCAATAACCAGAGCACTGGACTAAAGGAAAGTCATCTTGGAGATTATAAATCGACCCTGGAGAGTGTGTGTGTGTGTGTGTGTGTGTGTGTGTGTGTGTGTGTGTGTGTGTGTGTGTGTGTGTGTGTGTGTGTGTGTGTGTGTGATATACGACGCAACAATAGAAATCAGCTCCACCGGAGCGGCCCTCTAATGACACGCGTCGAAGGTCGGATTGAAAAAAAAAAAATACTCAAAATTTCCGTCGGCTGCTTCCTGTAAACTCCTGACATCATAATGTACCCGATTAATTAGGCCATTAAAGAAAGAAGTATCGGAAAGGGGACGCGGCGAGTTCGCAAACAAAGCGGGGGCGACGGGATCAAAACATATCGGATCCCCCGACGCTCCAAAATAAGTTTGCTTTGCCGTTGTTGTTGTTGTTTTTTTTTTGCTCTGTCATTTACGCTCTGAGATAAAAGATCGTTTCTCCTTCCTGCCGTTGGAGGTTTCTTCCTGTTAAAAGGGAGTTGTTCCTTCCCATTGTCCAGACGTTTTCTCCAGTTAAAAACGAGGCAGAGTCTATAACCTGGATGACTGGTTCTTACAAGCTTTAAGTTATGGCGGGTAGTTGGAAGATGAAGTTCTGTTCTTTTAATATAAAAAAAAAAGCTGTCAGACACTTGCAGCTCCAACCTAGCGCGCTTTAATAGGAGAAAAAGCACTTGGGCACTGCAGCGACCGAGCTCGCCTGGATAAACTATTTCATGTCATAAACAGCGCTGTAAAATGAATTATATATCTTTCCACATAAACAACATTTTAAAAAGTCACCGCAAGCGTGCTCGCACGGGCAGACAAACCTTCGACGTCTCGTGGACATGCTTTGCGACGCAGCCGCCAAACTGCGTGTAAAGACAGAGCTGGCTTTATGGCAAGTGGAATTAAACATCGAATACGTCCCGTCACACAGGGAGACTGGACGAGAAAATAAATTTAAAAAAAGGCGTTTAAAACCGAAACAATAAGCTGAAAGCTGCTAAAAAAGCTCCGCGTGCACGAGGAAAAAAAAAAACTGCCGATTTTGGCGCTTGATGATTTGTTGGTTTGTCACTATGAGCCACGGCTTGTAATATAAGCCGTCACACATTAGTTGGATCCATTTTTACGATGCTTTTCGGTGCAGTTTTAAGTAGTGAAATGTAAATTAAAGTATTTATTCACCCAATAAACCTCGGAGGAAAAGTGTTTCCAACTTTCCCGGTCACACATCTAAACACCGTACTTCTGCCGCGAGCGCTCGACTTCGATGTTTTCCCTCCGCCCGCCACATAAAATGCTGAGATCTGTTTAATTAGACTCGTGGAAGCCTCTCACCCTCGGCAGATCAAAGCCTTTAAACCAACCCGCAAGTTTCTGTCTCGTGTTTATTTTGAGCACATTTTTACCTGGAGATGACTTTTCTATTTATTTTGTGAGCTATACATTTTTTTTTTTTTTAAATTTTTGAGTTTCTGTCTATTCCACAAAAAAAAAAAAAAAAAAAAAAAAGAAATGCTAACATGTTTTGTATTTAATGCGGAGCGATGTTCGTGAGTCTCTATTTTCCAGAGCGGATGAGGCTTTTAAGGGAGCGTTGTACATCAACTGAGGACCTTTATGTGACAGGAGGGAGAGGGATCAGAGCTGCTTTTTGACCTGGAAATCATACCGTAGCACGAGATTAACTTACAAATACGCTGAGTGCACGTCTAGTGGATGTTTTGTGGGGAATGGGAGGAAATAAACGAGGGTTGGAGGGAGCGATTGAGTTAAAAGCTTGTTCCGAGGAGACGTTTCGGGACACGGCCCCCGCCGGAGATTTAAATCAATCAGCTTGCGCTCTGCAGGGAAAACAGGAGGAGACAGCTGATTGGTAGATTAGGACGGAGACATGTTCTGTCAACCCTCTCGCACTCCAAATCTCTGACTTAATGCATCCAAGCAGCATGATTTCCATTATCTGTTGCGGTTCAACCCCCTTTTTTAAATTTTTTTATTTTTTTTATTTCCAGAAGCCACAGAGTGTGGCTGGTGCGTATGAACCGAATCCCTCTGGCACGCATGCAGCCAGAGGGATTCGGTTAAACATTTAGGATGTGACTTGCTTTGAACCCAGGGAATTTTCACGCCATTGATCCTCAGCTCAGAGTTTGGCTTGTGATAAAAAAAAAAGAAAAAAAAAGGAAGTTTAATTGGCCTATTGGTTTCTGAGCTTATAAGGAAGCCCACTGTCTCGGATTAGTGTTTCAACATAAGGGAAATTATATATTTTTTTCACCAATACTGCATGGCCATGAGAAAAGTCACAGTCTGTAAAAACTTGAGTGCACTAATTAAATTCTCACATTTATTTTTACACGCATTATTCTTGCACTTAATTTAGTGGCTCTTTTCTCGCAATTGTCGGGAACAAATTCAACTCCTGCCTGTGAGGGCTTTAATTATAATGTTGTTGTTGACTGAAAAAGCTTTTCTTATCCTCTTGTTTTTTTTATACTGTAGTTCAAGCAAGCGTCAACCAGCAGCGACGTCACCGTGGGTTTGTGAACGGCCGCTATGAGGCCTCCAGTCCAGATTTTGACCGACGCCATCTTTGCTAGTTCGGAGCCGGTAGTGATCAAATTTGGATGAGCTAAGGAGGAGTTAGCGAGGGATCTGACCCAATTTGATGGGAAACCCGGTGATACAACATCCCGCCCATTAGCCGTAACCTGACCGCACCACAGGCCTGTCAATCAACCAGACCCGCCCCTAAAAACACATCTCTTTGGGGCTTATTTTCTAATTAATGACGAATTATTTTCAGATGGATCGCCAAAAAACTAATAAGAAGGAACGACTTTAGCTAACAACACCGAGATAACTCTTAAAATGTTATTGACTTAGAATTTCTTAGAGAAGTTGAATGGGAGTCGACCTCTCGTGGCACTCGGTGGTATTGCAGCTTAAAGCGCTTCCGCAACAGCCTCATTTTCCAGACCCGGAAGCTACGGACACTTTTATAAACAGTCTATTATGAGTTCAATTCAAAAATCTTTTTTTTTTTATTTTTTTTTTTATCACTCCACTCAAACAATGCAACATGCTCTGGTTACGTATCTCATCTCGGGGGGAGAAAAATGTGGTTTTAATTAATGCAATTAATCATCGGTACAATTATCGTTAACCAGGCGTGACATATATATTGCACCTGCATCTGTGATGTGTTTCGGTAGATTGATCTTTCTGTTGTTTTGTTTTTTCAATCTTCTTAATCAAAAGGAGGGTAACTCTTTGGAAATCTTTCACCGAACATATATTACTGCCGTCGTGACAACTCGTCGGCGCGCCTCCGGTGATAAATCAGGTGTTAATATGCGCGGCGAATTAAAACAGATGCCGCAGAAGGCCGGAGGCAGCTGGTATTTTCATTACACCTGGAGATTAAGATCAACGGGGGGAAAGGACTGGGACATAAAAGCGGAGCTGAAGTTTAACCCGGAGCAGCCGCACAACCGCCACGTCAGCACATACGACCGCTGGAAGAGGGTGTTTCAATAGATCCCAAAAGGGGTCTCTACGATTCAAGACACTGGACCAGTGGTGATGACGCAAATTTGTGAGCCTTAGAACTTCATTAAATCTTCCGGCTTGAATTGACTCGTTAGGACTCGCGAGGCACGTCGCAAACCGTCGTCAAGGACGGTAAGATCTCGTGGTGACACTGCGGGCTCCTCCGAGCACCTCGACCGAGGATCTGAAATGGATGGCTAATGGACGCCTGCAAAGCAGAGGAAGGCTATAAAAAGAGCGCTCCCGGGCTTGCAATTTCCACCGACTGACACGCCATTAAAGAATGACATTTAAGGCGAACGGTGGAAAAGTCAGGACGAGATCTGCTACTTGAGAAAAACTCCACATTTGGCTGCGAAAAAGGAGCTGCGGGGAAGGTGTTATCTGTCACAGGAGAGGAGGTGCGCTGTTCCACAACAGCCTACACGGGGGAATCTTTAAGAAGGAAAAACCTCAAAAGTCTTCAAAGCAACATCTGGGTAAGCCGGAGCTTCACCGAAACCCCTTTTTTTTTTTTTGCGGCCACCAAACACCTCTCCAGCGCCGGGCTGGAAATGTTCCGCCGAGGTCTCGTAGCTGCCAGTGGCGCCTCGTTTTCACGGACAGACGGAAGAATTAGATTCCACCAAATACCAGCCAATGTTGCAGTAAATCAAGGAACTGAAAGTGGGAACGAGGTCAGCTTTCTACAACAGGACAACGGTCCAAAGCGTACGTCATAATTTCAGAATGAACTACTACAGTCGGTCGGCCGTTCGTCCCGGGACGCCCGTGTTCGGCAGTTAGTGCCGGATCGGATCGCACGGGAGGGACGCAAGCTCGAACTCTACGCCGCCTGCTGACGCTAACCCCTCCCGCAGCGTAACGACCGATCACAGGCACAAAAAAAAAGAAAAAAAAAAGCATCCCTCCTAAAGATCCAATCGAGCACCGGCACCTTCGGCTCAGTGGATCCGACGGCCGCTCTGGACCTCGAGAAAATACCGAGGTCATCGTTTTCCACCTTCAGACGGCGGTTGAGCATTAAGGACGACAGCGAAACGAGCCGCGGATAACAATATCATCGAACGCCACGCTGTGAAATAAGCCTGAATGTATTTCGAGTTATTCCGCATGCTTCCCAATGCCAGCAGCATCTGGCATTACTTTTTAACTAACCGCAGCGTCGTGGCGTGAGTCCATCTACGCTGATGACGGGCTCCACGTTGGTCGATCAAATGGAAAATAGGCGACGGTGAGCTCGGCGAACACCTGCCGACACGAACGCCTGCGTTGGGTATTTTCAGGTCGGCCATCAATTTATCGCTAACTACATTGACGTGCCGCCATATTGCAACACGCTATCTGGATGAGCACGCCGGAGATGGAGCGACTCGCCACCTCGCCAGCTGTTCACGCGCTCACACAAATAAAAACAAAAAGTCTTTCTAGCGTCATCAGATGAAATCAAATCTCCTCTCAACCTTACAGATTTGTGATAGCCGGAGCTTCACAGGTGGGGCGAACTGATTATTATTATTTTTTTTTTTTTTATCATTTACCAGCAGTGTTTCAGTCTCCTACAACTCCGACTTAAAGATTGCAACGGTTTTCCTTTTTAATGTCCGACATCTGGGTCATCTTTAACTCAATCGGCATCATTGAGAGTTTCCATTCAGTTTCAGTGATGTCATAACCTCATGCTGGGGAGGTAGATGACTGAAATGTCCCGTGTCGAAGTCCTGTTGGTAGCAGAAGGACACGATGTTCAAAGACGTGTCAACAGACAAAAACCTTATTACAACTACGATAATAAGAAGTTCGGTCGGCTGAAAGCCTGTAAGAATTCCACACGAGCGAATTTGTTCTTGTTTGAGTTTTAAGATTTTATTTATGTCGTCAATGAGGGTGTTTATTTCTAATAATGTAAAAAAAAAAAAAAAAAATGACTGGTGAAGTTATTTACTTCCATAAAAAGATTGATTTCTGTTTTTCCAGCTAGCATCAGATAACAATTTATTCTCTTTTAAAGATATGAAATAAGAACAATTTATGAAAAAGGTCACAAATATCTTAAACTGTTTTATTTATGAGGTGTTTTATCACAGAGGCCCCCTGAACCTTCCAGACCACTGATGGCTCTGTAACCAAAGCACATTTCCCGAGACCCTGGCTCCGCCCACTTATTTCACACCGCTTCAGTCTTTTGCCAAGCGGCTTTTTGTCGGTGCTTTCCTTTTTAAAAAAAATATATATATTAATTTAATCGTTTTATTTAGATGTGAATGACAGACCCCGACGTCTTCAATGAAAAGTTCCGCTTCACTGAAATTACCTTCGCTTTTGTTTTTTTGATAAACAAACCCCGAACACGCTGCTGTCGTCAAGCGTCGGCGTATTTGATCCAAACGCCTCGCGCTGTCATTTTATCCGAGCGAGGACGCCCTTCATCGTTAAAACCGCACGAGCGGCGAAGGAGAAAAGATAACGATAAGGGAAATGCAAATCTAGTCCCGGTAAACATCTCATTCATATGACGGCGACTCTTTCCCGTCGTTCAAACTCGGCGGAGCGACACCTCGCCGACATCGTCTTGGATTCGTAGTTTGCTCCTTGTCAGCACGTCGGCAGCGGGACGGCGAAGGAGGAAATGACGACCCGCTGCAGCAAATAGACGGTGACTGAAGTTTCCTATTCGTCTTGTCCCGCTTCGTTTGTTGTTGTTGTTGTTATTGTCGGTGGACAATATGACACCGCAGCAATCCAATCTCCGACTGAAACAACATGCCGATAAGATAAAAGGAAAAGAAAAGCCGAGGGACCCCGGAGACCTGATTTATTCCACAAACGGCGTCGTCAATGATTCACGCCTCGCGTTGACATGCGTTACCGGCATCGGCCGGGAAATCGGATCGCTCTTCCTCGGCAAAATGCAAATAACCGCTTCCACCTTCTCGCGACGGATGCGACTTTTCTGACGTTCGTCAGGCTTTTTGGAAAGACCTTGTAATCGGCGGCTTTGATAGGCCGCGAGAAAATTGTGGTTTCGCACGCTGAAGGACATAACTTGCGAAATCGATCGCGCTCGATTCGACGTGCCGCTTCTGAGTAATAACGGAGTTTCGGTGTTTGAGAAAATATCAGATTAGAATCTCCTCCTCGGGACGAACAAAACATCGGTGGTTATTAATGGCGACCGCGGTGAACACATGAACGTTATAGCTGCTTGATTACATCCGTTAGTGATTTCATTGCGAGTACGTCATCTTCATGTATTCTACTTCATATATACTTGGTAATGTTTGATTCATGGACTTTACTTTTGTATAAGATATACAAAGCAATAGAAACAAACACAGCTTTGTTTTTCCTTTCCTTTATTTAGTTTGATTAAGTCTCTTGAAATATTCAGATATTTTTTTCCCCACAAAAAAAAGTGTACAAATGGAGCTTCATATTCTGTAAATCCCCCCCCCCCTCCACACACACACACACACACAAATAAAAATTCCTGTCACGGCCTGCAGGCTTAATATCCCGAATATCACGGAGGATAAACTACCGCAGGATCAGGTTTTACTTTCACAATTTCAGAGCATCAAGTTTTAATTCAACAATGTTGCCTTGAGGCAAAAAAACGAATATTTACAAAACTCATGTCTTCAAAATTGTCAATTATACTTTAAAGCCTTGTGCACTTGCTTGAACTCAACCCACCTCAGTGTTTGACGGTCAGAACCAGGCTGTCAGATATTTCTATATAAAAAATTGAATGGGAAGGTCAGACAGTGAATTTGACCTCCAATTTTTTTTTAAATTTTTGATTTAAAGACAAATATGTTCCTTTATTTTGTTCTTTCTTTAAAAAAAAAAAAATAAAAATCACACACACACACACACACAGCGACATTGATCACAGTGTGGCCACACAGTTCATTATCCCGAAGGCTCGTCCTTCCTCCCCCTGCTGTTACGTTACAGGCTGCTGCCCTCAGCAGATGTTTGTGTCTGCGTTAAAACAGCGCAGGTGTGTGTGTGTGTGTGTGTGTGTGTGTGTGTGTGTGTGTGTGTGTGTGTGTGTTGGAAATCCAGTTTGTAATATTAACATAATTCATTACACCTTTCGTTCAAACCTGGACAAAAAAAGAAACCACACTAGAAAGCTTCTTTTGTTTCGGGGCTCTTTAAAGAGCTGATTTTGCTCCTGCGGTACCTTTTTAATGGAAACGCCTCCTCAGAGCGCTCATACAAAGGACGCCACCTCAAAGGACCGGCTCTGATCATTTAGGACGCACAATGCACTTTTACCGCATCAGCACTCTGATGCTATAAAAATCATTTTGAATAGAGTGGCGCACCGAGGTATTCGTTCACAATGGATAATGAACCCCTCCCCATTTATCTCTCTTTCCGCTGTCTTCTGTCCTCCCTCTTCAGTTTTTTTTTTTGTTTTTTTTCCACGATTGGATAAAATATTGTCGGGACGAGTGTTTGTAGTGTTATTCTTGTTTTATTGAGCAGAAAAGGTGGAGACGGGCGATAATTTGTGCTGCGTCAGCTCGAAGCGACGCGGTGTGTAAATCGGAGCTTACGGCAGGAGGAGCTCATTAACGTGGGTGAAGCGCGACAGATAGCGACTACGTGAGGCCTGACGGAGAAAAAGCGAGAACGTGATCACATTTTTTTTTTTAAATGAATTTTTTTCCATCAGTTAAAAGTGGATTGGTGATATGATGCAGATGTATGGTTGCTATGGTTATCTGCAGTACATCATGTGTAGTAACTGTGGTTAAACTTATCCAGAAGTCTTTTTACAGACCATTGGTTACAAAATAGAAATGACCGTTTTCCATGTCCCTTTTTAAAAAAAAATATATATATATATATTTCTGTAATATTACACAAATTTCAATTCTGTTTTTTCAAAATTGATCCTTTGCTTATTTTTTTAATTTATTTACTCACTCATTCAATTGTTTTCCTGCTCTGAGGGGTGAGGGGGGGGATGTGCTAGATTTGTTTTTGTCAGTTTGGTTGAAACGCTTACTGTTTCATCAGTTGTGCTCATCGGGCTGCTAAATTAAATTTTTGTCTCTTTTTCGTATTCCTTTTTAAAAAAAAACCCGAAATTTTCAGATACGAAGAGTCCAAAAAAAGGATTTGTAAAAACAAAATAAAGGCCTAATCTGAAAAAGCTGCGTTCAAGGTGGGGTCGTACACAAGAAGAGTCCGTATGCACGGCGCCCTCTGGTGGTATTCACGACTCTAAATCTTCTACAAGCCTCGAGTTCGCTAGTTGTAACATTTTTGCTGACGTTTATGGAAAAGTCAGAGGACACGGAAGTTCATTTTTCTCTGGATGTTCAGCTAATATATTGTAATTTTAGTCATGGAGAGTTTTTATCTTCATAATTTAGATAACAGCCGACGTCTGAGGGAAAATGTTGATCTTCCCAACGACCTCATCCCCCCCCCCATCCCTGTGGACTTTACAATTCCCACATTGCGTTACTGTTAGCTCGCTCCTTGACCCTCCCACTGTTCTCAGGACTGTGAAATAGTTCCCGTTGTCCCAAAAAACGAGTAAACTCAGCTGGAAATGCTTGGAAATGTACAGAATGTCGTAGAGGAACCTCTACCTCTGTGCCGATCGACTTGATGCAAAATGTGAAAAATTCCTGACCATCATTCACACCAGTTACCAAGCACCGACCTCCTCTTCTGGCCCGCTGTTACGGGCGCCCATGTGGATGTACTAGTCCACTTCTCTCACATATTAAGTGCCATTTGCATAATTCCACAATAATAGCTTTTCATATGACCACTGGATGTCCACTTAACTCCCGTAACCTAGCAACACCTCGCTTGATTGAACTCCGTTCGGCGAAGATCGCGGAGGGCATTTGAAACTTTGCCAGATGTCTATTAGAGTTTCTGCGAGACTGAAACTCAGAGCGGTCGGATGACAGCTGACATTATCATGAATACAAAAAAAAAAAAAAAAAAAAAAAGATATTCAGGCTATGGAGTCGTTCCAGCGAGTATTCAGGGGTTGAGTGACTGGTTTGACACCAGCTTCACTGCCGTAGAGACTCTCTTAATACAAAAAAACCCCATAACAATACAGAAGCCCGCATACTGGAACACTCATTCCTACACTGGAAAAGCGCTGTCGACAAGGCAATAAAACACTGCCTCTGCGTAACGTAATTACACCGGATAAACAAGCCAATGGAAATTGTTTGCAGCCCGCGTATCATGTTTCTGCCGCAGCCTAAGAAGCATCATTAAAAAAAAACAAAAAAAAACACAAAAATAACATTTGGAGGAGGCGGGGGGGGGGGGGGGGGTGCATGGAGTGTGTGTCGGAGTCGTATTATTCCACCGGCAAGGATACTGATTGGGGGATTAGGGTTTATGCCCGTGTGTGTGTGTGTGTGTGTGTGTGTGTGTGTGTGTGTGTGTGTGTGTGTGTGTGTGTGTGTTTCTTCATAGCTGCTTTGATGCAAAACCAAAAATAATCACGGCTGTAATTTGGTTTACTTTGACAGAGAACGCAGTTACTGAGGGTCAAGTGCGCGACAATGACAAACTTTTTTTTTTTTTTTTTTTTTTTTTTGGACCGTCATATAAAAGTACGATAGTGTACGATAATGCACTTATCGGCTTTTTTTTTTTTTTTTTTTTTTTTTTTGTCCTTTTTTTGTCCTTTTTTGCTTTAGTTTCCTTTGCAAGATTAACTTTTTATTTTATTTCACTTGTCTTTTTGGGGAGGTTATCTGTGAGATTTAATACCGTGACCGCTCTTCTATACCGCGCTCTCCTAGAGGAAGGAGAAGAAATTTCATTACAATAAAAAAAATCACCTAATTAACTGCACTACAACGCACACACACACACACACACACACACACACACACACACACACACACACACACACACACACACACACACACACACACACACGTTGCCCTCAAATGTCAGGTGCTGAGGTTATTCAAACACCTTGTCACCGCTGGAGCTTTCTTTTTTTTTCTACATTTCATATCGAGCTAATTGGAGTGAACCCTCGTGACTTCCACGTGTAGCTGTATGGCATTATTCACTTACTCTGCGAAGAGGACACCAATTAAAATGATTACTTCTCAGATAATTCGAGGTTATCAAAGTGGAAAAGATGGCACAATGGGGGCTCTTTTTTTTAATTTGTCTGTGAAATCTCGGCGTGTCTAATTTTCCGGGTGAACTTTTTCTAGGCCTCGGTCTGTCTACGCTAATAATAAATCCTCCTCGGTAAGTCAACAGTTAGACTTCGTCTAACCTTTTCAGAAAGTGACACGGGCTCTTTGTTCTTGTCGTTTCATTATCTGCTCATTTTTCAGCGCTGTTTTTGAGACGATTTGTTAGAACTTAACAAAGGAGATATCTGGCTTTTACATGTTGGCCGGGAATCACGCGTTAATGAGCAAATGGGAAGTGAGAACGTTTCTGATGTCCGAGTGCGGAAAAAACACCTGAAAGCCTGTTGACCTTTTACCGCATCCCCCAGCGGGAAAGTGTGACATTTTCGTGAGAGCTCAAGGAAATAGGTTTTAACTAAGGACGTCACGAGAACCGATACTTCGGGACTAAAATTATGAACACGGTAGCCTGGTTTCCTGCGGTACAGACGGAACACAAGTTAACGTGTGGAGTGGCGTCAGCAAGAGTTTTAGTTAACGTTTATATTTTCGCAACATGTCTTCAGTCACGTCATCTTCACGTCCTGAAATGTTATTGTTTGTGAACTATGGCTCGTGGCTCGACCTGGTAACACGGCAAAACGTGAAATGGACACGGCGGTCCGCTACAGCAAAACGTGAAATAGACACGGCGGCCCGCTACGGCAAAACGTGAAATAGACACGGCGGCCCGCTACGGCAAAACGTGAAATAGACACGGCAGTCTGCTACGGCAAAACGTGAAATAGACACGGCGGTCCGCTACTGTAAAACGTGAAATAGACACGGCGGTCCGCTACTGTAAAACGTGAAATAGACACGGCGGTCCGCTACTGTAAAACGTGAAATAGACACGGCGGTCCGCTACTGTAAAACGTGAAATAGACACGGTGGTCCGCTACTGTAAAACGTGAAATAGACACGGTGGTCCGCTACGGCAAAACGTGAAATAGACGTGGCGCCATGTCACTCTGGTTCGTCCACTCCCATTTTTGAAGCCGTTGTTCTGCTCGGTCTCCTTTTATTTTTTCAAAAAGATATATTTCCAAAAGAGAGTTGGAGAAGGTCTGGGCAGGAACACCCCCAAATGTTAGAAATCTAAAATTAGACACCGTTGCACTCCCCACATGACTCCCATCCACTCAACGCTGCCACCTAATAATTAAGTTTCCCCACAATTAAAATGTTTTCTTCGTTATATTTAGGTCACGATGAAGTTGACTGACGGATTACGTTGTGGCACTTCGTTGGTTCAAGAAAGAAAGTTTCCATTCATGAACTGCTACCCACTCTCCTGATAAAAAAGGATTACCCTTTAATATTCCCTGCCAAGATCTTTATGTGCAGAGGACATAAATGAAGAACAGGAAATAGTTCAAAGTCAGTTCATCCTTCATGACCATCAACAAAGCAGTCTTGATACCAAATCCCCCATATGCCTGAAGATGATTCAACACACTTCTCATCCAGCAAACATGAAGCAGTACTGATATGAAGTCTCTTACAGACGGAATAAGTCATCATCCACAGATATCCATATCTGCAGCAGTGCATATCCAAATTGTAGAACAACGCGCAACTCGCTTAATGTGAAGCTTTGGAATCACTGTATCGAACAACAGCTGTGCAGCAGGATATGAAGCAACGTGTAAAGACAAGGGGCTTTTTAAAAGGGATTGTTGGGAAAAAATAGCATTCGACTTAATGCTTGTGGTTCCTCATAAACAATTACTTAATCAAGCTGAATTCATTTCCTGCCTCTCTTCTTCTTTTTTCTTTCGCCTGCTGTTTGCCTAATTAAAGAGAAATCAGTAGTTGTGCTTGTGCATTTAAAAAGCCCCAAACTATAGTCGATTCCTTAAAGGGGATCGCAGTGGAATTAAAGACGGCCCATTTACAATCCTAAAGGGATCGTTTTCTTTTAGATTTTTGGGTCGCAGTGGCCAATGGAAGCCACCAAAAAATGTGACAAGAAGACCTGGTGATAGAATAACAACAGAAAGAAACACCATCAGAGGATTATGTTGTTTATGAGAAAGCCAACAGTTTTATCTAAATGATTTAAACCCCAGTTTAAGTTACATATAAAATCATAAGCGAAAAAAGTTTGGAGAATTTCTTTAAAACCTGTGATCATTTGCCCTACTTGCTTACTTTTTGGAAATGTTGAATATATGAATCTGTCACAAAATTAAAGAAATAATAGCAAGAACTACAATCAGAAGACCTTTTAATGAACCATAATTATTCTTTTTTTTTATTATTCTTTTTAGTATTTATTATTGTTTTCTTTTCCGTTGGCCCCAAAGTAACCGAAAGCTACTTGGTGCCAACAGAGGGAGCAGATCGGTTTATTGTAGCATTTTTTTTTTTTGCCGGAAAATTAGGTTGAGAATGTGCGAGACTCAACTAAAGACATTCAACAAAAAAAAAAAAGAACTGAAAGACCATACAATATTCAATAAAGCCGAAGTTGGGTGGTTATTTTTCTTGTGGGTTCATCTCTTTAAGTGACCCCTTTTTGTTTTTGGTTGATAACAGTTACATTTGACCCAGTCTTAATATAGAAATATGGTTCGGGGCAGCTTTAATGCACACTCGACTTAAGTTTGATTCTCGACTAAAAATGGGCTGCGAGTGCTCTTACGTGAAGTTCATTTGCATCGGCGGTCCTCGGAAAGTCAAATCAAGTTTGAGCCACTTAATGAAAACTTATGTTCGAGTTAATTCTAGGTGTGAAAAATATCCCGAACGAGAGGCCAGAGCGACCGGAGGAGGCTGCCGTTGGTAGCCTGAGGACAACTATTGAAGAGTGTCCCATCGTTACTGTGTTTTTTTTGTTTTTTTTACAAACTTTTCTCTACCGAACGATTAGATGACAATGTGCTTAGCCAGCAATATGCAGGGTCAGTCAGACATCGGAGAGGAAGCTCACACACCGGCGAGCATACATTTATTCGCATCAATTCTCGCACAGTTACAAAAAGAAAGAAAGAAAAAACAAATAACCGGCCGTACATTGCCTCGGGCTACGTGTGGACAAAGGCTGTTGTTGTAAATGTTAACTTGAGGAATATTAAAAAAAATAAACTGTCAAGTACAGAAAGAGGAGACGCGGAGGAAATCTCTCGGGACGGTCGAGGTTCATTCGGAGCCTCTGGTCTTTAAACTCCCTCGCTGCCGAGGGTGTGTTTTGCTGAGACAGTGATTCATTAACATACATATGAGGGGGGAAGTGTGGTCACCAGAGAATTTAAGAAGATTTGAGTTTTAAACTCTATAAGGCTTTGGCAGGCTCGTGTGTGTGTTTCCACACTGGAAGTGTTCATGGAAATTAGATGGGGAGAGGGTGGGAGGTGGAGAGAGGGATGGGAGGAGGGGGGGGGTCCCTGTTTGTCCTTGATGCTGTATTTCCAGGTCAATTAGTTTTAAAAGTCCATCAGGTGGATTTAGAAATATGATAATACATGCAGCTAAAAAAAACAAAAAAACGGATGAGTTTACTTAGGGACGGTGCCAGGCAATTTAGACCAGCACTGCTATTGTAACTGCTGAAAGCCTTAGGCACCCTTTACAGGGGGGGGTAATAAAGGACAGTTGGTATGTGCCGGAGAAGGCTGCAACTACTTTCAGCGTTTTAAACACACACACACGTATGGGACACACACGTAGGTACTTGAGAGAATTTAAATGGGATCTTCAAGGACTTTAATGCTCCTACAAAACTTTAAAAACATTAATATCTGACTGTACAGCGCTACAACCGACACCTTGGGGCCCCCCTCAAAAAAATTAATCTTACAAATGGAAGATTTTACTTGTGGTGTTCATCGGGTTCATGGCTGATAAATGATTTAGCAAAAAAAAAAAATGGAATTGGAGGATGTATGTACTTTTGAAGGGGTTATGTGAGGCTCTCTTGGCAAGTATTTTGCAAGAGCAAGAAAAAAATGTGTTTGAAATCTAACGAGCATGAAATGCATCTAGACCAAGTAGATAACCCACCATGATGTCACTCGCTGGTTTTGGGAATTGATGCTTTGAAGTCTCGAATCTGACATTTGAGCCAGAAGTGACCATATTTGGACGGGTTGAGGAAGAGCGAGCAGCGAATCTGACTGGATTTGATTGGGAACCTAAAGACGCTACACCCCGCCCACCTATCGCGGAAACACGACTTGCACCACTTGGCCTGCCAATCAAAAAGACAAACATACCGCTTTTTTTTAGGCCTAATATCTGATAAATGATGGAAATATTTTCAGATGGATCGCCAGAAAATGAATAAAAATGGAGCAGCTTCAACCAATGACTCCATAATGACTCGTGGAAAAAAAATGATTGACTTTTTATGAGAGAAGTTGAATGGGAGTCGATGGAGCCGGGAGCCTTTTTGGAGCCGACCCCCGGTGGACATTGGTGGTGTTGCACTTCATGACACTCCTACATGAGATCTCACTTGGTCCGACCCAGAAGGTACATCCACTTTTATATACAGCCTATGATCTAGACCAAAATGCAATTTAAATTTCTTCTTGAATTATTTCTTCTTTATATTTTAATGTATTTTTTAAAGGCCTTACATTACTGGTTTACTTTTGTTTTTTTACAGAGTACATTTCTACCAGGATTGTAGTGCAGTTTATCTATCTAGTCAGGTGAGGTTTTTTTTCTTTCTTCTTTTTGCAATAAGCTGACCCGCCCCATTCATTAGCCAGGACAACAGCAGGAGCAAACACCAACACATACCACCATCTGCTGCCACTACAAGCACACATCACCTGTAGGCGATGCTGTCAGTGGCAAACAGTTGTCCTTTAATCAAAGTGAAGAACTGCCAATTAATGGCCTTGTGAGACCATAATTGCCAACAGCGAGGGGGGACAACAGCTGGTGTACCATTGAGACGAGGCCAAAACCCTGCTAGCAGCTCCTACAAGGCAGCAATGCTCATTACAGAAAGCAGCAAGACAGTGAACGAAGACACCGGCGGTTTTCTCATTCACATTTATGTGGGGAGGGGGCAAGGCTTGTCCGGAGGGTGGGCCAAACAAGTTGAGTGTATACTCATTGAAACGCGAAGCAAATTATACGATAATCCTCCTGTTAGATATCTTATTCTTTACAAACAAAGCGGTGTCGTTTAACCGACGGGAGACTGTGATGTGAGAAATCTTTTTTGATGACGCGGCAAAAATATTCAGTAACTTCGGTTTTATTCAGCTGTCGTATCTCTTTTCAGCGTCACACTTTTTCGGTCCCTGAGCGTTTCTCTCTCGGCCGGTTGTACACAAAGACCGACGTCATCCGTCCGACTCCCAAAGCAGCTCGTGTCGATTTTAACATCAGGTCGTAGCTCGCCGTCCACTTCCCCGGCGTGGGAATGAAATGTTGTTTGTGTTTCAACGACAATTTTGTTAATGAGTTATTGATTCCTGAATTTTGCCAACGTCTTCACAACTCTACTGAAGTTGTGTTTAATTAAAAAAGAGAAACAAAATGTGAACGAAGGCAAAATACGATTTACTGTATATTCTAGCGTCCGTATAAATAATATAACACGCAGGCCAATTTAAATGATCCGATTGCATATTATAGTCCCATCTCTGCATCGATGCATTCAACATGAAACCCACGATGGATTAATGACCCGGCGACCCCCACAGTACCTCTGCCAGTTGCTTATTGCCACTTCCCAGCTGGTGCGTTTTCTCCAACAGGAGGTTCAGGCAGAAGAAAGCTGACTCGATTCAGCAAAAAAGGACCCGGGGTCAGCAATCTGTAAGCAGAAAGGAAATATACATCATTTTCGGGTTCTCCAGACTCTGCTCTCCCTCGGGATGATGTCGCTGCCGTTTGTCTGATAAATCCCCGGCTAACAAATAAGGAAATATTGCAGAAGACAGCTTTTGACACTAACACACAATAATTCACAGAGTATGAACAAAGCTTCCTCTGTTCTAACACACGGCGACTCACAAAGAAACCGAATCACGTTTCAATTTCTGCCGACGCGGAGTATTTGCGACGCGTTCTTCAGAGAACCAAACAACATTTCCTTTTGTTTACGCTTCTGTGGTTTGGTCGGCCGAATTTTTTTTGTTTTGTTTTCGCAAGTAGTCACTTTTGTCTCTCCATTCATCATGCGCTGATTCCCCCCCCCCTCCTCCTCCCCTGCAACCACAATGTATTGTTAAACCTTTAACTGAACTGCGACAAAACGTTTCCTTCGAATCCCAACAAACCAATTATGCAGCGAAATCTTTACATGCATTCTTGCAGGAAATGTAGAATATAAAATCATGACCGAGCAGAAAGAAATGCAACCTAGCATTCAATTTGGAAGTGAGATGTAGCACAGCAATTGTATAGCTAAGTGTGTGTGTGTGTGTGTGTGTGTGTGTGTGTGTGTGTGTGTGTGTGTGTGTGTGTGTGTGTGAGGAAGTTACAGCTCCGCTGATGAGATCAGCACCAGTTTTTCAGGACTTAGAATAAGGTGTCATGAACTTTTCAGTTTATATATTCGTGTCAGTTTTCCCCGGGATGAACTCCGCGGCGCTCGGTTTGTCTACGAAGCAGACGGCGGAAAAAAAAAACCCAACCCTCTGGAGACACCGACCCGCCCGCCGAACCGCTTTATTTTACCTCTCGGTCACTTCAATCATTCATTATTTCGAATGGCGGACAGATCGGAAGTCCATTTTATATCCTGGACTACGGCCGAGGCCACAAAATACAATCTGAGAAAAGTCCTTATGGTCATGAGCTGCAGCGGCAGCAGGTGTGTGTTAATGTCAAAAGGATTTAAAAAAAAAAAAATTGGAGGTGGGGAGGGTCAGTTAAGACACAGAAAACAATGTTAGGAATAGAAAAAAAAAAAGGGTTATAAAAGAACAGCCTGACAGACGACTGGAGTAGGAACTTTTTCGAAAAAGTTTAGTTGCCGCAGCTAAGTGCATTTACTCAAGTGCTGTCCTAAATGTTTCAGTACTTGGGCTGTACTGGAGTATATTCCAGTCTTATGAATACCAAAGGAGACTCAGAACTAATTCAAACCAGTATTTAAATTAATGAAAGACATCAAATTCTCCTTTTTTTAAAGAAAAAAATGGAAAAATGTCAAAAATATGAGCATGAATGTCCTGTTTCTATCCTGCCTTTCCCCATCAATCATCTCTCAACCCATTTATTTAATTGTGACTTCTTGAGTATTTCCTCCACTACTAGCTATGACAAATGGTTGGTATGGTTACCATCCAAAGTTTTACAGCATAAAAAATATAACATGTCATTAGTTCAAGCCACTTATACCAGAAACTTGACTGCACCCCAGGCATGTCAATCAAACCAGGCACATCCCCCCCCCCCAAAAAAAAAATAGCTCAGTTTTAGGCCTAATATCTAATTAATGACGGGAATTTAACTAATGACATCATGATGAAAAATGTATTGACTTTGAATTTCTCAAGACAAGCTGATGCTTTCTTAAAAATAGTATATTGGAGCCAGAGGTTTTTTGAAGCCAGCCTCTAGTGGCCCTCAGCGGTATTGCACGTTAAGACATTTCTGCACAATGTACAGTTCAGGCTGTTGGGAATGTCTTTAGTTTATCTCGTACGAAACCAAAGAACCAATTATCAAACTCCACGGTGCCGCTGGAGGAAAACGTCAGCGACTAAATCAAAGTCATTGGGATTAATCCCCTGAGATGGATTGTCATGACATTTTGTACGGATATTCTGAGCCTAATAGTTGTTGACATATATCAGTCCAAACAAAAATAGTGGTCAGACCATAGACTGTATGTAAAAGCGGACGTCGCTTCTGGGTCTGAAAAATGAGGCCGACGCGGAAGTGCCTTACGCTGCAATACCACCGAGTGCCACTAGAGGTCGCCTCCAAAAAGCCTTGCGGCTCCATAGAAAATCCATCTGAAAATATTCCCGTCATTAGTACAAATTAAGCCTTAAAAAGACGTGTTTTAGGGGGCGTGTCTGTTTGATTGACAGGCCTGTGGTGCAGTCAGGTTACAGCTATCGGTGGGCGGGACTTGGTATCGCCGGGTTTCCAATCAGATCGAGTCAGATCACAGAAACGGAACAGAAAACAAAGAATTACATACAAACATCATATTTTAACAGAAGGATTAAAAAGGGACGGCAAACAGAACGTTAAGCCCGTACTGTTTTAAGATCTTTTTTTCTTCTCATTAGATCTGTGAGCCGGGTAATTATTTTTTCCCCAACCTCCTCTTCACATTTAGCTCCAATACAAAATGACTCAATTGTGTTGTACTTTGCTCCCGGCCGCCGTTAATTGGCGATCAGAAGGCTTTGGGAAACCCGAACTGAAACCTTTCGACTCTATAAACACGGGATGAACGCGGCCCTGGAGTCATTACACGCTGCTCTACCTGTGGTTGCTTTAATTCAGTGTCTCTGTCACTCCTCGAGCCTTCATTTTTTTTTTCCTGTCTCGTACTGAGGGCAGCCACTAACACAGACTTTCCCCTGGTCTTCCTCCCTCCTCCTCCTCCTCCTCCTCCGCCGCCACCGCTGCCTCCTCCTATCTATAGCTTGTTAAATTTGATTGACAGCACCAGATATTTGTGGTGAAGTGTCAGGGCAGCGAGGGGTTTTGGAAATGGAACGGAGATGTCCATGCATGGGGACCGCTTGAAAGTAATATCCATAAACGTGCTTTTTGTGCGCTCCTATATCTTTAACCAATTTGTCCAGAATGATTAATTTAGCTCCAGGAGGAGCGAGTACATTGCAAATTACACTTCGTGCATTAAAATAATTTCCTGTAAGTGCGTCTGATTGCCACTCTATAATAGAGCCTCAGTCTCCTGCAATTTGTCGGCGGACACACCGTTGCGTGGCCGTCGGGCGTCTCAGGGTAGCGATTTCCACCGGACCCCGAAACTGCTGCAATCCAGTGAGAGGAGACGGCCAATGGAAAAGAAGCTGCCCCCCCCCCCCAACCCGCCTCCCTCTAATGTGGGACTGTGTGTGTGTGTGTGTGTGTGTGTGTGTGTGTGTGTGTGTGTGTGTGTGTGTGTGTGTGTGTGTGTGTGTGCGTCTCTGCTTTCTTTTTTTTTTCTTCCCCCGGTGGAACAGACCGGTATGTCACTGGCATACCATCATCTCCCACGATTCCACATGAATCTCATGAATTCAAACTTGCTTTTAAGACAGGCTGTCGTCTCCCAAATCATTTCCATTTTATTTCTCTTTCAGTCCCGTACATGGAACCAATCAGTCAGAACCACGACTTTTACACAGCGGTGATCTACATGCCGATTTACTTATTGCGTGTAGATAACGGATAGTTTTCTGCATGTGGATGATGACGTTTTTTTTGTTGGTACTGGGAGGATTTCTACTTGTCTGTTTGACATATTTGATATTTCTGTTGCCAATGCGCTGCAATTTGGACGGCTGATTAGAGTAGTTGAAAGATGCTATTAAACTATTTATGATTTTGTAGGTAGCAGTAAATTAAAACAAAAGCTTAGAGTAACTATTTCTCAGATTATTATTTGGTATTCGTCCTTTTTTTTTTTTTTTTTTTTTTTGAGTACTTATTAGGGAGGCAGACAGGAGGCAGGTACGTCTTCAGTGCAGTGGATGTCAAGTCCAATAAGGATTTTCTACTCGTAGCTCTGTTTTGGTCTCCACCAACTCCTAAAAGGGAAATGTCTGGGTGTGTAAGCTCACCGTATCCACCAGCTAGTTGGTAACTGTTTAAAAACCGTTTGGGGCTCTGTAGCGAGTGAAAATTGGAGATTTTTTTTGTTTTTTTTTGCTGAATGTGCGTAATTTCGGGAATTACTTAATGTGGTTGATTAGAGGGGCGAGATTGAACCAGAACGTTGAAACTGTTTAAAGAAAACTAAACAAAGAGCCGAAGAGCTAACCGCCAAGTCGGGCGGGAATTGTAAGTTCGTTACAAGCTGCGCCTTTCAAAATCACAAATTACAATTTGACCAATTGACGATATAAAAAAAACATGGATTTAGTGCTACCGTACTGGACCAAAACAGCAGAGCTGCTGACTGACCAAACAATTACCCAGGCGGCCGGCTTGAATCGTACCAACCGAAGCCAAATGTCGGCACGCTTGGCTGGGCATCATTTGCGGTGGCCTGAATTTGGCCAAGTTACGGACCTGTTTTGGTTTCAGCACCGGGACCTGAGCCAGTGTGTACTCGGGCCAATTCTGGGGCATCATTCATAGAGCACCTGAGCTGAGTTATTTCTTCGGGTCTGCTGGATTTTTGGCCAACGATGGAGCCAAAAACCTTTTGGAAAAGTAGGTGGAAACAAATATCCTGAAATATCCCCTTAAATCTGAGGGCACCTGCAGAGTTGGTTGAAAAATATTCATTCATCGTTGATTTTGATTATAGAAAGTTTGTTAGTGCAGCTCTTTCCATGACCTGTTTAGTTGTTTTTTTTTTTAGTCGAGATCTATATCTTGTAACAAAACTGCTCTGAGTATACAGTAATGTAATTACACTGTATAACACACACACACACACACACACACACACACACACACACACACACACACACACACACACACACACACATACTGTACACACACGTGCCACGCACACAATCTGCTGTAATTATGTTGTGTGATCAGGGCTGATTGCACCGGCTTGCTGTTCTCTTATCTGTGCAGAGATACAATCAGCGACCACTTGCCAGGTGTGTGTGTGTGTGTGTGTGTGTGTGTGTGTGTGTGTGTGTGTGTGTGTGTGTGTGTGTGTGTGTGTGTGTGTGTGTGTGTGCGGTCATCCAGTGTGTAGTGGGGCAATGGTGTGTGCATGCCTGCGCCGTCCTCAATAGAGACATGATGACACCACTGATGGATGTCTCTGCAACAGAGCAGCGATAACAGAGTTTGCGGCTCGGCCTCGAGGCCAAAAGGTTACAAATTACATTTCGACTAACTTTATACAAGAGACGCTGATATACTCGCACCTTCCCGAGCTTTGAGGATTTTTTTTCAAATCAGTTCAACTCAATTTGCTTCCCGTATTAGAGACATTGGATTTGATCAGGTGCTCTAATTTGATATATAGATCTCATTTGACACTGATGGCCATCTGGCTCTCAGACCCTCCACTTTGAAAGGGTTAACGCGGAAAAAGCCGATATCTTACATTACAGCAAGGGAAGTCGTTATAAAAGTCAAAGTCAAAAAAGTATCAGCTTCCTACACTGCTTCAAATGCTATCCAACTTCCGGTTCTACGCAGCCGGGCCGATGAAAATCATGCAACTCCAAACGATGTGCTTTCTAGAGGCGGATTATTGGATTTTTTTTTTTAGAGGGTATTTTCTGATGTACATAGAAGAAGTTTTCAGAGCGTTTAATGCTTCAGGTTATCTTTAAAGGAGATACAGTGAACCCTCATTTTTCGCGGGGGTTACGTTCCAAATAGAAACCGTGATAGGCGAAATCCGTGAAGTAGTAACCTTTATTTTACAATTGAAATAGATAGAACTGGACATTAAATATATCTACGTTACATATAGTCGTAATGTGATTTCAATGCACGATGCAAATCCGTGAAGCAGCGAGACCGTGAAAGGTGAACCGCGTTATAGCGAGGGTTCACTGTACATGGTTTTCACTGGTTCCAGACAATTGATGGGACTCATCAAGAGTTTGGCCAAAGACATGACCATGACACCAAACTTGGGAATTGACAGCTGAAAGGCGCTTGCACGTGTGCTACTACTTGTCGTATGTACATTTGAGCAAAAGCTCCAGCACCTCTTTTTTTTAAATGTGAACATTTAACCCTCCCGTCGTGCTCAGGTCAAAGTGACCTGCAGCTGTGTTCAACCAAGGTCTAAAATAAAATAGAACTTGGTTGAACACAGCTGCGGGTCACTTTGACTCGAGGACGACGGGAGGGTTAAATATGAACAACGTCCGTTTAGAAGTGCCGTTTTTTTGTTATCAGCTACATCTATGTTTGACAGGCTCAAAATGTCCGATTCTCTTCCTTTATTTCCTTTTCTTTCTCCAAAGTCGTTGTCAAGTAGGTCAGACTGACATCTTGGTTCTTCAAATGTACCACTACCCAGCTTTAAAAGTGCCCAAATTCCCAAAGTTTAGAGTCGTGAATACCACTAGAGGGCGCCGTTCATACGGACTCTTCTCGTGTACGCGGTAAACACGCAGCGTTCTAATATATTTATCTATATTTTGCCAGAAACTTTTCGGATTTGGTCTTTATCTTGTTTGTACAAATCCTTTTTTTTTTGGACTCTTTATATCTGAAAGTTTTTATCTTTTAAAAAAAAGAAATAAAAAAGACAAAAATGTAATATAGTAGCCCGATGAGCACAACTGATGAAACAGTAAACGTGTCAACCAAACTGACAAAAACAAATCGAAGACATCCCCCCCACACACACACCAGAGCAGGAAAACAATTGAACAAGTGAATAAATACATACAAAAATAAGTAAAGGATCGATTTTGAAAACAAATGATTACAAAAGATTTTGAGTTTCATAAGAACCCCTCTCGTGTTCACGGTAAATACGACCTCATTTGTACGGCGTTTTTTTGTTTTAACTCCCAGATGGAAAGCAAATAAGTAAACTTTCCAAAATGTGAAAGTAACAGAGCATTACTGTAATTTTCTAACTACTACACCACTCGCAGGAGAGTTATTGGACACTGAACGTCACACATGACCGGACTCGTAGTTGTCCGATTGGCCTCAAAGCACTGAAACATCACGGAAAGCTTCCCTAATAGTCATCTTTCAAACATGATATTCACGCCTAAATAAATGAATATGTAGAGGTAGCTGTAGACTTCAGCTGTATGCTTCATTTTAACATCTCTCCTTCAGCTTTTATGGACATACAAGGACAAAATCAGGAATATGTTCTTTCGACAATGAGCACTTAGCTTACTATATGTAATTCAATACATTCAGTTCATCTTCATTACCCGAGATGGAAAACAAGGATGAAGCAAATGCTTTTTATGAGCTGGAAAAAAAAAAAAACGGCTTTGTAAAATGATTAGAAATTCTATTACACACTTGAGCACAGTGTCTCGGGGTTTTTTAGAAGCCTCAGAGTCCATTAGAGGAAATGACTTCCACACTCCGAGATCAGTGCAATTTTCATATTTAATACACCCTATTGGCCCGCGCTTCCTGCATCAGAACCTTATTACCCCTCATGAAAGTCTCATTTGAGCGGGCAGGTTTGACGAAAGACGAATGCATTGGTTTGTTAAGGTGGCGGCAAGACTTTGAAATAGCTGAGAATTTTTGGCAGAAACAGAAACATTGCAGTGCGCGCTGCAAGTAACCGGGATGACGCGTTCAAGACGGCCCGAAAAACCTGAATGGTCGCCGTCTTGGCTACGTGGAGGAGAGGGGGCGGGGCCAACCGATGTAAACAATGTTCAAATGAAGTTGTCTGAGGAAGCTGCAGCTGTTCCTGAACGCCACACAAACGTTGATTTTTCACTAACCGCCGCTGGACAGACGAATCGGTGTTATTTATCCAAGCGTGTTAAACAGAAAACACGTTGATTTCTGGGTAAAAATAATTAAAGCTGCAGATATTTTTTTGCCGGGTGATGTGTTCACATGCCGACGTCATTTCTGGAAAGTGCAAAACTTTCAAAATTTCCTGCACTGCACGAGTAAGAGTCCTAACACATAAGAGCACTATTTATTGCTGTACTGTGGGACGTATGTCATTTGGATCAAAGCATAAATGTTGAATAAAGTCTTCATTTGAATGTCCCAGAAAATCAGACAAGAAGATTTCACACCAATAAAAACTCCCTTCTTTAAAAAACAAAACAAAAAAACAACAACAACGAAAAAAGTTGTCCGTTTGAATGTTTCTGGCCTGCTCTAAAAAACAGGTCGTTCTCATTCGGGGAAAGGTCGGCGGGTTGCTCTCGACTCCCGCATCCCTCGGTCAAGGCTACGCTCCAGACGTCAGCCGATCCGTCAGACAGTTTACAGACCGGAGTCCCTCCACAGATGGGATCCATCACACGGAGACGTCCGGTGGGGGGAGGAGGTGTGTGTGTGTGTGTGTGTGTGTGTGGGGGGGGGGGGGGTGTTTAGTTTAACCATCTCCAGCTCTGGCAACTCCTCTTGGTGAGGTAATACTCTAAAGGTTTTAAACACACACACACACACACACACACACACACACACACACACACACACACACACACACACACACACACACACACACACACACACACACACACACACACACACACACACAAATGAAGACACATGTTTGGCATGTGGACGCAAAAGCCACCGATAGGTTTTGGCACATTTTGTTTTAGTTTGGTGCGAGTTCTGATTTAATCCGGCTCAGTTGCGGCGAGCTTTAATCGATCGAAACACTCGCGCCCGCACGCTTACTTTTCTGACCCTAAAAAGTTCATCAGAGTTTCGCACGTTTCTTTCAGGGAAGAATTAGAAAGAGAATTGCAAAAAAGAAATGGATAAAAAAAAATATATCATCTAACTTCAACTTATTGCTTCGGCTGAGTCCAAACTACACTTTTAATATGAGACCCTAAATCCCCTGCGTTTCCATAATCCCTCATACTTTTCTCTACACTATAATAAAAAAATAAATAAAAAAAAACCTTGAAGAAGTGGAAGAAGAGTAAAAAAAAAAAGGGGGGGGGGGGCTGGTGGGAGGAGAGTGACAATTTTAATCAAGAAGCTTCAGAGAAGGTGCAAAAGACGCTTTGGCGACACCTGCTGGACGCACGCTGTTCCGCCTGGAAGTGCATTTCTACGTGGCTTGTAAAAATAAATTCTTGTGTGTGTGTGTGTGTGTGTGTGTGTGTGTGTGTGTGTGTGTGTGTGTGTGTGTGTGTGTGTGTGTGTGATGTGAGGAAAAATGAGTGGCTGCTGCGCGTGCACCAGATGTCCAAATAGAAAATTGCGCATTTTAATCAACGAGGAAATGATCAAATCCAATCACAGCAAGCTGTTAGAGAGCACAGGTTCACACGCTTTATAGGAATGAAATGAACTTCAGTTAATCAACATGTAATTAGTTTTTAAGGTTCTTTTGTCAGCCTTATCAAGCGGGGCGGGGCGGGGGGGGGGGGGGGGAAGACTCCTATGACGTCGTTCGGCGTGTTGACATCCAGGATTTGTTCATTGATCATTTATCGATAAATTTGCGCGTGAAATCCCCCCCCCCCCCTCCGCTTTTTCCACTTTCAATATAACTTGAGACTTCTCACTTTTAAAGTTCGCGACGACTTCGTGTCGTCCAGACTGTGGAAAGAATTTGGTCGTATTTGAACAGCAGGCAGAACATTTGCGGGAGACCCACGTACACGCGGACGGCGCGTTTACTGTACAAATGCGCGCGCGTGACTATATGTGTGTGTGTGTGTGTGTACTGTCTCTTGTTAAAGTGCAGAGCTCCAGTATGGACTTTTTTTGGTTTGTTTTTTTTTTTGTTTTCACCCCTTCGCCTCGAATCAAGGCGTCAAGGAGATAAATAAATGTGTTGCACGCGGGCTGGGTTGTTTTGGCGGCCCCCTGCTGCTCGCGAGCTCTCTATCAGCACCACCGACTGATCCAGGAACAGCAGCAGCAGCAGCAGCGGACCCCCCCCCCCCCCACCACCACCACCCCTCCCACCCCCACCACTACCCTCAGTGCCGGCTCACCGTGGTGCGCCCCACACGCGCTTTTTCTCACCACTTCAGGATGGACTCGTCTCCGTCTCCGTCTCCGTGTCCTCACCTTTCCCCACTGAGCCGCTGCTGTGCTTGTTAGCGGGAGTTCCTGAGGAGGAGGAGGGAACAGGAACGGATCCTCCGTCCGCTGGTTTCGCCTTTTTTTTGGTTCTTTTTTTTTTTTTTTTTTTTCCACCCCTCCACTGGTTTCTTTTTTTGTTGTTTTGTTTTTTTCTTATTATTTGTCTTATTTCTTGGGGTGGGGGATTGAACTGCCCGCGTTCACTCATCTCCGGGCTGCGGAGCTTCGACATGGGAATGTATTTGCATCTGCTGCTCTTGCAGTACTATTTGGTCTCGAGTTTCCTGTGCAACGCGGTCGCTTTCATGGAGGAGCCGTCCGGCGGCAGGTCGGACGGCTACTGCGGGCGGATCCTCCGCGCGCAGACCCAGGGGACCCGGAAGGATGGGCACCACGAGTTCAGGCTCCGAGTGGAGGGGGACCCGGAGACCTATCAGCCCGGCAGCACCTACAGAGGTATAAACTTTGGGGTGTGTGTGTGTGTGTGTGTGTGTGTGTGTGTGTGTGTGTGTGTGTGTGTGTGTGTGTGTGTGGGGAGGGAGTTGGACCATTAAAGTTGGAAAACAGGGCGCGGGCACTTTGAAATTTCTGCTTCTTTTTGTCCGTAGACAAACGAGTCCATCTAACCACCACCTTCTCACTGATATTCTAAGTAACAGGCATCGAAAGTAATCTATTATTTCTTATTAGAAATCGCAGCCTGCAGGATGCAGTTTCCAAAACCAAGCCCGCTTCCTCCGCTTCCTGCTGGTCCGATAAGGCTGCTTACTGTTTAAATGTTTGACCCATATTCACTTCCTCTGCTCTTCCTGCAAGCAAGTGGGACTTGTGCACGCGCGCACGCACACACACACACACACACACACACACACACACACACACACACACACACACACACACACACACACACACACACAAGTACACTCAGTGGCGCACACACAGACCTGGCTGCAATTAAGCTGACAACTACAAAATGTTTAGTCCTGACTGATTTGATTGCTTCACTCACATTTTTGGTCGAGCATCGATGAGTTCAGATGCAGTTTCCGACTCAAAATACAAAGTTTGTTCGTAAAAATCCGAATGACGAGCATTTGAAAAACGAGGTTTTAAAAAGACCAAAAAAAAAAGAAGAACGGGTCACCTTGTCTGCAAGTGTCCCAGCTGAGATCGTCCATCCAGACGGTGCAGTTATTTGGGCTGTGAAACCACAATCCGCGGCCAATCGAGGGACGACCACCTACGAAGGAGAAATCCCGAGACCTTCCCGGCGTTTAAGCGTTGAAATGAGGTGACTGGTTTAAAAAGGCGAAATGAAAAAAAAAAAACCTTTCAAAAATATTGACGTCTTCCTTCTGGAAGCAAAACTTGAGGACAAAAGGTACGGGGGGGGGGGGAGACACAGTTTAAGGGTACGAGGGCGAGCTGAATTAAAAACGTCACCCACATCTCATTATTCGGCACGAACCCCCCCCCCCCGCATGAGATTTATAGTCTCTCTCTTTTTATATTTTTTTTAATATTAGATGCTAAACTGCAAGGATGCTGCCTTCACATTTCACATTTGTCCTCCACCCGTCTAGTTGGGAGGGGTGGGGGTGAGGGTGGGGTAAGGGGGGGGCACACTCGCTTGCTCTTTTTTGTTTTTTTTTGTCTTATTTTGATTTATTTTTTGAACACACAGTGGTCCTCCTGGCAACCAGCCCCGCTTACTTCAGAGGCTTCACTCTCATCGCTCTGAAGGAGGGCAGGGAGGGCACCGCGGACGACCACTACACCGGCCGGTTCCAGGTAAGGAACCAGCATGTTCAAAAAAGAAAAAACAAAGGAGGGAATCTCCTGCATACCGAATTCAATCTCTGGGGAAAGTTCGTGCAAACAAACAACAAAAAAACCCAACTCATTTTGCATGCTTTAATGCGCACGGCGCGGGAGGCGACGAAGCTGCACCGCACCCCCCTCCTCCCCCCCCCCCTCTCCCCCCCGCTGTCTTCTGATTTGGGAGGTGAAAGGAGGTGCTGCTGACAGATGCAACGCGGCGCTCCTCGGATGAGGCTAGAAAGCCGAGAGAGAAAGAGAGAGGAAACACAGAATCTCCTCCCCCCCCGGCCGGCTGGCAGATATTTCCTCCGGCTTCAAAAAACAAAACAAAAACGAAAAAGAAAAAAAGAGAGAGCGAACGGAAGAGGGGAGGGTACAGAGGAAGAGACATGCGAGGACAGAACGGACTCTTTGACAAGCGATCGTCCCTTCGCTCCGACATCCCGCGCCACTTTACTATTTGGTGTGCTAGAAAAAAACAGGTTCAAGTACGCGTGTTCGAACGTAGCGCGAGCGGGACGGTCCCACCACGTCGCGGTGGTTTCTGTCGGCCCGGCGTCCCGCTCTCGAGCTGCTTTCTGATTCCCGCAATCCTTTGCGGAAGCTGCGGTCGCGTCGGCCGAGCCGCCGAGAGACGGTCCGGTGAAGCTCCGCCCGCGAAAGGAAGAAGGAAAAGAAGAGGCGTTTCAAATCGCAAAGCGAATTTTTCCCGCAAGATGGCTGCCTGCAAATTATAGGCATTACAGGCATGTGTCTGGTATGATGAATAAAACCGAAGGTGTTCATCTCTAAGATGCCGCAGAAATATAAGAACGTAAGAAAGCACGGGAGGGCATCCGGGGTCGTAGGCGATCTGTGTCTGTAACCTTGGCGACAGGACGGCGTGGGAACCGGGGCGGGTCGGGGAAACCCCGCAGGTGCGTTTTCGTGACGGCGCGTCGAAGCCGGTCTTACTCTGCTTGCCGAGGGGGGAAGTTCCCGGTTCTCAGAAGCGCTGATAACGATACCTTTGAGGTGAAACAAAATCGATGGTTTATTCCATGTAGTAATATCTGCATAAACGCTACACTGCAAGAGTTATATGTACTCTTTAATTGGCTAAGCATTTAGCGTGGCCCCACAAGTCCCCCAGTGATTTTCCCATCTGGCTCACTTGATACTGAACGGCCCGGTTTTACAGTGTACTTTACACGGTTGAAGAAGAAGAAAGCAGAACGAGCAGCTTCTCGGGTAAAAGTTTTACAGTGCGTGCCGGCGTCGTTCTTTGTGGTCTTTACTTGTAAACGCTGTTAATTTGATTGCGGCTGCATTTTTGGAAACGACGTGAGGTTGCCCCCCCGCAGACAAATGAACGAGTCATCAGCGAGGAACGTAGGACAGCCACATACTTTGACGCTTCAGATTTTTGTAAGAGATACGCAGTGGGAGGGTGTGGGGGGGGGAGGGGGGCGTCACGTGGGATCGGCAAAAAAAAATAAATCTAAAAAGACAAGAAGCAGCAGCAATTTAAAAACATGGGACTTCGGAGAATAAACCCCAACAGTTGAAACTAATTGTGCAGTGGTTTTAAAGACTGAGTGGTTTTGGTGTGAGCTCCTCCGGCGGCATTTCAGTTTTGCTTTCGTGCTTCTGAAAAACTGGCTCGTTTTATTTGTTTTGTTGTTGTTGTTGTCTAAAGCTCACGCTAGGTCAAGGAAGTTTTAAGTCAGCGGGGCAGTCACGCGGCGCTGCTATAACTCACTTTTGTTTCCCAGAAAAACTCTCGGCTCACTTTGCCGTATTTGATTTCCGCTCCCGGCACAATAAACACCTCAACAGTCTTCAACCTCCGGAGTCCCGGCAGAGTCTGGAGCGAGGCGCCGAGACCCGGGGAGCAAGGCAGCGAGCGGGAACTGGAACAGTGTGGGCTGAGCCCGAACAGAATTAAAGCCGACAGTCTGGCTTCGCAATCTGCTTGATACATATTGGTAAATCCATCAGACTCTTTTTTTTGGTTTTTTTTTTGTTCTTTAATTGACAGCTGCAATTTTACACTTTTTACCCACGTGTTGGGGGGAAAAAAATGATTTGGGCCTCTGGAGAGAAGTTCCTGTCAAAACACTGTCAAGTGTTTCAAGAATATATTTGATTCTGAAAAGTTTTTGAACAGTTGCGTTTCATAACATCAAACTACGTCACCTCAATGAAAAGTTTTCTTTTTGAATTCATTTACCGACTCATATCAGCCTTCGGAGCTGCTGCGTTTATTAAATACGTTGTCCTGTTTTGTTGATCCAGTTAGATTAGCGGGTTGATAAGAGAAGATGCAGCACCGACGGCGAGACCGTCTCTTTCTTTTTACTTTTATCTAAATGACCTCAATCCATCAACCTCAGCTTCTCTTTATCGGAGCGGTTTTTACATAATAATACTTTTTGTAAAGATGGAAGTTTATAACAAATATTCATAACCCCCGCCCCCCGCCACCCTCTGAAAGTTTATTTCTCCACGAGGTCATTATGGGGTGCTTGCCGGGGTTCTGCCGGGTCACGGTTGTTGTTGTACCGCTGGAAGAGAAAGCCCAACGAACGCGGCTGTGCGGACGTCTTTTCTGTCGGCGCTCTCCGGTACGTCGGTTTGTTTCTGGCAGCCGTCCTGGACATGCGGCCGTCGCCGCTTCGCGAGAAAAACAACCGCATTGTGCATTTGCTGCCGCTACCGGACTCGCTGTCCTTAAACGCGCCGGACCTTTTTAAGAGCGTGGATACGCGAAGAGACTCGATACCCCCCCGCCCCTTTTTTAATTTTTTTTTTACAAATTTATTTTGGGTTGCCCGGCCTTTGTCCTGCTCCTGAAACGTGTGTCTTTGTGCTCTACATGTACGCGCCCGGACGGCGGTCGTTACTTGCGGGTCGGTGTGTGTGTGTGTGTGTGTGTGTGCTTTTCCCAGCGACCCTCCTTGCGTTTAGCGCGGTACGCGGGTCGCATTTATCTAGGCCAGCGACGTGTTGTTGCTCAGGGAGACGAAACGGAGCTTGTTTGGATAAGGGAAGAGATGAGCAGACATGAGATATTATCTTCTTTCTTTCTTTTTGTGCCTCTGCACAGATTATCTAGGGGTTCTGAGTTTAGCCGGGGATAAACAAACTCCATCAGGTTTTGAAGTGATGCAGCTAAGTCAGGCATCAGATAGAAGCAATTACATAAGCCAAGTTGAGCTGCAAAAGAAAAGGGGTGTGTAGGATGTGTGCAAAGGAGAGGTTGAAGGGGGGTGGTTGGGACGAATGCTGACCTCATCGCTCTGAAAAGTAATCCTAAGGTAATTATCATCCTCCCGTACCCCCCTTCCCCTCCCCCCTATCCCCTCCCCCCGGTTCTCTGACGAACCGAAGTTTGCGAAGACGACGGTGGCGGCGGCGCGCTTGTTTACTTCAAGGCGCTTCCTGTGATGCCAGAGAATAGTTTACACAACTTTTATTTATTATGCGTGACAAGCCGGTTGCTTCAGATGCTCAAGGTTTGCATAAATAATGTTGTACGCCGCACTGATTATGATTTATTAAATACATTATGCATGGAGACTGCGAGCGTGAGGCCACTGTTTCCTTCTCGTTTGCGCTCTACGGGTGTTTGGGTATTCAGTCGGGGCTCTTCAAGTGTCTGAGAGAATGAGTTCTCACAAGGGGGTGACGAGTCATTTTCGGGGGGGCCGTCGTGAATCGATGTTAAGAAATGTGCGAAAAATGGATTTTTACAGACATGCACTTTTTTTTTTTTTCCTCCAAATAAAACGGTCGTTATGTGAATCGGTCTTCGTTAACGTATTGTTTATTTTCTCCATTTGCTAATCGTAATACTTGCGTGTCTGGTAACTTCTTTCGCTACGAAGAAAAGGGATTTTAAAATGTCCAGCAGCATTTGTGCTTTTTAAACATTACTGGTTAGTTTGCTACAAGCACAACTGGACCAGCGGATTTACTAGTCAATGTACGTTTCAGACCTTCACTTATGGTCATAAGTTTTGGGTTGTGACCCACAAAAGAAATGAGTTTAGTCTGCAGGGTGGCCGAGCCCAGCTTTTAGGGATAGCGTGAGGAGGTCCGAGCTTTGTAGGGGGCTGGGAGTAGCGCTGCTGCTCCGTGTCGAGGTGGTTTGATCGAGATGGCTCCTGGGAACCTTTTATTGTAGGTTTGCCAGGTACGTCTGACTAATAGGACACCCTAGCCCCGAGCCAGAACATGATGGAGGGATTGTATATCTCATTTGGCCTGGGAGTGCCTTGGGATTACCCAGGAGAAGCTGGGAAACATTGTTGGGGAGAGAGAGAGAGAGACATCTGTAGGCTGCTCCACCGGATAAGTGATTGAAAAAGGGATAGATGGATAGTTTACTGGATCTCCCCAGAGATGAACCCCCTCCTCTGTTGGACGCCCCAACCGACCAGTAGGTCCGCTACTGCAGCAACAAGAACCCGATCTTTCACTGATTTCCCACCAACAAATAGTGTGTTCAATGGGTTGGAAAATGGAGACCTTGGTTTTCCAGCGGCTGGATTCTGCCTCTTACGTACCACCGGTCACCCTGTTTGATTGACAGTTGGACACAAAAAGAAAACACCACAATGAAGAGCATTTAGCTCCAAAATTGGAAACTAAATTAGGATTTGATGATTTGCTTTCTCGCCAAATGATGTTGTGTCAAAATTTGGGTTTAATCTGCATTTCCAGAATAATAGGTCAAGAAAATTCACTTTCAAAATAAAGCTAATTAGCACCGTTTGGTTTCCTGGAAAATGTCACCACTTAGTTTTTGCTGTTTAGAAGACAAAAATGCGACGGAGGTTAATCTCCGAAGCCCCGGGGCTCAGCCTGGATAGTTTATTCACGTCGTTTCTCATTGGAAATAGACTAAACAAACTGGAGCGGGCCAAAGCAGGCTGGAAAAGACACACACATGCAAACACAAGCGCACACGCGCACACACACACACACACACACACACACACACACACACACACACACACACACACACACACACACACACACACACACACACACACACACACACACACACACACACACACACACACACACACACACACACACAATGTCCACCCAGTTAATATGCATATGTACACACAGCGTCCATCTTTTGTGTGTTCAGAAGGACACTGGCCCCCGCAATCCGGTTTTAGTCGAGTTAAACTGCCGCCATGAACCGATGATACCCTCCGAGTGAGACTCTCTGTTACTATGAATAAACCTACCTCAAACATTCATACAATCATTTCCCTTCGAGCTGCTCCCCTTTTCGTACTGATTATGCACACATCTGAGATTCCTCCCAACGCAGGGGAGCCGGCAGATTTTGTTTGTCTAAAAAAACAAAGTCAACCACCCAGTGACTGACAGGGGTAACTAATTTGCTGATTTAAAAAAAAACCAAAAAAAAACAAATCCTCAGTTCTGTTTTGTATTTGGTTTTCGGGGAGAAAATTTGAAGTAGAGAAACGATCGAATAGATTCTTTAATTTAGATTTCTTTTTTTTTTTCTTTTCTTTTTCTTTTACCAAATTTAAGATTTTATAGAATTTGTACACAGCGAGTAAAAGGACTAAAGACCAGGACACAGAAGAAGTTAGGAACTACATCATTCAGGTTGAAAAACAGGTTTAAATAAGAAAAAAAAACCAAAAAACAGTCCCCAGTGCTTCCTAATGGGTAGTCTGTGTCACGGAGCAATACAAATGCAATTTTGTAAAGTGAAAGACTTTCTAAGAGTCTCTTAGTCTCCCTGTGAATATGCTGTTCAGTCAAGGTGACAGACTTGTCTGATGTCACCGATGCTTTTCACATCGCAACCTCGATAGTGTCGAGAGCTTTTCGCGCAAGAAAACAAAGACAAGAAAAGGGACACTCGGGAGTTTTCGGAGGGCAGGAAAGAACTGATTTGAGTTTTCTTTTAAGTGTCTAGGCTGCATGAACGCAGCAAACAAGATGCAAACATTAAAAAAAAAAGAAAAAGAAAAAGAATTTGGGGTCTGACAGCTGTGACGGAAATACTGCTTTTAAATTTCTCTGAATTTACTCCCACACAAACCATTTGAGGATGAAAAATGTGGATATGTGTAAAATAAAAATACATTATTATTTTTTTTTTAAAAGAGCTTTGGGGGCCATTTTTATATTTAACGGGCCCAATGAACAGCGCACTCCCTCTTTTTCAATGTTTTTTTTTTTTTTTGGTGTGTAATTGAACGCCAAAAGCAACAGAATTGGCCCCATTTGCCGGGAAGTAAAACTACACAAACAATGCAGCCGTTTTTCCTTTTTTTCTTTTACAGAGTAGGTGGGTTTTTTTTTGGGGGGGGGGGGTATGTCACACTGCTGCCTTGGTTGGGTGGCTCAGACACTCAAAATGTAATATGATGCAATATTGGCGATAGCCCCGAGATCTCAGCGGTGTTCGGCAGTAATAGTACGGCTTTGATTGATGGAGAGCTCAAGGCAAAATGTCGGGCGCCTCCGAGGTCTTCATCGAGACAAGAGAACTTTGTTACTTTCTGAAATGAAGCTCATCTTCGAGTGTTGACGTGACATTTCAATCTATCTCTCCGTCTGCCCGTGTATTTTTTTTTTGTTCCCCCCCCTTCCCACCACTCCCCCCCCCCCAACTCCGAAAAAGTTTCATCTTTGCACTCGAGTCCCAACGGTTTTAACTGTATTCACTCCTTTGTATCTGCTTTGCATTTAATTACAAACCCGCGATGTGCGCGCCCACACCGACCCAACACACACACACACACACACACACACACACACACACACACACACACACACACACACACACACACACACACACACGCTAATATCACTCTTATTGTCAGATTTCTCCAGGGATCACGGCTATCTGTGCGAGCCTGGGTTTGCCTCGTCTGTCTGCCGCTCTCTTGTCTCTTTGTGTGTGTGTGTGTGTGTGTGTGTGTGTGTGTGTGTGTGTGTGTGTGTGTGTGTGTGTGTGTGTGTGTGTGTGTGTGTGTGTGTGTGTGTTTGAACAGACCTCTGCGTTTGCTTGTGCAGGCACTCCGAAGCATCTGTGTTTACTGTCTCAACAGAGAGCAAGAGATAGAAAGAGCGAGATTGACAAACCGCGGTCACTCACCGACATGTCGGGCTTTGCAGTGAAAACAAACGCTCTTTTTTTTTTTTCCGCCAGTCTTCCCACACTCCCTCTCGTCTACGGTTAGAGCCACGTTTTCAAATAGTAGTTTATATTTTTCAAGACGAGACAAAAAAAAAAAAAAAAAAAAAAAAAAAAAAAGGCATATTCTTCTCTGGTAACGCGCTCCACCGCCAGAAGGTGGCGGTGACGCGCCCGAAAGCTAAACTGCGCAAAAAAAAAAAAAAAAACGTCAAAACGTTCCGCGTGAAGCCCCTCAAAATAAAATAAACCAGGTTAAGTGCAGCTTCTGCACGGGTAAAGCCAGCACATAAAACAAGTCTACCGCAACTGTGCGCGGTGATTTGAGAGGAAGGCGTTAAGCAGACAGTCCACCGGTCCACGGATCATCGATCGATAGTTAGCCCCGTCGACGCAGGGGGCGAGTTTGAAGAGAGACAATTTGAAAATTCGCCCTTCATCTCGGAGATGAAGCTAAAGCCCTGCTCCTCCTCAGGTTTGTCCAAAGCGAGGGGTTTTTGATATGGACTTGTTGAACCCGAGTTTACAGTGCGAACGGGTGCCTCTCTCTCTTTCTCTACTCTCTGTGTTTCCGACGGGAATACTCTTCGATATTCCCGGCGAATACTGAACAGCCTTTTCGCTTGAAATGCCCGTCCACACTCTTTTCCTCTCGCCGAAATCTCTTTGTCTTTTTCTTTCCTTCTGACACATTCTCCGTTAGCCAGCGACTGAATAAATACGGCCTGAAACTCCCAATATTGAAAAGTAGTCTGACTATTTTTATTGTTCAGATGACATAACGACCTGGATTCGAGTCGCACAAAAAAAACAGATAAAAAGAAATCCCCAAAAGACCAGGCAGCACAATTTGACTTGAACACCAGCGGACTCCTGATTTCAGCCCGATGACTTTAAAGACTCGATCTCCGACCTAAGCCCAAAAAGTGGAGAAGCCTTTTCGGAGACCGGCAGTAGACTCAAAGAAAGAGCAGCTCTTGGATGGTTGGTCACCGCCTTTAAACAATGTAAGATTTGTCTGAGGAGAAAAAAAAAAAAAGGAGAAAATGTGGAGTCCACAGCTATGAATCTTAAAGTCTGGGATTTAGTGTGTACTTGTCTTGTCTTAGGCCTTTGGCTGTCTGAACAGGGCCTTTGATTGTCTGACTTTGAAATCTGACAGCGTTGACTTTGGACTTAGCTCTGTCCACCAGGAATACGGTTATAATTTGATAAGTACGACATGCGTCTTGACTTTAGGACTTAACTGTCTTCATGTTAAATTTGTTGAATTGTTGGGTTTCTCTCCGTAATGTTGTAAAGTTCTGCCGTAAAGGACTTCGATGTGTTAAATGCCGTGAAATAACCCGCGTTGTGATTTGGCGCCATATAACGGAAATTGAATTGGAAAAATCTAATTCAGCCGTTTGGAATTGAGACTCTAATTGTGAATTTACTTGTCCTCACTTGACTGTCATGAGATTAAACATACTTGTCTTGACCCGGGACTTCACTTATCTGGCTTATATTCGACTATTGTCTATCTGGACTTCAAAAGTCTAAACCCGAAACTTGACTTGACTCGGATGATTTGGGATTTTGTTGTGTGTTTAGTTCGGCTTGCCTCACTTTGTCTCACTTGAATGAGAAACATGATTTGGGATTTGATGGACCTGTCTTGTGGCTTGATTTGGGACTTTGGGGTTTTGCCATCTGGACTGGTATTTTGAGCTGGAACTTAACCTGCCTTGACTGGCTTACTTTTAAAAACATGGCTCTTTTGAATTTTTCCCTTCGACGTGTCTAGACATTGACTGTTTTAACTCGGATGATAACTTGGGGCCGGGCTGTAATGACTGTCGTTCTTGATTCAAGGCTCGACTTTCTTAATTGTGCTATTATTGTAAACAGACTGCAGAGAACACAAAGATGAACGCTTGTCCTATTCGTATGCTGTCACCGTTGTGCCTTTTTCCTCTCAATGTTAAGTGCGTGCATGAACGTCTAAGCCGAGAGCATCATTACAGAAAATAAGCGGAATTTTTCTCGCGTCTAGACAGCAGCTCTCTTTTTAAGTATTATCCTGGTGCAGGTTGTTTCAATTTCTCAGGTTAGTCCTATCAATCTCCACCTTCTGCTTTGTCACAAACGTCTGTGTCTCCTTTCCTGAAGCTAATTTCTGGGTTTTTCTTCATGTTTCCCTCTTTTAGCACTTTTATATCCTGTTTATATCTCTCCTCTTATGCCTTTTAAGCCAGCTGTTTAGGTCTGATGTCGGTGAAACCAAAGTAAAACTAAATGTGAATACGGAAGCATGAAAACGTCAATACAGAAATACAGAAGGTGTTTCTTTCGTGAGAAACGGAGAGAAGACGAACGAAAGAACAAAAGAAAGAAGGGACAGAAGAAAAGGGTGAAAGAGAGAAAGGACGAACGAAAGAACGAAAGACATAGAGGACGCAAGACAGCCAAAGAAAGAAAGGACAGGAGACAGGGTAAAAGAAAGAAAGGTTGAAAGATGTGACAAAAGAAAGGACGCAAGTAAGAGCAAAAGAAAGACACAACAGAAGACGGGCTGAAAAACAGGACAAAAGGAATAAAAGAAAGAAAGAAAAAAGGAACGCAGGAAAGAAAGAAACCGTCTGACTTTAGTGTCCTTATTGTCCGATCGAGACTTTGGGACCGGGTGTTGGGTCGTTGTTGCCGTTGAGGCGAGGCAGCTGGGGAACGAGGTCAGAGGTCATGTGTACATGTGTGCTTCCGTGCCTGTGTGTGTGTGTTTATTCTTTAAAACCTCTCGACGAGGTCCGAGCTGGACTCGTCTTGAATACACAAAGTCTGTTATTATCCAAAGGGCCTCACTTAGGGGACTCAGAGTTGTCCGCTTTCCCACAACTCGAGCTTTTGACTCAAGCTGCTGTCACTTCTGCGATTCGACGAAGAAAAAAAAAAAAAGGGAACAACCGTTTGGTTCTCGGCGTCCTAATTAATGGGTTCATTTTTGAAAGTGTTGGGAGGAGCCTTTTCAACCAATCAGCATTGACCGCCGTATTACTGTATTGTTGTGCACGGAAACTCTACCACGGTTGGAAGCACTTCAACATCAGCGCGCTACCGGTCGCCGATTGGTCCGGCGTTCAGAGTGGCTGAGCGAACCTTCAGACTATAATCGCGTGCATAAGTTCTCTTCGAGTAAAATCGCAAAACCTAATGTACCGCACAAACAAATGAACAGCAGCTCGGAGTTCCTGTTGTCCTGGTTTAAAAAAAAAAAAAAAAAAAAAAGCCATGTAGCTTCTAGCTCAGGACCAAAAACCTGCATAGTTTGCAGTTCATTGCCTTGGATGATTTGGGTTTCCTCGTTTCCAGGAACTCAAAAAGACATCCCGAGTTTAACTTCAAAAATGGCGATTCATTTTCAGCTAACGCCGACACCTCCTTTCTTTTTTTTTTTTTTTCCAGATCATCGATGACGAGGACACACAGTTCATGACCAACTGTCCGCCCGCGGTGACGGAGAGCACGCCGCGCAGACGCACCAGGATACAGGTCTTGTGGACGGCGCCACCCAGTGGGACCGGCTGCGTTATACTCAAGTAAGTTTCACTTTAGGTCCAATTGTGCTTTAACCATTATAAAACTATGGCGGCATTTAATATGGTACCCACAGACTTAAAAGTTTAATTTCGGCTAGCTATGGTTTTAAAGATTGTCTTTGCTTCTTTTTTTTTTTTTACTGCAAAAAAACCAGAGTTTAAATCCGTCCCTTCTCACTGATAATGGTGTGTTCATACTACTTGGCCATCGTTTTGTTCACAGTGCTTTGACTAAAAACATAAAGGTCAAAATGACTTTAGTCCAGCAAGCTTTCAGCACATTAATTTTCATGCTTTGACAAAATGGATGGAAGTTGCCAAACATAAAGAAAATCAATGTAAAAAAACCAAACAAACATATGGTGTTTCTTTGGATAATGGAGAGTAGTCGTGGAAAAGTGGTTCATACAAAAAAAAAAAAAAAAAAATCGAAGATTTGATGAATATACTGTCGCACCCCGGCATTGGTCATTGTTTTGTTTTAGTGTTTTTTTTTTGTTTGTTTGTTTTTTACAGATAGTCATTATTGGTTATAGGAAGCACATTAGGTAAAATAATACCAGCTGTTTCTCGAGAAGGCACGGCACTCTGTGGTTTGTGTAAAGGAACCGGCTCCTCAACAGAGACAGATGATGATTACTGGGGTGCAATTTGTGGTTTGAAGCAGGTGTGACTCTAAACCTCTTGTGTTATTTCAAGACTGGTGTGTGTGTGTGTGTGTGTGTGTGTGTGTGTGTGTGTGTGTGTGTGTGTGTGTGTGTGTGTGTGTGTGTGTGTGTGTGTGTGTGTGTGTGTGTGTGTGTGTGTGTGACCTTAGTTTTATGTGGCTGGGTGAAACTCTGGAGAGAAATACTGTGAAACGTGAATTGCTGAAGTACATCTACCCGGCCTGGTATTGTATTGTTTCATCTGGGCACACATTAGAGGAACATTTACTGCTCAGTGTTGTGTCTCTATTAGTCATTTTAAAGGCTCCATAAAATGGCTGTAAGACTGCTTGTTTTATTCAGTAATTGGAGTGTTTCCTCAAATAAAATTAAAGAAGGAAAAAAAAAAAAAAGCAGGCGGGGGCGCGCTACCAGCGGTGAGAAAGTGCGTATGATGTGATTTACGTATTTCAAGGTAAAACCTGACGGCTAAATTGGCCAGGATAACATTAATGCGACTGCAGATATATTGGTGTTGGCATGCGCTGCATGTTTGCTAATAATAGATAAGTGACCGTTTATTTTAAGTGTAGCAGTAAAATGACTTCTTCAATGCAGATCATGAGCAGAATACTTTAATGATACATTTAAAGGGTTCTTATCAATCCTTCACATTTACATAAAAGTATCTGATATTTGAAAATATCTACAGCGTTGTTTTGCCCCCCGCCCGCACTGAAAAAAAAAATCAATAAAAAAAAATCATAGAACCGGAGTTACAACCAGTAACTACTATTCATTTACGCAGTTCCTGGAAACAGGTGAACGTTACTCAAGTTGATGACAACTACACTCGTTACATGATTATGCCAATAACACTGAACGTGTCATACTGTAAAATGGAACTAATTAAGTACGAGTGCCTAAATTACTTGAAAGTTGAAGTTAAACCGTGAGTGAACCTTTCCCGAGCACAGGAGCTAATCCACTTATTCTACTCCCATTTTTTTTTTTTTTTTCAAAAAGAAGAGGCAGAGGGTTATGGACTGGCCCAGTCAAACCCTGGATCTGAATCCGATTGAAATGTTGTGGAGGTATTTGAAATGTGGGAGTACATGTGAGAAAAATCCCTCAAACATCTCGAGGGAGTTTTGCATGGAAGACTGGTCAATAATTTCAGCAAGCTGGTGCACAACTCTGGAAGGAGTAACCACACCCTTGGCGTGAGAAGCTGGTATTGCCCCCTTTAGCAGAAATAACTTCTTGTTGTTGTTTTGCACAGAAGAATATTGCATATAATCGATATTTTTGGGGTTGGAAAAAGCCAATTTCCTTCGTGGTCTTGTTCCAGTACCCCCCCCCCCCCTCACCCGTTATCTGTAAAGCGGCTCTTCAAAGAGATTTTTGCTTGTACAAAAATGTCAAAACAGCCAATAGTTTCCACGGGATATATATATATTTTTTTCACACGAGTGTATACTCACATCAAAGGTTTTGTGGATTTCTGTTCTGTTGCGTGCATCATCACCTCGGCTGTGTTGCTGTTTAAGACAGTTGATTAAACACAGCCGACTCCAGTGAACTCGGTTTTTAGCCCCTGGACTACGACGCTCGTGTCATAACGAACACGTTCATTCTTAATGCTGTTCTTTAAAAAAAAAAAAAAAAAAGCCGCAGGCTGTTTTTGAAATGAATAAAAAAACAAAAAAACTGTGAGGTAAAAAGTCATAAAGAGCTTGAAGACAGAAAAACTGAAGTGAAAGAAAGACCAATAATGACCAATAACTACAATTTATCCTTCTACAAAATGTAAAATTGGCTGATAAGAAATAGCGCTCGCCATTAATACCGGTGAAGTGTAAAAATGTCATTCGGGCAACGTGTGAGCAGAAAAAAAAAAAAATGATACGTGGACCGGCTTCGGCGAGTTATGGCAATATGTAGCTGCAAGCCACTTTTTGACAAATCGAGAATACAAATGATAAACAGCAGATAACTCGCTTCTGAAAATGTTTCTCTCGGTCTGCCTCCCTCCCTCCCTCTTTTTTTTTTTTTTCTTCTCTCTCTCATCTCCGTCTCCTCATCCGACTCCCCGAAGGGAATAACCTCTCTGACACGCATCTCTTTCTCGGCTGAGCGAGATGCTATAACTTGCCCTCACCTCTGCAGTATACTCACAGCTGTTGCTTTTAATTTATCTGCCGGTGCCGTGTGACAGATGGCACGTAGCCATCGTCAGTGTTTTCCTAGTTCGATAAATCCAGCCCTGTTCGCCGGGAACATCTGCTATGCAAATTCACCTCGCATTACTGTCACTTTTGTCTGTCGACGGCGAGATAGAGAGTCGAGCATTACCTCATCTCGCCTTTGTCTTCTTACTTAACTCCTCTGCTCGCTGCTGTTGCAACTTTGCTTGTCACTTCGTCTTTGTAGGGACGTCTGTCTGTTTTTTTTCTCCCCCCCGCCCGTCCTGTGTATACTGGCACCGTGTTAAGAGGCAAATTCACCTCACTCAGAGAGGAGATACTTCGCAGTAGGAAAACGTCACTTCGGTTGACAACATGAGCTCTCGTGAATGTTGCTATACGCTGGTTAGTGTTGACAAAAAAAAAAAAAAAGAAGAAGAAGAAAGAAAACATGACTTTCAACTCGGAATCTTTACCACAGAAAACTGAACGTTTTCACACCGAGCGGTGACCGAGCGGTTTTCGGATTTTGTCCGTCACCGTCTTGCTGGTTTGGAGTCGGAGGCCAACCCCTTGTGGCCCTCAGGGGTATTGTAGTTTAAGGCACTTCCACATTGGGCTCATTTTTCAGACCCAGAAGCTACGTCCACTTTTATATCATGTCAGTATTATTATTATTATTATTATGTCAGTGTTTCACCTTCATTATTCCAACAGGGGAAAGCTCTTCTTCACCTCTCTTTACGTTGCAATCTGTTTCACTCTCCGCCAGCACGAGACAGTATGTTGTCAGTCGAGGACATCGAACACGTCTTTCAGCTCATTCGGACAGGTTTCAAATTCACGTCTGTGTGCTAAAATATGCTGTAATGCTACAGCCAGCAGCTGGTTAGTTCTACCCTGCTGGCAGGCTAATAAACTTTACAGTTACAGCTCACCTAAAGTGAGGTTTAAAATTGAAAGACCAGTGTGACTGAAGAAAATGGGCGTCAGATGTATGTAGTGATTAAACGCTTCCATGAGGATTTATATAAGCTCCAACAAGGTCACCGCACTAGTTCTATTGGTAATAACAACTTCATGAATTCCTTAGATCTGCCAATGTGGTGACATCACAAAAGAAGAGGCCACATGAGGTGAAAGAATAAGCAGTCAGACTATGTAGCGTGTTCACCTCTCTGTGAAAGACTGCATGGGTAAATAGTGCAACAATTAAGAATAATGTTCCAAAATATGAAATTCAAAAGGATTTTAGGGATTTCATCATCTACGGTACACATTATCATTAAAAGATTCAGAGAATCTGAAGAAATGTCTGTATGCAAGGCTGAAAATCAATACTGGATGGCCGAGATCTTTGGGCCCATCAGGCGGTTAAAAACAGACACAAATCTGTGGAAATCACTGCATGGGCTCAGGAACACGAGCTTTGAACATATATGCAAAAGGAAGACAAAAAAAAAAAAAAGGCATTTACACGACAACATCCATCACAATTTAGGGAGGGGATGATAACTGACATTATGGGCGGGCTAACTGTGGGCTTTACCTCCATTCAAATTGGTTTGATTAATCAAATTGAACCTCAGGTTTTTTTTGGCCAAAACTACAACAATAAAAAGTCTCACATTGTTTAAAATTAACTGGTTGATAATTAACTAATCATTTGAATGCCAGGATGGTCTGTTTTCAGCACTATCAGATGGGAATATTTGATGTTTTTTTCCTCACCAATATGATAATAATAGAGCTAATTTGCCCTGTTGACTGAAGAAAATAAGCAATTAAGATCAAATAAATAATCAAGGCTGGCCATTTTCCTATCTTACAAATTAATAACATGCAGATTAATTTCTAATTCGAATATTTGTTATATATTTTTGGATATTTGTTCACATCCAGCCTTGTGAAATCTTTTTTTTTTTTCTCCCTAAATTTCACTCAGTAAAGCGATATGCGAGCTGAGCACCTGAAAGAAGTCAGCTGTTCAACACGTTCATCAGTTTCTTGGCAAGCAGAACATGTCAGCAGCTTTCAAATAGCTCGCTTCATCACGAGCTACCCCCCCCCTCCCCCCCCCGCTCGGCTCTGCCTGTTACTGGCACTGGAACTAACAACAACTTTGAGATACAGCGTGCAACTTTTCTTCTCCGGGCAGGAAGTGTACTGTCAGGCCTGCCTTCCTCCTCCTCCTCCTCCACTGGTCAGGTTCTTGTCATTCATCTGGCCTGAGCTGTCTGCCCAGAAACAACGAGTAGCCCGAGGCTGAGGCAAACCACAGCTGTGAAACCTCCACAGGCGCTGGTGTTGAACACAGTGAACCGCAGATTTAGCTTCACCACATGTATTTTTTTTTATGCCGTTCTCCTAAGTTTTTTGGGACTTAAAGAAGTTTTCTGTTCGAGAAACGCACATAATCCCAAACTGATCATGTATACGACGCCCTTATTCTCATACGCTGTAAAACACAACAATTACAACCTGTCTCTGGGATCAGAAATGAAGGAAAACCATAGAAAATACCGTTGATTAAAAGGGCCGAAAAATACTGATACAACACGAGGCTGCATCGAAATAGTAATTTAGGAATATTTGACATGTTTACGAATCTATAAAGTGAACAAAATGCTTTACATATCACGATCTGCACACAATGTTCGCTTCTAGAGTCTCATCTATCTCGATAGCCAGCGGTCAGTTGGTGATTGCGCGACACAAACTTTTATATTTCTCAATCCAAACGCTATAACTTATATAATATAATGTACAAGGTTTGTTTACATACACACTAGTTATGGAACAAGGTCAAATATATTAATGTTCTTTAACATCAGGAAATGAGTTACAATGGATGTAATTCAGCACCAAGAATCCATTGTTATTTGGCCTAAAAATTGAGCAGTGAGAATTAGTAAGAGAAGTGTTAATGTCAAACATCGATAAAATCCGGGTATTTTACAAACTGCAAACCCAAACTAATTTACTACTAATGTAGCAGAACCATGGTTTGGGTATATAGCTATTAAAAAGACGGGAAATGAGAGGGAAAAGAGTATGGGTATGGCCTGCAGTGAAGGTTTGACTAAATATTTGGGATGGGCATTTCTAGCAAAAGTACTATACGAAATTCACTTGAAACTATTAGATTTTTAAACAAATATTTGCATTACCGCCACCTTCTGATGGGAGTTATGCATTATGACCAGGCGCCGGTAAAAACTGGGGAAATAAGGAAGAACGATAGTCGCATATACTAATACACTTTTTAGATTATAACGACTATTCAAATGTTTGAAAATGGTGTCCCATCCCCAATAAATCGATTTTTTTTTTTTTACAGAGAAAGATCAAAACATATTTAATCCCTTTATGATGTTATGACGGCTAAGGTGTGTGCAAATAATTGCCTAGTGACACATTAAACAGATGCAGTAACGTTTAGCATTCACGCAATATTTCAGGGCCCTTAATGAACACAAGTAATATTCACTTTCCTTTTTGGGTCCATTTTGGGCTCTACCAGTAAATTGCTGGTAAAGTAAGTAGTACGTATGTAAATTTGCTGGCAGTTAGCATCTGGTTGGTAGCTTATTTTCATTATAAACTGCCTCCTACAGTTGCATGTCTTCATATGCAAGTGAGAATAAATGAAAGCAGTGCATTTTCTAGCCTTAAAACCAAAGCAAAAAGCAAAAAAAAAGATGCTAAATCCATTATATCTGAGGGAATCTGATCATTTTCAAAGGTTTTGTCAGGAGCAGTGATTCATTTTGCATGCAGTCTGATTATTGCGACTTTAAGAATCATTGCTTGTGCTTTCAGTGGATCATTTTTATAAACCAAAAAGCAAAGTTGTTTAGAGTTACCCACGTAAATTTAGAGACTTTCAAAAGAAACTCAGAAACACTCAGAGTGCACACGGCTTTGAAATGATCTTCAGACCTCAGGTTTGACAACCTCCGTTGATGAAAAACAGTTGGCACTCGAAAGTTTTGTTTATATCTTGAGACTGTACAGTCAAAACAACTTGATTACATTTCTGTTTCATGGGGAAACTGTCAAATCTTCTCAGATTGCTTTAATAATGGTGAGTCACCCACATAGATTCCCTCCTTTCTCCGTCTTCAAAGCCTCATCCAGTTTCGTCTGCCGCATGTGATGAGGAGGATTTTCAGCGGAAAGGTTTTTATATTTCTGCCTTGTTTTGACTTTTATCTTTGGCAAGCGTGAGGTGCCTGTATGTGCAAGCTCCTCAGGCTGCGACAGAGTGTTTGTGTGTGTGTGTGTGTGTGTGTGTGTGTGTGTGTGTGTGTGTGTGTGTGTGTGTGTGTCTTTGTGTTGGTGTGTTTTTCCACCCCAGGTCACCGAGGTCCTTCTTGTAGTTCTGATGAGCTCAGCCCAAATCTGTTCTTTAATCTCCAGAAACTCCTGAAAAAGTCTTTCAGTGTCTGGAAACATTTCCCCCTCGGAGGTAAAATAGATGGAGGGAGAGGGGGGTGGGGGGGTGGAGGAGGGGGAGATGAGAGAAAAGTGAGTGTGTACGAGTAGAAAACGGGCGAGGCAGTCTGTTTTTTCCAATCTTAAGTTTTGCTGTCCTGTTGATCACCTCTCGTCTAGTTATCGAGTTTATCCTTAGGTTCCTCCTCGCTCTCCATCGCTGCCCTCTGGCCGTCCCCTCCATCGCATTTTTCACCTCACATCGACTTCCTGCTCGATCTCCCCATCAGTATTCGTCTGCTGTTACTGGGATGACTCGAGGAGGAGGAAGAGGCCACCGGTCATCTGCCCGCTCGGTGACCATACACGCTCTTAGCTGCGAGACTCCGACGCCGTTTGACAGCAGGATCCGGACTCCTCGGTCCTCCCGACACAGTCGGATACTGGAGACAAGCCTTATTTTATCGACCGCGAGAGTAGATTTTTTTTTTGAAGCATGCTGCGCAGTGTGAGTGTTTGCTGCTAATAACCTGTTTAACCCTTTAAGCTCTAAAGGCCCTCAATTGGGGGCCAGGGACTAAACTATTATTAAAATATGGACATATATACTGATATTTACACATCTGAACAAATCTCACAAGTGTTCCCTTTATTATTAAAAATATTTATTTTTATTTTTATTGTGGTTGCAGAGATATACTATTTTTTTTGCAATTTTCGAAGCAGAAACCTAAAAAATAGGTGTGTTTTTAAAGGGTTAAAGGTACCAGTGCAGTAATTTTTGTTTGGTGAGGTCACAGTAAGCCTTTGACCGAGGTGATGTTTTTCGCTAGATGTAATGAAATTACCTCCGGACGTTCCTGATATATCGAGTTCACAAGAATGGGACGAATCTGAGGTCGCAGTAAACTTTTCACCACCAAAATCGAATCAGTGCGTCGTTGAGTCCAAGTGAACGTTCGTGCCAAATTTGAAGGGATTCCTTCAAAGCGTTCCTGAGATATTGCGTTCACGTGGATGGGATGGCGACCTCTAGCACGAGGGCATAATGAATTCATCCGTTATTTTTAGCCCGGTCCCTTCTGGCTCCGTTCTGAAGGGCCACTACCCAGCAGAAGGCACTCCTAATCGAGGGGTACGGCCACGGGATGGGAAATGGGATCGGGCCTTTGTCTGACAGTCTAAGACTTTGATTCCTCAACAATCACTGGCTTAATTTACCTCAAATTTGTATGGGGATTCATGCTCTCGCAGAATGATTGCTAATGACTTTTCTGACCTCCAGACTTTCAGTCTAGCACCACAGACAGGCAATGGTGAAACATGATAATTAGACTAAGGCTCTACATTCACTCCCCCCGCCCAGATAAACATGGCTAGGAATGCAACCCACGGCCACAAACAGCCCACTCCCATTTTAAAACCCCTCAAAGTTTTGCTTACGGTTCAGCTCTAGGGATGGCAGTTTCAGTTGGTCGATGGGTCCTCTACTTTTGGTCCAGACTCAAATACCAAAACAATGTCTGGATAAATGACCGTGTAATTTATCCACACATTCATGGTCTTCAGAGGATGGATCCTAAATGCTTTCGTGATCCCCCTCATTTAGAATTGTGGCTGTGATTCCCCTGACTTTTCATTTAGCACCGCCATTTGCCTAGTACTTTTTTTACTGTCCAATTTTATCGTTAATTATCGAATATTTAAATGCTACAAATTAAAATTAAGATGATAAACATGTTATTTTACTCAGTAAACATTGGCATGGTCATTGTGAGCATGTTGGGATGCTGACATTAGCATAAGAAATGCTAGAAAAAGTTCAAAAACAAAGCTGAATTTGAGCCAACTAACAAAACTAAAAGGGTAACAAAAGAAACTCAATTTACGATAAAGTCAATAAATAAGTCGATAAACTCAATTTAAAATATTTATACTTTAAATTCTTAACGTAAACAATCAATACATTTGGGGTTATGTCAGTAGGAATGGATTCCTCGCCTTCTACGGCACCCAAGACAATTCATGATTGGTTTTCTACAAACTGTAATATCCAATCATATTCCACAAAGCCACGTGGATCCCTGTGGATGGTTTGGCCAAATTCTCATTTAGATACAGAAGAAACAGCAATGTGGAATTCATATTTTTAATATAGGGAGGATTTGTTTTATTTTGTATCTTTGTCAATCCATTAACAACCTCCCAGTCGTAAGGAGCAACGTCACCCTGCACATTTTTCGTGCTGTTACCGTCCAATCCTGCTGACTTATGCATGGCCTTTCTGGTGTATCATCATTTCCTCTACGGACTACATTTTTGTTTACTGGCAAGTAAATATACAAAAATAAAAGTAAACAGGATGAGCGGATTAATTTTTCCTTTTGACTTGAAGTGAGTTTCCTCTGCTCGCCTCTGTGATGTTTATTACTGCAGTCGGGGGCTCTTGTCATGCCGCGCAAACATTATTGTACGAGCAGTTACGCCGTCGGTTGTGTTTGGAATCGCTCCCGGCATGAATCCAAACAGCATGCTGTAGATTCAGCAGGGAGCCCCCGTCCCAGCCTCCGGGGTACGCACAGGAGGAGTCAGCAGACATGTCGCCGAAATGTGGGATATATATATATAAAATGCATGAGGCAAGAGATGCCGTTGGAAGTATGATTAATAAGAAACCTGAACAGAAGAGAGGTAGGGGAATATTCAGAATAAGAAAATATAAAAACAACAGTCAACAGCGGTATAGCGAGTTGGAAACAGATAGAAAGATTTTAGACCGGTAAGCATTAAGATGATTTGTTTGGGTGCTTGAAGGTCAGCTGACGCAGCAAACCTATGAACAAAACTTTGTCAGGAACATAATTTGTTTTCTTCTGCGATCGCTAAAAAAAAATTGCTTTTGCTGAGCCGAGTCATCTTACGAGGCGCGATCAAGAAAGTTCTTCCACTGTTGAGTGCAGCACGGCGATGCACAAGGAGCAGCGACCGTTCGGAGTAAGTACTCCAAGTTACATCACATGACCAACATGAGCGCCCGTGTCATAGCCATGTTTGCGACCGCTGCTACGTGCTTCGTGCACGCTCAGGAGTTCACCAAGAACCTGAAACCTGAGCAGAGAGCGCACGGGTACGTTATTGATCATCTAAAATGTCGCGATAGGGATCTTGGAATTTAACGCCAGTTACAGAAGTTTTAGATAAACGTACGGTACTTCGATCTCCATGGCTTTACTTTCCCCTCTAACGTACACCGCTGCAGTGGAAATGTTTATTTAAAGGTAATCGATGACCTTTTTTTTTTTTTTTAGGACGTGAGAGAAATTCAGCCACGGTGTTTTCCTCCGACACTCTCCTGCCTTCTCAGAGGTTCAGAGGCCTGTAATTGACAAAAGTTCAAAACTGCGACGAGTAAACTTGCAAACGGATGAACAGATTGAACGGATGTGTCGCGGCGAGATATCTTCAAGAAAGGCAGGCAGCAAGTGCAACGCGACGTGCGAAGCATTTTTTTTTTTTTTTTTACCTAACAGCGGGAAGAGATAAAAAAAAAAAGAAAAAAAAGCCAGCTCTGATAGATCGCTCGATTGATTGAATTTACTTGACAAATACACCAACTGACAATTAGCATTATTAAAACTATTCGAAAATGTACTTAAAAAACTATCCAGGGGCGGCTCAATAATAGTCAGTATATTTCACTTTTGTTTTTCAATTTCATGCCCAAGCAGTCAACCCATGTTGCCGGGTATATTGCACCATTCAGCCCGTGTAAGATTTATAGGAGCAATATAACCGATAACTCCTACTTAATGTCGCCAGTCCCTCCTCCGTCTCCGCCGTCAGCTCATTTTCATTCGCTTTTTATGTCCCTCTGCAGTGCGAGACGCTGCGAAGACCTCGCCGCCGTGAAACAAAGACCGCTTTTTAGGCGTTATGTGTTGGCGTCGTGGCCGCGAAGCTTGATTATCTAGAATTTACAATCGGGACTTTGATCGTCGGAAGTTTTTGGAATCGACGTCGGGACATTTCTACGAGAACAGAATCCTGAAATGTGATTCGGGGAGACGAGCCGTTTGAAAAATCTCTTTCGATCGAGTGTTTACCGATACGGTCGCGCTTGGGAGTCTGGGAACCCTTTTAAATAGGACGCAAAAACGTCGTCGGGTTTTCACTTACGTCGCAAAAAGTGGGCGAAAACCAATAAAAACAAATGAGACCAAAAAACATGAACGCTTGGTCGTTTATCTGTTTAAGAAAAACGATCCAATAGCGCGCATCGGCGAGAGGCGAACGTATTCTTTCTCACGTTTTCCGACTGTTGACGGTCCATTTAAAAGGATAAACACCACATCATCGGCCAAGAAGTTATTTGCAGTCGCGAAAGAAGTATTTTAACTCGAGGAGGGGAACAAAAAAAAAGAAGTAGGTGCAACCTCACGACCTCCTCCGAGGGTGAGGTATTTGGAGCGTATGGAGCTGTATTGCAATGGAATTCATAACTATTGCAAGCTTATTATAAAAGTGTTGCAAGGCCGCCAGACCTCTGTGTTCCTCCGACAATTTCTTTATCCTTTTTCTCCTCGGGAATTTCAATAGGGAGTGGCGGCACACAAAGTTTTAAAAGCTCCATCTGTGCAATATGAGGAATTTATTTCATTTTTTTTTTTTTATTGAGGTGGAGTGGAAACGGTATTGGTTAAAACAACCCTATTTTGTTTTTTTTGTTTTACTGGGGCAGTTTCATTTTCAGCCAATGTTAGCTCATGAATCCATGAAGATCCGTATCCCTTCCTCCGACCGTAATTCCCGCTCTCTCTTCCTCACGTCGGCGGCCATGATTGCTCTCGGTACGTTTGGTATTGCGGTGGGGTGATTGTGTCGCGAGGGTGAAAAGGACATTGTTCCTGTGAAAAGATGAGTGCTCCGTGTCCATTACGAAAACCTCGGGGAACCCATTACCCCCCACCCACCCACCCTCCGCTCCCCTCTCGCCGAGGATTACATGGATCAGATACCGAGGAGGGAAAAAAACAAAAAACAACAATACGCCGTTATCCATATAATGGCCTTTTTTTTTTTGCAGCACTCTTATGATCCAACTTTGCCCTCATTTCCTGCTCTCAATTTTTGTCTTTACGTGCCTCACTGCTGTCTCTCTGTCCCCCAGGGCCAGCATTGTCCAGAAGAGAATCATCTATTTCCAGGATGAAGGCTCTCTCACCATTCGATTGTGCGAGAAAGGTAAAGACAGCTGCCCATCATCTCCTTCTGCTCCCGCTTCTTTCCCCGGGTTCATCTTTTTCATCCTCGCCTGCTCATCACGGTGCCATTATCCCTGTGTTATAAGCATCCCCCCCCCCTCCTCTTTCAGAGCAGCTTACCTCCCAGTCTTTTTCATACCTTATTTAAAATAATATGAAGCCAATAGAGCCAGGAGTGGGGGGGGGGGATGGTGGGGGGGGTGAGGACAACAAAGCCCTGATGTCATGGGAATCTGAGCAGAATTGAAATATTCCTTTGTATTTGAGCAAAGAGCTGCACGCCAAAGCTTTTATGTTACCTGTGATTTCACCACCGGTTCTCCCCCCCAAAAAAGGGCAATAAATGGCGTCAGGGCTCTCTTCGTTCTGATGTACATATTTATTGTATAATAAAAAAATTAAAATTATAGAGTCTGGACAAACTTAATCTTGGGGTGGGGGGGATTTTACTTTCATAAAATCCTCCTCTCCTCCCTCCTCGCTGAAAATCTAATTTTCCAGGCTATTATGCAGGCCAATCAAGCCTCCCTGTTCAATCTGCTGACATAAGTCAGGCCGCCTTTCAACGTGTGGACTCGTTCTGCTTTGACTTAGATGTCAAGTGAGGATTTCTTCCAAATAATGTGGCGATTCATAAATATTCAAGCGATCCCCTTGACCCATCTTTGCAAAAAAACATCGGTCCGGGGAGCAGAGGCTTGAATATTTATGAGTCTGCGTTGAGGCTAATGTGTCATTTAAATACCGGTTTATTCCAAGGATGTAATTTTGTGACATTCTCACACGGTTCCAGATTCTAGTCAATCATCCGGTAATTTATGCAGGAGTGCACTGATGTCAAACCTTTTTTTGTCTGCCAACTCCAGAACTTTGTATTTCCCGTTAAGTCGTTACCTACAAGTGTCTTGTCTCGTCTTTGTTCGTGTTGTGTCGCGGTCCAATCCCGGCTCCCCCACCCGCCCCCCGTAGAGCGGGTGTTCGGCGAAGCCACCGAAGCTCCCGCCATGGAGTGCTGCGCTTGTGGAACCGCCAAGTACCGACTGACCTTCTACGGCAACTGGTCGGAGAAAGTACATCCCAAGGACTACCCAAGTGAGTACGAAGCGTCGCGCACTGTGCACAATTCACCGTGCGAGCAGAGAGCGCTCGGCGCGTACGCGGGACGACTCGGAAAGGTCTGGCGTGAAGCCAACATCGTGATAGTCGCAGTAAAAAAGAAAAAAAAGAAGAAAAAAAAGGGGGTTTTATTGTTGGGAAATTACCCAGAAATAAAACAAAATACGCAGGACACAATGAACACACTGCTGCACCACAATGTACGAAAGAAGTCAACTTACTGAAATATCAACTCTTGAAGAAACACACTTCTTTTGTTCAAAGTAAGGTCACTATTACTCTGAATAAATTCATGAATAAATACGAATCTAGGGCTAGCCGGCAGCTGGATGACCTTAACATAACAATGGGAAACGGGAAGAAGTAGCTCGCCTGGCTCTGTCTAAAGTTCGCTAAAGAACGAGGTGTCTTTTCTTTCGTTATACTATGTTAATTGGTATTTTAATCTGTAAAAAAATAAATCTGTTAAAACAGCAAGTTGTGGTACTATGATGGACTACTGCTACCTTCGAATAACTCAATAATAAAGGTCTCCGCTCGTTGTGTGGAGACTCCTCTAAATTACGGTTCCCATTGGCTCCTACAAAACCAAAAGCTAACACCTCCCGGTAGCTGCTGCTGTCACTTTTACCCCAACCGAATACGACACCACCACCGGGATGGTTCCTTAAGTTGATACCGATTATTAGTAGGACGGGGCATTTTTAACCGTAAAAATACCATTCGCAATTCGCCCGGGAGCCATTCGATTATTTCTCGACTATAACTGTAATCGCCGTTAAAAGGCTTCGGTGTTGTAGCCGGCTCCTCATTCAGTCGCTCCATTCCTGACCAACTTCTCTGAATTCAAACCACTCAGGGCGAGCCAACCACTGGTCAGCTCTTATCGGGGCGTCCCACTCCAGAGGCTACGTGCTGTGGGAGTACGGCGGCTACGCCAGCGAGGGAGTCCGCCAGGTCGCCGAGTTCGGCTCGCCCATCAAGATGGAAGAGGAGATCCGACAGAAGGTAGGAATCGCCGAGCCCTCCGCGGGTCTGTCGGTCGCTCCTGTTCCCATTTTGGCGACGTCCTGCCGTATGCTTTCTGACAGACTCCGGACTAAACCCGAGACCCGGTGGGCCGCGAGGAAAAAAAAAAAAAAAATCAAATTTCTCCAATCGTACTCCGATGTAGAGTCCCACGCCGCCCCCCCCCCCTCCCCCTCCCCCTCCTTGCCATTTGTCAGGGGCTATTACAACATACTGTGAGGTTAATGACAGGCTTAGGCAATACAAATCCAAAATGACACACACACACACACACACACACACACACACACACACACACACACACACACACACACACACGTTCATTTTCCTCTGTCTAAATGGCAGCTGATATACGTGCAATAACAGGGAAATTCCCGCATCGGGGCAAAGCATTTATGTGGCAACGCCTCGCCGTCTTAACCCCTCGTTATTCCTCTCGTTAAAGGAGATGCGTACGGACGGCGCCTGGCGCCGCTCAAAATCACATTCCTTGGGAGAACATCGGGCGAACTTCTTTTCAGCGAACTGTGCCTTTAGGGGATGAGATATTTTTGGAAGGATAACTGGATAGCACCCTGGGAGGACAGACTGTTTGCCTTAGCTCTTTCTCTTTTTTTTTTTTTCCTATGCGTGTGTGCGCACACGTGTGTGTGTGTGTGTGTGTGTGTGTGTGTGTGTGTGTGTGTGTGTGTGTGTGTGTGTGTGTGTGTGTGTGTGTGTGTGTGTGTAAATTGAAACGTAGCGCAGACGGCGAGGAGCGCATGACAGGACACAGCTGACAGGTTTGCTTGAGCAGGCCTGCGCGAGTGCGTAGGTAGGTCAAATGCTTGCATGTCTTTTCACATCCAAATATCAGACAATAGAAAACAACTCCACCGTCAGGTAATATGTCAAAACGGTGATACGGCGGCACTCGGTCCTCAGCAGGAAGACGGGAACGTCGGGCAAAACACACTATTTGGAAATTCCCCGGGGAACTGTCGGATTAGTAATTGACAGACGGGCGAACGGCTTTTAGGCGCGTTACCGCCACCTTCAGACGGGAGTAACGCACTACAACCAGCCGCTGATTGAACAACGGGAACGACAGTCGCGTACGCTGATCGGGATATTTTTTGGGGAAAACGACGCCGCAGTCACTCGCGTCGCAAACTCGGCGTCCGACTTCTAAAAACCGTCGCCTCGCAGAAATCTTCGTGGATCTCCGAGACGAGACATCAGACTCCGCTTGTTGCTTAGTGGCGGTTGGCAAACAGCCTTTGGGTACATTGCCGCCACCTGTTGACGGAAGTACAGCATTACAACGGAAAAAAGTGAGACACGGTATATACTGTTTGATTTTTTTTTTTTGACATTTTAATGACAATTCGAATCTAAAAATTCAAAACTCATCCCTAATAATGAATTTAAGTGCTGCTTTATGCGTCAAGGTCGTGATGCCCAAGACATCGTCGAAGGCTTTCCTCATGCTTTTAGGTGTAGAGGACTGAATCACTCAATTTACACTGAAAAAAGGGCAAAAAAACAAAAACAAAAAAACGTATTTTTGCACTTACTACACTGCAGACAGAATAAACTGATGTAAATGATTGCGCACGCTTAATGGTAAAAAAATAAAATAATGGAGTGCATTAAAGCAGCCCCTTTTTACCTTACACTAAAGCACTTTTTCCAACGTTGCATTCATTTCGCACGCAAACACATTATAAAAACAAGTCATTCGATTTAAAACCCTCCTGAGTGCACGTATTAAAAGACCTGCCAATCACGTGGAAATTATAAAAAGGTTTCAAATCTAATGTTTTTTGGGTTTTTTTGGTGTTTTGTTTTTTTTCACGGCCGGTGGGAGCATTAGGTTTCACTTCATCTCTCTACGTACCGACCCTGATTAACATGTTACATGTGTGTGAACCTACAGTATACATGCGTCTCTTTCTACCACACACACACACACACACACACACACACACACACACACACACACACACACACACACACACACACACACACACACACACACACACACACACACTCTCCCTCTCTCTTTTCTCTGGGCACTGAAAGGTGTGTCCCGGGCCATTTGCGAGGGAACAATAGCGTGTTGTTAGTGGGCTGTCAGCGTCGGTGTGTGCCTGTCGGTTTTGGTTTGGGCCGCTGCGTGGAGACATTATGGGCTGACGGACAGCCCTAACTCCTCTCTTGGCTGGCTCTGTCTGTCTCCGGCGGCTAATAACTACCCCGGCACAATGAAAACTTCAGCCCGTTTCACGGCGGGCCGAGATGGCTTGATTGTGTACCGTGCGGACTGGAATGTTAGCCGTCGAAGCCGTCGGATGAAACGGCTCGATTGTACGCCGTGCGCTGGAATGTCGGCTATTGAGTTGTCGTAGTAACGGGCGGCTCTTAAAGCCCTTTTTGTGTTATTATTTGCCATTTGAGAAGTAAAGGGGAAAAAAAAATGACAAACTGTAATTCAAAAGATTTTGTCTTTACAAAACACACGTGCTAATAAGGCCGAGGCAAGAATGAAAAACATTCTGTTTTTGAATAACTAGAATTGAAATATATATATATGTATGTATGTAGGAGCTGCTAAATGTCCCAAAAATAGGAAGTAAATAGTCCATCGAATGTTTTTTTTAGTGTCTGCCCTAAATACCAAAACCTGAAGGAGTATAAAACAGCAAATCATCAGCAAATCATCACATTGGCGAAGCTGAAACTGATCAATGTTTGGCATTTTTTAAAAGAATATTCATGTATGCAATGAATATCCTTCAGAATTGTTTGATCATTTATCTAATTAATGAATCTAAGACCAATAGATTCCTGCACTGAGGAACATTCATTCAAAGTACTGATATTTCTTGTGTTGTGCTAATGTGCTACTACGCTCACTGAATAGAAATCATTCAGCTGCTTTTACTCCAGCCAATAGTAGCGGAGCTTTTTTTTTGTTTTTAAGAATAGCTTCACAACTCTTCACCATGTCCGTGGTTTTAATACTAATAATAGTTCCATATTTATTTGAAACATACGAACTTGCTTTCTTGCAGAAAGTTAGATCGTGTATTTTTTTTGCATTCAGATTGTATCTGTGATTTTTGGAAAGTATGGAAAGCAAATAAAAACACAAGAAGCATGTTTGTTTTTGTTTTTTTTCTGAATTGGATCCAAACCACATTTGGAGGTGGTTTGAAATGAAAAAGTTGAACTCAAGTATTTAGTTGGCTTTTGTTGATAAAAAAAAACAATCATCGCCGTGGCAACAAATTGACAAAATAACCAGCTGTTCTGAGATTTCTATTACAGAGATTGAGATTTTTTTTTTCCAGCAAAATAACAAACAGTTCACTTTGGATTAAAAAAAAAAAAAAAAAAAAAAAAGAGGGAATTGTTTAATTCCATGAGAAAAACAATTTATTTCCCACAATTGAGGTGTAATTGTGAGGTAAATTAAGCAGCTCAAAACCGGGGTGCCACTGTTTCATTTTCAGCGTTTTGTGCGCGTCCTCGTGCGAAAGCACACTTCTTTTTTCTTTTTTTCCTTTTCACCTTGTAGGTAAAAGTTTTCTGGGAGCCGTTAGAAAATATGATCAATCTTTTTCAAGGTTGTACGTACAAGCAAGAGACACACACACACACACGCACGCACGCACATCTTTTCAATTTGCCGAAGTTCAGACTGGGTGAAACGTCGCAGTGGCCGCTGTAAAGGTGGGAAGCCGACATGGGTCAGTAATCCCTGTCTTAGCCGAGAATCCCAACCATCCAGAGGAGCAATCAGCTGTGGTGATGTGTGGACAAAGCCTCAAGACCAACCTCTCCGCAGCCCAGCGCCGGCCGGGCCCAAAAAGTAAGGGGGAGGAGGGGAGGGGGCGGGGGGGTGTATCTAATAACCGGCCAGAAATCACACCGAGGGACTTTTTTTTTCTTCTTCCTGTATGCAAATATTTAGACGCCGAATAGTTGTCGACACGACGTCGTGCTTCTCAAAGAAAACCAACTTATGAGCTCTCGGCGTCGGTGAAAACTCGCCTCACCGAGGCCGACAGGTGGACCGCTCGAAAAAGGAGAGTAAAAAAAAAAAAAAAGGAAACCCGCTGATCGTAAACAGCTTCCCGGTGCCAATTAAGAACAAAAACCTCTTTGTTTTGAATTCTTGAACGAGGGCCAGTAAAGTGCGTCGCGGCCTATTCGGTGAAAGGATCTTTCTTCAGATGTGTCAAATACCTCTTAACTGATCTTTCCCCCCCCCACAGACAAAATTGATGAATTAGATGTTGTTTTTTTTCTCCATCTGACAGGTGCCAACGTCTTTTTGTAAACGCGCACAAAGCACAAATTACCAGCTGTTAGGAAGCCCGAGGAGGCTAATTGTAAACCGGAGCCTGCGAATGTCAGCGGGGGTTTAAAACAAGACGAGATAGGACAGATTCATGTCCCTTTTTGGGGAAGATAAGAGGATCTTTTTTTTTTTAATTTTTTTTTTTATGTCACCACCTCTCCTGCTGGGGAAACAAAATTACACGGCACATTGCTTTGGAAATGTCACGCGGCGGCGGAGAGTGTAGAGCGATCCCGGGTTGTAAAATGTGAAGTGGAGTAAAAAAAAAAAAAAAAAAGTAATGCCGCGGTGCACTTGAGAGGACAAAAAAAAAAACTCTGTAGCTACCTAATTATTGACTCCGTGAGAAACCCCCGGTGCTCTCAGCCAGGTGGGATCACGGCGAGATCAGACGGCGGAAAATGTCAAGAGCTGCCGGGCCGACAAGACTTTTGTTGGGGGGGGGGGGGGGGATCACGGACCCCCAGTCAAATGACATTTTAATGACGTTAAGGCTGTTCTCCGCCTTCCGCGGTGATTTCAATTATCCCGAAAAACCTCAAAGGTCTACCGGGACTCTCGCTCACCTCTAAAAAAAAAAAAAAAGGATTTGTCAATTCTTTTTTTTAATTCTTTTTATTTTTTTCCCCGTAGTCGTGAAAAAGACATTTGACGTGCGATTCTTTTGCGTGGAAGCTTAACGTGTTTTTGTTTTTTTTTAATTTTTGGCGACGTTAACCTTCGGTGTCTAAAAACCCGAAAAATACGCCGTCGGGTCAGGAGCGCGACCGGGGTGTGGTTTTATTCTGACATTTGTGGGTGGGGGGGGGGGGGCTGCGCAACCGTGAATTCGTTCCCCGGCCCAAAAAAAAAAAAAAAAGTTCTTCAAAAACGACATCCACTCACATCGCTAACCAAAACGTAAGAAGTTTATCCCGTCGCTCTCCGTCCCCGATGACTCCTTCGATCCGTTCCCACGGTAACGCCTCGCAAGCAGACGGGTCGTCCTGAGGAGGAAGAAGAAGAAGAACGGGAAGAGGACCGAGAGAGCTGCCCTCCACCTTCATCTCTCCGCTCAAAACGCTGCGCACGTTATCACAGCTGCAGATACAGATAGATAGAAAAGGTGTGACACACACACACACGCACACACACACACACACACACACGCTACATCTTTGTTTTTGCAGCGCTGAAAAGGGAAAAGACAACACACGGCGCTCCGAGTGCCTCCGAACTCTTCCTCCCGTTCCTTTTTTCCTCGTGACACCTGTCAGATTAAGAGCCGAGGAAGTGGCGCTTTAAGTGATGCACTTTTCCCCCGTCTCCGTGCGCGCCTCGCTCCCCGCGACGTTTTGTCAAGCCGTCACCGTGGCGACACTCCGTCGAGAAGAAGCAGCGAGGGGCCATTTTTTTTTTTTTTTTTGGTAGTTGGCCAGGATCGCTGTTCGGAGGAAGAGGAAGAGGAGGAAGAGGAGGCGGTAGACTTCGCAGCTCCTTCGCTCGCACTGCATCTTCATTTCGTAGTTTGAGTCAAAGTCCTTTTTCGACTGCCGATACACTTTTTTTTTTTTTTTTTTTTTAACCATGCAAAAACTCTACATGAAATAAAAACCTATCTAAAATATAATTTTTCTCGATTTAATTTGAATTTATTTGCAGAAAAGTTTACTTTTACTATTTTTAAAAGGAAATATAAATTGATTGAAGTCGTAAATCGCGCGTTAATTTCAGTCATCAAACGCTTTTTTTTTTTTTTTGTCGTGAATTTCTCATTAGTCTGTTTCCTGAAGCAACAGTTATCACCATCTTCCATATGAACTATTAGCGTAATTATTTTGGGTAAATGGTAGCTTTGGTTAATTCGATTTTTATCAGATTATATGACTTCTCTCCGGCGCTCCACCGAAAACAGGCTGTTTTGTGTCCGTGTCTTTAAAGTGCTTCGATATCAGTGACCCTCCCCCTCTGATTGGCTGACTCTTTTCTGAGTGACACCTCCCCCCCCCAAACCAATCACTAGCTCGGCGTCGGAGTTCCTGCTTGGTGTTTTCTTCCGCGCAAAAGGTGCTTTGCGCTCGACACGTGACACAAGAGGGAGTTTTGTGACATCACAAACTTACAGCACAGTTGCTGAATAAAGGCATTTATAGCACGTAGACCTGCTTCAAACATCATAATAGAAATCTGATTTTACACAATCTAGAATAATGCGGTCTCCACTGCAAGCTGTATTTTCTGGGTTAAACAGAGATTTTGTTTCACATAAAGAGTGCTTAAAATAAAACTTAAACAACTAAAAGTAACACTAAATTTAGCATTTTGCGTGCTGGCCGACATGTTTTTGTGTTTTGTTGCCACTTCTGTTTTTTTTGTTAAAGAAGATTGCAAATGCATTTAGTCCGTAAAGTTATTATTATTATTCTTTTTGTTTTTTATCATCTCTACCGCGACAGCGCTCGCAGGCGCATGTAAGCACTTGTTGGGAGCGGCGCCTCGCATCCCCGTCCTCCCTTCGGGGGATACCGAGAGTGATTGGCAGGCTTCAGAAATGAAACGACACGCCGATGGAAACCACAAGTGGAATAATTGAATTTTCACGGCGCCATTGTTATTCATCGTAAACGTCTTGATATCTACAGGTGGGAGGCGTCTCCATCAATTCACGCTTCTCTCTCTCTCTGCCTCCGGGCACCTTCTTTTAATCAGATATGCATCATCTTGGATTTAAGAAAAAAAATAAATAAAAGAAAAAAAGCAAAAAGGAGAATATATTAACCTTTTAACCGCTATTAAAAAAAAGTTTTGTTTGTCTGGTTGCTCTCCGACGCCGGGCGCTTTTGATTCGACGGGAGTTTGGTCGGGCCGGTCGTGCGGCAGGTTGCTATGAAGGCGGGGCGGGGGGGGGCGGAGGGGGGGTGTTGTCAGCCGCACTATATTTGGACTTTAACTCTCGCTTGTCTCCGAGAGCGGGAGGTGGGTGGAAAATGAGAGACGGCTCAGCCCCGGTGCCGGTTTGATTTATTTATTTAGTCTTTCTTTCGCGTGTGCAACTTCCTCCATCTGTGAGCATCTTTGTGTGATTTGTGGGAGTCGTATTTTGTAACGCTATCTGGGAAATGAAGTGAGGGGTGGTTCAGTCGGGAAGCAGCTGATGACAATGGTGCATACACACACACACACACACACACACACACACACACACACACACACACACACACACACACACACACACACAGGCAGATATACACACACATCACGCCAGTGAAAGTCGGTCCTGGGGGGATTTTTTTTTTTTTTTGGAAAGCCTTTGGCGCCTGACAGACGGACGGCGTCTCACAACTGACTCTAATTGGCTGAGAGCTTCGGGAGGGAGACAACTGGACAAACGATGCGGAGGACGGTGACTGCCCGAGATGGGTTTTCGAAAAAAAAAAAGATCCCGTCTCCTCGCACCTCGGCTTGTTCTACCAATTAACGACTGTGAGATCTTTTGTTTTGCGATTCCGACAGCAGCGTGTTCGGTTTATGCAGCTTAAATTGTAAAACAGATTTTTTTTTTTTTTTTTTCTCACATCTCAAAGCTGTCGGAGAAACAACCGACGTTACGGTCGAGTCACGGGACGAAACAGGTGTCAATCTTTTTGCATTTAATCGTTCGTTTTCAGTCGAGTGAAGTAGTCCACGTGGTCATGAGCCATCTAAAAACGGACGTCCGACTTCGAGCGCCAACCGAGGCCTCAAAGAATATATTCCACAATGCGACTAAACTGCCACCACATATACACGTTAAAGGGAAACTGTACTCTGGACTCACTACTGTCGAACCTCAACCCCTTAAACTGCTGAAAACCAGCAGTGACGTCACCCGTCGGTTTGTTGAACGGCCGTTGTGAAGCCTCGAGGTCGGAATTTGGCCGGCGCCACCTTTGCTAGTTCGGAGCAGGAAGTGACCATATTTGGAGCGAGCAGGTGGATCCGACTCGATCTAATTGGAAACCTGACGGTACTACTACATTTTATTGACCTACAATTTTATGAGACCGGTTGAATGGGAGTCTATGGAGCCACAGGCTTCTTTTTCGGAGCCGACCTCCAGTGGCCATCGGTGGTATAGCAGCTTAAGGCGCTTCCGCTACGAAGCCACGTCCGCTTGTTTTTTTTTTTTTTTTCATAATTGAAACATGACTTCTGGTCCTAGTATGGATGCCCGGAAGGAAAACACAAATTCAAACAAAAAAAAAAGTCAAATACAGACTTTCGTAAACGGCGTCGGGCAGGATTAAAAGGACTAAAAGGACTAAGAGAGCGTTGCAGCTCAATTACATTCTGGTGTTCGACAGGAATGACGACATCTCCCGCAGACGCATCTCACGTCTTTCATCTTAAAGGCTTTTTAACGCTTCACTTTGTAGCGTAACTTCGTTTAAAGCTCAATGCTCAGATGGACCGAGGGGAATTTAATTTTTATTCTTTTTCTTTCAGAAGTCATCGTCGTATCCTCTTTAATGCCGGCTCTGAAAGTGCCTTTTATTCCACAATTTACCCACGTTGAAAATCCTCAATGCTTTTTTGTGTGTGTGTGTTTGTGTTTAAACCGTCTGTTGAATTTATAAATTATCACATTTCATATGTCACGATGCCGCGGTTTCCAACGTACGGTATGTGATCCTCCTGGTTTCATGAACAAAGTAGATTCAGTCTAACAACAACAAAAACAAAACATTAGTGACAGCAGAGCCAAAGGGATAATCCAGTGATGTATAAGTGATGAATTAGATTAATAGGATTGTGGTTGTAATAACGCTTGCCCGGTCGTAAATGTTTAATAAGGTATTTTAAAAATGCACGGCGCTGACAGAGACCGGTGTCCACGATGGATCGTTTTCACTCGGGGGGGCTAAAGATCCCCCGAGTCAGCAAATCAATGGAGGAGATTGAGGCTGTGGCGAGACAGTTTGTGAGGGCCCGCCCGGCACCGCGGGGCCCGTCCTTGTCCTTGACGCGTCTTACTTTGTTTTATTTTGTTCGGTCATTTCACTTCCCTGTCAGGGCTTCTCCCCCCCCCACCCCCACCGCCCCCCCTGCCCACCGCCCGGTTTTGTTTTGTTTTCTCAACGACTGTTTCCCAACCTCCGAAAGTCCATCTCGGCATTCGCACGGTTTTATCGGACCCCCCCTCCCCCGAAGCCATATCTTTGCCCTTAAGTTCGTTATCTACATCCTCCGTCGTCGATATTGATCCTGTGGTAGGGCGTCGACGAAATGGACCTCCACCGTTTTCTGTTTCAGCTGTCGCTTTATACATTTTGCATCTGCAGCAGCGACTGTGCTTGTGTGTGTTTTGTTTTTTTGGTGTGTGTGTGTGTGTGTGTGTGTGTGTGTGTGTGTGTGTGTGTGTGTGTGTGTGTGTGTGTGCGTGCCCGCGCCTCCCATCTTCCTCTCCTAATTGTGAATTTGTATTCATTAAAAGTCACGCTCGTCCACCAGGATGCGAGTCCGCTCCTGTTGTTTGTGTCGGCGCCGGCTCCGTTGGAAGCGGGTCAGGATTAACGGCGGCCGACCGCCCTCTCCGCTCTGCCATCGATAATCGCAATCACATCGTGAATCCCCAATTAGCCCCCCCTCCCCCTCCCCGAGCCGCCGGGGGCCTCCCGGGCCGAGATCCGAGCCGGTCTCGGCAGGTTTTCAAAATAATGAACCGATTTTTATTTTTTTTTATTTTTTAAAGCTATTGGCGCCCGCCCCTCCGTCGGTTCTCATCCTAATTATTCGTTTTCCAGTGTATCTCATTAGCGGCGGGGAGGAAAGATTACGTTTCTTTTTGCAGCGAGGTCTCGCAGTCGGTCGGCAACAGAAAAACACCGACGGCCGACGGGAGGGATGTACGGTAGCCTGTTAGCTTCACACGACGACCGGGTAGAAATGTCGGGAGTTGTTGTTGTTTTTGGGTTTTTTTCTTATAACGAGACCGCGTCTATCATGTGTACCGAAGCATTAACTCCCCCCCCTCCATCCCCTCCCCATCCCCGACGCATGTTAAACAGTGCCCCGTCTTGTCACATCCACGCCTTCTTCCTTTGGTCGTGACTCCATCTGCTTCCTTTTCTTCCCGCTCTTCTGCCGTCACTGTTCTTCCCTCCTTTGTTATTCCTCTCGCCGAACTTCCCTCGTTTCCTCTCACCAAACCCCAGCCGTCGTACTATTATTCCATCCTTCTCTCTCGTGTTTCCTTTTTGGAGATGAACCCCAAATGACGACGGTGAGGAGCTGTTTGCTGCACCGTTGCCCGCCACTGGTTTGGTGTACATAAGTCACAAAGAAGGTTGTTGTGGGGAGATAAAAGTGAATAAAAAGTAAGTTCAATTCAACCTGCCATCTATGTTGCATAAGTTTGTCTACAGAAATTAAGCGATGAGTATTATTGAAAATAATATCGGATTAAAAACAACAGCCAGAGGGTTCGATTTATGTTCATTTAACTCGAAATTGCTGTGAAAAATGCAGATTTGTTCAAGAATCATGCTTATATTCACGTATGTTTAACCGCAGTTGAGCTAAAGTGTCGCGGCACGCGGCGGAAAGCAGGCGGTAGTTAAAGTCGCGAGGATTCACCCCTTCGATGTCCGTCTTCGTAGCGGTCGGTCCGACGGTTGCCGAGACGTGGAACTGAAAATAAACAAGTCGGTAAATTGTCGACCTCCATAATTTCCCGCTTCATCCGCCGTCGATCACGAACGGGTGCACTAAATTTAAAAACCTTTGTTGTTTTTCGGTCCGGTCCGACAAAAAAAAAAAAAAAAAAAAAACGACCGCTGTCGTCCGCTCGTCTCCGGTGCAGCTTGAAGTTAATGATCCACCCGCTGGTCGTCGTTAACGGCAACCCGCCGGTCGTCGTTAACGGCGACCGTTGCCTTGATTGCGAATGTATTTTTTGCAAAGTATTCTCTCTCTCTCTCTCTTTTCATTCCCTCCGTGTCATCCTTGTCGCTCCGCCGTTGTTTAACACTTATCAGCCGGATATTGGGGCGCGATCAGCGCCCCCCTTCCCCCTCTCCCACCCTCCCCCGCCCAGCCCGCATGTCAGCGCTGACACGCGGGCTGGCATTTACTGCGTGATGGCAGCTTGACACCAGTTCACATCCCTCTTCATTAGGGACGCCGGAGCCGGTTATATTTTGCGCCAATCAGCCCGGGTGTAATCAGTTGTGTTCAACACAGCAATCTAGCGCCGTGACAAGATAATTACCGAACGGGATCCCGAGGGAGACGTTTGTTGTCGGGACGGACCGCGGGGACTCGAGTGGAAGTCGTAGCAGCATTTGCACCTTTTTCAGAGTGCGGGGGTAATGATATTTCCATCATTATAATTTGTTTTTTTTTTTTTTCTTTTTCTGTTCGGGCTGTTTTTTTTTTAGAAATGAAGAAGTGGAAATGTTTTTCCAGCGGCGTCACTGCGAAGATTTGAGCGGTGTTTAACGCAACACGACCGAGAACCGAGTCCTCGCACGAGTGCTCGTGAATAATCGTTAAGATGTATTTTTACTTGACATTTCGGAGGAAAGCGTGCTTCTTTTTTATCCCACAACTTTCATCTGACGTGAAGTTACTTCCCCAGAGAACGTGTTTTTTTTCTTTTTTCCTGTCGCAGCTCGACTTCCTCACCACTTCCTGTACCACAATGGACGAGGGTAGACCAATTGTCGAGGTCAAGAACGACGCACAATACCGTTTTCGCAAGGCCAACGGGCAACATGTCAATCATTTCCTTTTCTTTCTTTTTTTAAAGCCCTTTGTGGTTCTGTTGGTGCTAAAGGCGGCGAGTCGACTTGTCGCGCCTGTGTGTTTTCAGCTCAAGAAACTTCTTGGAATCGCACATTTTCTTAAGAATTTCCCCTCAAAGTCAGGACTAGGTCGCGGTAAAGGTAGCCAAGTAGCTCTGAGCAAATTATCGAATTGTTTTTTTGTTTTTTTTCTCTTGCAATGCCGTCCCCTTGAGCAGACCCGTTTCCTTTGCAGAGAAACGTTCTTTCCGCTATAATTGGAAAATCCGCCATTATAATAGCCATCAGCCGAGGTGCGAGCGGACCTCGCAACACGCTTAAAACCCATTTGCTAGATCTCAACGACACACACGATGAGTTTTGGTGAGTAATCCTGAATGTAAAAATAGTTTTCAGACATTAAAATTGACACACGGAAAATATACTTTGCATTGAATTCGAAAGCAAAACCGAATAGATTTGAATTTGCCTTTAAGTTAAGGACCTTTTACCACGTAAAAGATATTTTTCATACCGCGGGTTACACGGTGCAAGGCATTTCAGAATATGACATATTTCCCTGTAGCTGCTGTAAGCCTTATGAAAGTTTAATGAGCAGGAAAATAACCTGTTAATGTATTCTCTGCTGGAAACTCTGGAGCGGCAGGAGCCTAAAAGAAAAGAGCACAAACAGCGCGAGTGCTGGCTTTTCCTTTTCCGAGTCCTTCTCCAGTGATCGGTCTATCAGTGGCCGTAAACATCCGCCTGACAGGCCACGCCATCAAAATCCATCTTCCCAATTACTTCCACCGAAGTCCGTCTTGTTTCTCTGGCCTCAAAAGGTTCCCCTCCGGTCCACCGTTTCCCATTTAACGGCTTCCCCGGGCGGCTGTGAAACTTGGCTGGCAAAAAAAAAAAAAAATTCTCTTCTGTCCTCCCTCCCGAGTTTATTTATTTATTTTTTCCAAGCGGCCATAAACAAAAATCCCCGCGAGCGGTGGCTTTATTCCGGCGACAGGGCCGAGGGCATGGAATTCATCATTCGCTTTGACTGAGTTACACCTCGGCTCAGCTCAAGGTCAAAGCAATTACTGGACTTTCGCTCCCTCGCTGACCTCCCTCTTCTCCCTTTTTCTCTCCTCTCGCCGCCAAACTCTACTTTTCTTCCGACCCCGCTCCCCTTCCTCCCTCACCGCTCCGAACCAACGCTCCTTTCTCTGCGACGTCTGTACTTGTGCTTTTGGTCCTCCCCCCCCCCCCCCCCCCGCCCCCGACTCCCCCCCCCCCCCGCTGCTCTTTTTCAACTTCGTGAACTTACTCCAAACTCTTACTTCCTCGAACCGACGCTGTATTTCTTCCGAACGAGCGTCGCCCTGAAACATTTGATCTTTCTCGTTCAAAATGTTCCTTTCCTTGAGAGGTTTTTTTTTTTTTTTTTTTCTAATCAGAATTGAGTTACTTGAAGATAAAGTTCATAATCTTGGTTTTTATTGGTTTCGTATACCACGGTCAGGTCAGCAGCAGCAAGCTGATGTTCTGGGTGTAACTCAAGTCTCTGATTATCTAAGATTGATCCCTGAAGACCGGTTTGATTGAAGAACACTGCAGTGCAGGATTTCTAGATGATGATCCTGATGATGATGATGATGATGATGATGATGATGATGATGATAATGATAATTAGCCTCCAGTTTCGGATTTTGGTCGTCGCTGTCTTGCTGGTTTGGAGCCAGCAGCGACCATATTTGGACGAGCTAGGTGGGGGTCCAGCGGGGGATCTGACTCTGTGAGATTGGAAACCCGAAGATGCTACGTCCCGCCCACTGATAGCGGAAACCCGATTGCACAGCAGGCCTGTCAATCAAACAGACACGTCAGCCAAAAACAGCTTTTTTTTTAGGCCTAATATCTAATTAATACGTTTCAGGACGGACCGCCAGAAAACGAATAATACATCGACTCGTACTTCATGAGACAAGTAGAACGGGAGTCGACGGAGTCAGAGGCTTTTTGGAAACAACCTCGAAGGGAAGACCACGAGTTTGAAAACGTGAAACTCTCCGAGGCTAGCGGCACAATGCTACATTAGCTGCCACCTGCGTAACACACCTGGATTTCTTGTGAAGCACAAAACTGCACACTTTTTAGTGTTTTTAATTCGATTAAAATAAAGAGTAGAAACCAAATTAAAATTTAGGCTATAAGTATCCATGGCAGAATTGCTCCCGGGCGCCTCGCATAAATTATAAATCCAGCTTTAGACAAGCCACACAAATTGTAAGATTTATGCTTCACCTGGAGAGATCCAATATTATAATTCTGTTTTAGAAAAACTTAACGCTCCGAAAATGGGAGCAAAGCGGTTCGATTGAAAGTTGCTGGCGTGGTTAACGGCGTGGCAGATCATCCCTAATTTTTTGTATTTTGTTTTAAGTTTTTTTTTAAATGGAAACTCTCAGTTGGCATCGTCTTAAAATAAACGTCGACACCGTTGAGGTTCAGAGATGTGCCGTTATCTGAAAATGTCGCACACCCTCCGGCCGAATCAGATTCGATTGTTCATCGTAGCCATGGCAACGATAAATGAGAGAAACTTACCAAGACCTTTTACCATTGAGTCGTCAGATCAGTCTTTTTTTTTTTCTCTCTCTCTCTCTAGGTCAATCTGGGTTTTTCTATCTACGACAATGCAACACAAAATGAAACTGCCAGAAGCAGTTTCAAAATCATCACCGTTGCTTCACCAGAGAAAAAGAGCCCGTTCTCAGTTGAGCACATAATGACCTCCGCCTTGTTCCTAAATTACAGCAAAAAAACAACAACTGCAAAAGACTTCAGTTTTTGATTAATTATATGGAAAAGGCTGCATTCTTGTCCTTGGGGAAAAAAAGAAAGAAAAGAAAAGAAAAGCCAGAAGTTTCTCGTCTCAAAACGCCTTAAACAAAAGAACCACACGCCGACCAGGTGGAAATACCTGGTCGCCCTGCCACCCGTTCCTCTTGCCCCCCCCTCACCCCCACGGGTCCCTCCCCTAAAAAAATATAATAAAAAAAGCCTTTGAGGTTTCTTGGATGAGTGTCGGCTGGATAGCAGTCTTTTAAAACGTCGTCTCCATTTCCAGATCCATTTCAAATGTAAATTTAAAAAGGAAAAAAAAAAAAATAATAATAAAAGGTTCTCTGCCAAAGCGCCCGCATTTTCTTCTATGGGACGACCGCGGCTTCAAAAGCGCTTTCATGCCTGTTGATTTATTTTCATTGAATTGACAACATCTAATTTCTTATTTCAGCTTCAAAGTGTGTTGGGGATTTTGTGTGTGTGTGTGTGTGTGTGTGAGTGTGTTTTCTCATCTATCACAATGTTTTTTTTATATTTCGGTCTTTACATTATATTACTGATGAAAATGACTTCTTTGCTTGTTTGTTCGTTCACACACCCCCACCCCACCCTCCCCACCCCACCAAGCTGCCTCGAAGTTAAATGCCTCGGTAAACACATCGCTCTTCCACCGCTAAGAGGTGTATTAGCACTTCTTTTTTTTTTTTTAATCCGTGTCGACGTGCTTTTTGCTCCTCATTTATCCTCGTGTAAATACTAATATTCGGGCATGTACAGGCTCTTCCGTCAGCGTACGCAAAGCTCAGATCTCCGCCTCGTTCTTCAGCACGTTATTAATTGCGGCTGTTCGGGTTCCTCGGTAACAAACGGAGAGAGAGGTTCGCCGAGACGGAGCCCGACAAAAGGGTCCACGCCGACTTAATGTGACAACGTTTCCTCCGGTGAATGTGTCACATATTACACCTGACACCTGGTGTGATGGATTACCAGAGCCCCAGGCTGGAGGAAAACGCACACACAGGTGTGTACACACACACACACACACACACACACACACACACACACACACACACACACACACACACACACACACACACACACAATCATTTCGTCAAAGAATATCTAGAGAAAAAAAAAGGTGCGCACACGGTACCGTGGCTTCGGCGCTGTCATAAAACGCCGAGCCGCGCCGTTATCGCTTTGATTCTTTGATTCAAGTTTTTGTCCATTTTACATCATATTTTTTGCGTTTTTGTTTGCGTCCTTCTGACTAGTTTGAAGGCGGCGGGACTCTCTGGAATCACAAACTTCCCTCGTGTCGATCGGGAGTAAGAAACCTTTGAATCCAAGTCCGATGGCCCAGAGGGGGGGGAGGGGGCATTTCTCTCGCTTCGTTTCCGTGGCATCAAATTCGGCAGTTTGGGTTGAGAACTTTCAGGACCGGTTCGATAACATCGGTGACGCCGACCCGTCGTTGTGTGTCTGTCATTTACGAAACAAATTTCTCATCGTGTCGTGATGTCACCAGTTGAGCCTCTAACTCGGGGTCGGGCAATTTCTGACAAACTGGACCATTACATTGTCTTTTGTTAAAACGCTGCGATGGACAATCGATGACTTGAGCTTCGGAGGGAGTGGGGTGTTTAAACATAAACCCAGGCTTTACTATCTGACACTTGTTTCATCAAAGCCTCCTTTGTTTTTGGTTTCGCCCCGCCCACTCGCACAGTTCATCTATCCAGCGCGGCGCAGAGCCCGACCCTCTCAAACCTGCTGGAATAATGACATCATCCTAGTCTTTACTTACAAATACTTAATGTTACAGACAAATACTTCAGATTTGAAACCCCAGTTTTTAATGGATGGGTGTGGCTTTTTGCTGTCGCAGCAGATACGAGAACCTATAAATCCTAAACCACCATCATCTGCACTAGAGGAAAAACCCGAGCCTTTAATTGGCTACATCAAATAAAACGGCGTGTTTTTATATGCCGATATTACTACATTTGCCGGTGGCATCTGCGCCGCCCTCCATTACGAGCCGGAAGCGCGGTTGTAAAAACTCATTTCCGACACGGGGCTTGCGGTTTGCAGCGCCGGAGATTTTAAGTGTGTGCTTAATGTGAAGTATTAAAAACTGAACACAAACTGCTGCAACGTGAGCTGGGGGGAGGGTGAGGGGGGGGGGGTCACGGCACAGAGTTATCGAGTTACGACGAGAACATTTCGAGTGATCAGTTGTCGTAAAAAAAAAAAAAAAGATATTATAGCGCATTAAATGATTGATTTGGATCTAGTGAGGCTTCGGGGGGGTGTGTGTGTGGGGGAGTGGGAGGGTGGGGGGGTTGAGGGACGAGTGTAAATTACGACGTAATTGGACAGATGAGACGGCGTCGGGCCCTCGGCTTCGTAGCGGCGTCGCGGGAGGTCGATAAACAACCGAACCGCGCGAGTCAGGAAGTGATTGAAAGGGGGGCGGAGGGGGGGGGGTGGACTTACGATCTATTACCACGAGGTTAGATTGTTTCGTCATGAACTAACTTTAGAAATAATAATAATAAAAAAACTTTAAAAAAAAACACGGGAGGGTGTTTCTCTCCGTGTGTGTGTGTGTGTGTGTGTTAACACAGTTTGACCTAAGATGTGAATTTTATCCGACTGAGTTACAACGTCGTGGCCCAGTCATCCATCTGCTCCGTAGACCCCCCCCCTCCCACTCTATGCAATTGTAATTGCATTAGTGCAGTGTTGATTTTTTTATTAGACACCTTTTCCCAAAGCCCCCACGCTCATTTTTCCTTTATTAGACCCGAGTCTGGAAAGACAATACGGAGCCTCATGTCGCGGCGTCCCTCCGGACAGAACTTCATTCCAAAGTGAGCTGAGTGATAAGTGGGCAGAACCGGGACCGTCCAGGGGATTTGGGGAGGAATGCCGCGGGCTGCCTTTGTGTCTGCGTTCGCCTCCGTTCACACGAGTACGTTTCAATCTGAGCTGTCGGGAGGGGGGAAAATGTTCTCTGGAATCTGGGGGGGGGGGGAACCAACGTTTTTTTTTGGCACCTTTCAGCACATCGTTTTGGTTTTCCTGCCCTTCAACTGCAGTTTAAAAAAAAAAAAAAAAAAAAATTATACCCTTTCACCCGTTTCACTCGTTTGATTTCAGTGAAAAGCAGCTGACCAGCAACACGCGTGCAAAACATCGTGGAGCTTTTAGCATGTCGGTGGAGAAAATATTGGACGATTGAACATCGAATAATCGGTAACTGTTTGCTAACGAGCTGTTGACGTAAATGTACATCGTGGGTGTAAATGAGTTTACGCCATTTGGCTTTTTTTTTTTGGAATAGTTTCGACTTAGCTCGGTAAATGTCGCAGTAGAAAGCCGTAGTTCACTATTTTAAACTAAAATAGGTTAAATATTCGGAATAAAATCAAATAATTCAGCGCGAATTTCAAAAAGTAGTTTTGCTTGAAATGCCCGTCTCTAGTTCAGGGAACATCGGTGGATTGTAGCGTCTGCCGATAACTTGCATGCGAGTCGTTGAAAACGTGTGGTTACACTCTCCCCCTCTAAACTGCATGAAAACGTAATTTTCCGTTCAGGAACCGATATTGAAGTCAAGGTTTCGGCGCCGGTAATCAAAACTCTATTAACAACACCCCCGGCCGTTTGGGACAATGTTTACTTCATTATTTGTTGAAATACATTTCAATCACAGCTTATCTCCTGTTTTTCTTTGTCGGCCGTTGAATAGGCCGAGATGTTGTTGTGTCATAACGAGGAATGTATTTCATTAACTTTGGCATTTGCCATTAGTTTTTTTGATTTATTTTTACAAAACACAACACAGCTGCTGTTTGTTACCAGCTCTTGCTTTTTTTATATATATATATATTTTGTCCACCTCCTCGCCATCGCTCTCACTTCCTGTCTCCCCTCTCTATCACGCTGTCACCGTTTTCCCATCCATCAGCCCGATGGTGCAGATATAGACGTTATATTGGCCGTCGCATCGACAGTCGTGAGTCTTTCGCTCAAAGCTTTCACCTTCGGGCTCCGTGTCGCAGAGTGGTTTTATTTATTTATTTATTTATTTTTTGCCGGCGGTGTCGCTCTCTAATCTTTGTAATTTCTTTGCGGGATGTGTCCCGGGCTTCAGGTTTTGTCCCCTTCATTTTCACTGCCGTCACTGCGAAGGCAGCGCGAACATAGTCGGGGGTGAATAAATGAACGTGGAGCGCTGTTGACACGAAATGTAAGGAGATATTAATTTAGCCAATGGCCCGCGTCGTTAGGTTGATGTGCATGATTGAAATTTAAAGCTGCAGTGCAGGACTTTAACACACAAATGAATGTCTCGTGTTCAAGGCCCTTTGCCCGACATTTTTCAAATCTGGTGTCTGGTTTGATGAAGGCCTGCTCCGAAGGGCTTTGCTCTTACTTGAAGGGGAAAGAACAACAATTCAATTCAATCATGCGACTCCCCGTGACTTGATCAAATTCCATTGCGGTGGACCAGGTTATGGAGGACGAGAGCACATACAGAGTTGTTTTCGTATCTTCTCCGAATGCCAGAAGGGCGGCGACAAAAGCTCCCGCCGCAGGTTTACCCTCCCTGTGAACCCCTTCGCTATTTTCAGGGTAATTCCACTACCTTTGCTTTTAAGCTCATATCTCGGTCATTATAGGAGCCAACCATTCATGCTGTAATCTAGTTTTTTTTCAGGACAGTCTTGGCTATCCAGATCTTTCATCATTTAATTTGATAATACTTAAAGATTTCTTATATTGGGCTTTGTATCAAGGAAAAAAAAGAAATTGTCTTATAAAATGCGAAACAGCGTTGGAGTAGGAATCATTTATAGTGCCCATATAAAGCCGTCTAACTTTTAAGAGTCATTTTTATGCATCACTTTTTAGTATTTCTAGATCATTTTATAGGAAATCTACACCTGAACAGCAGAAAAAGGCTCTTTTCCACCAAGTCATTGTTTTAAAGTTGCGGTGCTGTACGGCAAATTTAACGAAAATTCAGGGTTAATGACAACTGAATCTGCATTTACATTGCACAATCACAGAAAAAGTTCGAGCTGGGCAAACAAATGTTTTTTGCCTTTTCAGCCGGTGCTGAGTGACAGCCCCTCACACCTCTCTTCATTCTCCTCACTCCGACTGTATGCTTTCATATTCCCGGATTCAAAGGGTAACTGTTCTTTTTTTTGTTGTTGTTGCAAGACAATCATTTAAGAAACACTAGATGCTAACTAGCAGTCATTCCCAAGCTGCTGTGCTGCGGCGATAAAGTTCCTCTTTTCGAATTGCAACACTGTCTGTCAAAATAAAGACAAAAGACAAAAGGAGCGTCTTCATCCGTCAATGGACCGGCTTACGTTATTGTTTTTGCGACGGCTTCGTTTTTCCTGTGCAGAATGAAAAAATCATAGCCTGTCGTACCCAGACCCAAATTGACTGCGTGAATATGTGGCTCGTCAGCATTTTAAACATACAAAAGGGCTGAAAGAAAGAAAGTCGCGTTTACAAATTTGGCTTAATGGGGACGAGCTTCTAGACGCGTCACATCGAGGGATTTCTTGACGAGCAACAAGTCATCGATCCGCCCGGCGCTTCCGTCGCCTGGTGTTACCAGACTACCGCGTACAGCTTTCTTCTTCGCCGATGAGTATAGTCTGGGAAACCTTGCTCGCTCTCCCGTTCGGCTCAGCCACTCTGAAGGCCAGACCAATCGGCGGACCGTTAGCGGTGGGCTCAGCGCGACGACGATAAAGTCCAGCCTCATGGCAACGGCGGTAAGAGTTTTGGCAACATACGGTGGTCCATGCCGATTTATCAAAGGGCCGTCTCGATGGTTTCAAAATGAACCCAGTGAGATGCAACGACTGGACAAAGATTCTCCGTGGAGACGGACCGAACCCATAAAACTCAAGTAGCGTATTTTGGGTCTGGAATACACCAGGCTCGTCTCCGAAGACCTCGCCGTGCCGAGGTCAGCGCTACCGGCCGTCAGCCATGAAAGAGTCAAATCGCTTTAACTGGAAGTCCTTCGGGAAGATGAACAAAAGAGCCGGCAGTGGAGGAAAAGGAGTGACAGCGGCGTTGTAGTGCAGGCGAGTGAAAGTAGGGTTCCTCTCCGTTTTTAACGTTACTCAGATTCTCTCTGGCCTCCATTAAACTCATCTCTCTCTCTCTCTCTGCCCCACAATTTTCTGTTTCCGTTCTCCAATCCTTGGGAACATTCATGAAAATGTAATGTGCATTTAAACATGGGCAAATCACAGTCATTTTGTGCCATTATGATAATTACCATAAACAAACAAGACCATTACGGGGAAGATTTGCATCTCCGACTGGCCTCCGCAAAGCATTTTAATACCGGTTGAAGGTTCTGCCACGAAATGCGCTGGACTGGGGGTTGTTTTTTTTGGCCTAAATTGAAAAAAAAAGACCATTTGGAGTTGTGCGATCGTGGTAGATGGTAGAAAGGAATGAATGAACGAAAGAGAAAAATGACCTTCAACATGTTTATCCTGCGAGTATGTTTTTTTTTTCTTCTTCTGGAAAGTGGAAAAATGAGTAATTATCTACTTTCAGGCATTTGAGTTACGGAGGTGGGAACAACACGGGACGACTGGTATTTGGTCGTATGCAAGTGTTATTTGATCACGTTGGTGTATTTACATTTGGAAAAACGAACCAGATTAAGAAGCTTTTTATCAGTATTTTGACATGGTTCCCAAAAAACGTGAAGTGATTTGGGAGCCCCAACTTATACCCGGGCCCCCGTTGGACGACGCGATGAGCTAAGGCTCATAAGACTATCTTGACTTTTTAAGATATACCAATATATTTCCAAACGAGAAGTAGAATGAGACGGTTCACGTCCATATTGTTTGATGTTGCGTTATATAACCCTCCATAAAGAGCGGCGAGCGTTTGCATCTCTTGTCTCTCGGTCTCAGTGCAGCTCCGTGGAGCTGGTTGATGGTGAATCATGGACGTCTGTTTAGGGAGCTATGTATATATATATGTGTGTGTTTGTGTATATATATATATATAGAAAATGAACCAAGTCCAGAAAGACACGCAAAACCGCTGGCAGCAGAGCCGAAACCATGGCAACCAGAATTGAGACAAGACTCGTGCTGACGCAGGTCAGTCTGTTGTTGATGTCCAAAACAGCTAAAAGAGACGCCTGTTCTAATGAAGCAATATTGCAATTATACCAACTAAATAAAATATCTCATCGAAGTGCATTTCATATTGTGGGGTTATTCGCTCTCGAAATATACGGCTTTTTGGTAGCGTGATCTCCGTTTCCACGGCAACACGTGGGGGGGGGAGGGTATGACTAACATCTGGAAAACAATCAGTCCCGTCAGTCTAAGCGAATGTCACGTAGGCGATGTTTACCACGCCAGGAAGGGGATGTCTCGTGTGTGTGTGTGTGTGTGTGTGTGTGTGTGTGTGTGTGTGTGTGTGTGTGTGTGTGTGTGTGTGTGTGTGTGTGTGTGTGTGTGTGTGAGAGAGAGAGAGAGAGCTGGGTGAGGTCTAAGGCCAGAGAAGCCACAGAGCTCTGAATGGAAGATGGACTCCGACTTGTAAACTTGTCTTCATCCCCGCACACACACACACACACACACACACACACACACACACACACACACACACACACACACACACACACACTGTTGTTTTCTCCACACCGCCCCAGGGAAGAGAGGAGGCTTTCAAGGCGACTGTGGAATCTTCAGTCAACCAGAAAAAGTGAATTTTTTTGGGACAAAACTGAAGCCGTTTGCAGTGTGTTTGTGTGCGTGTGTGTGTGTGTGTGTGTGTGTGTGTGTGTGTGTGTGTGTGTGTGTGCGTGTGTGGTGTGCGTGCGCATGCATTTAAAGGAGACAAAATAAAAAGACAGATAAGTGGAGGAAAAACACAATAAAGGCTCTTATTAAACCAGAGAGGGCACATTTCGGACTTTCCAATTCAGTTCCCATCAGCTGCTGCTGCTGCTGCCTCTCCAAATCCTTCGTTTGTCTTCCTGCTTTCAGGCTGAATAATTAGACGCGATGCGTCGCGCTGGATAATGCGTCGCGCGGTCCGTAAAGTGGCCCGTAATGCCACAGCGAGACTACAGCGAGCGAGCGGCGGGCTCGCTCGCCCCGCGCAGACTGCCGAGCGAGAGGTTTCTCTCCACCACAATGACAGACGGTTATTATAAAGCAGCAGCAGAGCCATTTTGTCCTGATAAGACACACACTTTGTCCGAGGCTCTTAAGCCCCTTTGATGAGTGGAACACACACTTTTGCCGTCCTTGGATGAGAGTACTCACCCTGAGTCATGTCAATTTGTCAATTTTGGCCCTTTTTTCCTTGTCAACGTGTCTTTTTTCTTTTCTTTTTTGTCCCCGGTATAGTCATCCATTTAGTGACAAATGACTTCTTGTCTCTCTCCGTCTCTCTCCCTCTCCCTCTCCCTCTCTCTGCAGGGAGATGAAGTACTGACTGTCATCAAAACGAAGGCTCAGTGGCCGGCGTGGCAGCCGCTCAACCTGTGAGTATCCCTCAATGTCAGTTTCACTAAAAGGGGAAGAGGCGCTTCTGCGATACGGATCCGCGCTTTTTATCCCGGTGCGGATGAGAAACGCGTTAAAAATTTGAAACCAAAAATTCTAATTCAGATTGAATAAAAAAAAAATTTGGATACGAATTTCAAGCAAAACTACTATTTGATATTTTGTTGGGAACCGGTCGACTATTGTTCGAAGAGCAAACCTCCCACCGCTGCATGTATATATATATATAGACACACACACACACACACACACACACACACACACACACACACACACACACACAAAGACATCTTCACACCATAAACTCAGACTCATGAAATGCCATCAAACTTTGCAAATCTTTGCCTTTGAGAAATCTGATGAGAAGCAAAATACGAACTTCCACATAGAACTGCAGTTGCGTCCAGTAACTACTATTCATTTACTTCCTATGACGTACCGTGTTGGTACCGCTGGTACCATGTTGGTACTGTGTTGGTACCGTAGCACCTAATCTCATAGAGCCGCAAACCGGCGCCTGGTGAAGAACGTGTTCTTCCTCTCCTACTTTCGTTTATGGATAACAGTTGTGTAAATAGCTTTTAGGTGAATTACCGCCACCTTCTGGTGGTCAGTGGTAAAACTCAAAACAAGGACGATAAGATAATAAGTCAATCTTTTTATTCCTTAATAGCTATTTAAAAATCCCAAAATGACGATCCAAATATGCGGCGTCGTTGCAGTTAGTTGACACTTATTTCCCCGAATGTAAAATCCAAGAACAACCTTAAGGCTTAAGCATTTTTCTGCTGTGAATAGAGCTGCCTCTGGATGTTGTTCACTAACCGGGTTAATCCTACCATTTTGTTAAGTGTAAATTCATCGGTCCGGCAACTGCGCGGGTGGGCAGCAAAAATAGTTGATGATATCACTTCCAACAGTAACACACAACCACCAGCTGGTGGCCGATAGTCGTACTTCCTACAGTCCAGCTGAGAGACAAAACGGAAACGGGAAAAAGTAGGCGACCTCTCAAGGTCAATACTGTTACGATGTGCTTTAAGTCGACTTTTTATTTTTATTTTCCCTCTCTCACCAACGGAGGTATTTACATTCTCCACTGTAAATGTAGTCGGCCGTGAACGTCCACGTCCCTCTTGATGGATGTGTTGATCATTTTATTCATCACGTTTTCAGCCTTACAAATGTTGCCGCCGTGTAAAATCTGTGTACCGCCTTATTTCTTTTGTAAACTCTACTTGAAGGATTACACGCTTCTCCGTCGGTGGAAGAAAACTGCACAACCTTGGGGTTTTTAGAAAACGGTTGGGATTTTTCTCTATTCATGAACAGTGAAGTGTTTTCGAGGCCGCCGTTAAAACAATAAATCACTCTGACTCGTCGAAAAAAAGCCGCCCGGTCATATTTTTATTTTTATTTTTTTTCACGGTTATTCCGCGGCGTATTCTTTCTAAAGCGTGGAAATAATCCGTTTGGCTGAAAGCAAACAAAGACTTGCTCAAGCGATCAATATGTTATTTTCGCCGGATCAATAATAGAGAAATTATATTTCTTTGTTACGGGATATCCGTTCGATAAAACGGCAAATTCTGAATTAGCAGAATAAGTACGTCAAAGTTTTGGGAAATAAAGTTTCTGTCTGACTCAATGAGCTATAAATTATAATTAAAATACTACTGAGTTGTAATGTATGAATTTTAATAAACTTGATTCTTAATTGTTTTATGATGGCTTCTTTTATACGCCTCTTAAAAGCCGGGCTGACTCGTCTGAATCGTTGCACATTCTGGCATCCTGTGCACTCTTTGGAATTAGTTCAAGAGCAATTAGAAACTTATCACAGTTCTCGCCTTCAGCACACACACACACACACACACACACACACACACACACACACACACACACACACACACACACACACACACACACACACACACACACGCACACACACACACACACACTAATGTACTGTATCTTTCACCAAACATCTGTTTAATTACTCCTGCTAGCGTTCTCTGTCATTTGCGATATATTGTGCCACTATTATTTTTACTAATGAGAACATTCACGCACATGCGCGCGCACACACACAGTCGCACACACACACACACGAGCTCATTTGCTTCAATTTCCTATGCAAAGTTGTCATTTTTTTTTTTTTTTTTCTGAAATAGTTGTGTTTGCACTTACGTCTCGGTTAAGAAACGGTAATTCAGATACCAATGACAGTTTTTGTGTTTTTTTTCCTGTACGGGAACTTCCGTTTTACCTTATTACCGTAACCCACACCACCCGAAGAGAATATCTAATAACGAGCTATTTTTCTGCCACTAATTGGATATTTCAGAGCTTCAATTTTGAAGCAATTAGACGGTTGAAGTCAGAGGTCGGCAACTTTTCACCGAAATCGCCACAGCAGGTAGTTTAATATATAAAACGGCTTCTAATGAGGCGAATGCGCTCTTTTTTTAATCAGGCGAGCAGCTCCGTCGGCAGAGTTCTCGGTGGACCGGACCCGGCACCTGATGTCCTTCCTCACCATGCTGGGGCCCAGCCCGGACTGGAACGTGGGGCTCTCCGGAGAGGACCTCTGCACCAAGGAGTGCGGCTGGGTCCAGAGACTGGTGACGGACCTCATACCGTGGGACGCAGGCACCGACAGCGGCGTCACGTATGAGGTAACGTATCCTAATCAGTTCAAATGTCTCGAACCTGCGGCGGTAGAAAATTCCCTGGAAGTCCTGCGTTCGTTGTCAACGTTTTACTCTCGGTCTATGGCCGTCACGGGCACCACGGAGGAATTATTGCAAAATAGCTCGAAGAAAAAGCTCCAAAACAATGTTAAGTACGCGGCCGTAGGCCACATCGGTGCTGTCGAAACTGCCTCTAGAAAAAAATTCTACATTTTGGCGTCAAATATTTGGGGGAAGGCTTTCTGAAACATTTCAATGGGCTCCATTGACACGTTTTGTTTTACATAATGCACATGTCAAGTGAAATCACAAATGAGCACGAACCAACGGCCACAAAAACGCATGTAACGCTGATCAAGCAGTGTAATTTGGATTATTTCATATTGATATTGATTGAAATAGAAGTGTTCGTGTCCCGTCACACGAAGGCGGCGGAGATGCCTCCCCATAAAAACACGCCATAATGACCTATAAATACCACAACAGAAAATCAAGGCTCCCGCACTGAGCTCTCTCGTACGTGTCCTGCCGTCACAAACACCATCAGGGATTGGTCGTGATTTGTTTTTGTTTTTAAAGAGTCACTGAAAAATACAAAAATAAGTAGTTTATTTTGACCAGGTAGTAATGTGGTATCACCACCAGAAGGTGGCGGTAATACACCTAAAAGCCGTTTGCTTGTTCGAGTAATAGTGGAGGAGTTGCCAGCAAATATCCACAAAGTACTTTTTGCTTGAAAAGCTCATCGCTGAACGTTTTCCAAAACTGCAACGTGAACTGGACAAATGCTAGCCTCGTTAAACTCGTCTTCGTGAGCTCACCACCGGCCGAAGAAAATGTGAAATGTTTTGTTTCCAAACAACCAGTCGTATCTTTAAAGTGAAGTCTGAGAGGTAAAAACTCGCGCTTTATTGAGACCTGACCATAAAAGCCGATTGCACATTACTGTGAGGTTTACCGCCGGCCGCCATCATTCATTCGTATCAAAACATCACGGCGTTATTTTCCTGACTTCCAGCTGTTTGTTACCGTGACTACTTCTTCTTCTTTACTTTCCTACATCCATCGGAATGAAAGGTGCTCATCCATATGCACCCGCTGTTTTGGAGACCAGAGCAATTTATTTATAGTTTACAAGCTCATGAATAAGCGAGGAGCTTTGTTCTGCAGAGGGGAGGCCAAATACCTTTCAAACTAAATAAAAAAAAAATAACAGGCCTCCTTCGATTCATCTTCTGTTACTTTGTAATCACGGCAGTGTGTCCGGGCCTGATTTTTTTTACCATCAAATACTCTCAACCTTTTAAACTTTTGAGCAACACTGTCACACTTCATCCGTTTGTTTTTTTGTGTCCCGCATGTGGACGACTATTCCAAGATATACTCGGCATAGATGAGATATTGCTGATTTCCTTGAACCTGCAAAGGCCCCATTTTCCAAGCTGTTAATATGTCCTCTGTATTCTGGAAAGGAGAATGTATTATTTTAAAGTTTTACCGCTAGACATTAAAAGACCGCCACCCACAGACTGATGTTTGAAACTGTGCAGACACAACAACGGTATAAAAAGGCAACCGTTTTGCGGACATTAAAAGTAAAGGAGTTTTTCCACGATCTACGGGAGATGAGATCTTTTCAAACACGAAGAATCTTTAAATAAATCGATTTTTGTCGTCTTTTTCAGTGCAGTTGAAAAAGACAGGAAACGCGTGGAAAAGAGCGCGAGAGGAGGAAACTAACGCGTAACCACAAAGAGAATCGCCGACTTTGTTGTTACGGCGTCGCAGACGAGGACGTGACTTTATTTCTGGTCTCGTACTCCCCCTGCAGACGTATTTTATTTTGCGTCATCGAGTTCTGCTTCATATATTTAATCGAAAACCGGTTTGAAACTCAGAAAATGACGCAATTGAGTTGAGCCTGAAACAACAAAGGGAATGATTCATGTTTTGTCACATGTTTCTGTCTTTTTGTCTTCGTCTCCGTAGAGGTTTTTATTCCAAGAATACACGAAACACACACCTGTTAAAAAAAAAAAAAAAAAAAAAAACCATGAATCTCTTTATGAAAGGGTGGGGGTGTTTAAATGGATATAAATGATGCATACGGAGATCAAACAGTAAAAGAGGCCGTGGACCAGGTGGCGTATGCGAAAAAACAGTGGAGGTGACTATTTCAGACCTTTTTTTTGTTTTTACACCTGCCCAACTCACTTTTTAAAAAAAATTTTTAGGTCAGTATAAAATCAAACCGCTCGTGCTGTATAATTACTTTTTTTGTTTAATTAATTCAACTTTGTACTACTGCTGCTGCACTGTTAATCACCCCCCCCCACCCCCACCCCTCCCTAAGAGAAATGATGTTGTTGTCTTTTCTCAAAAGCCTGTTTCACAGACATGCATTCACTTCTGTTGCTGTTGGTGGATTAGTATTCTCGTCCCACAAATAATTCCCATGCCCTAAATTTTGGCTGTTTAACTTTTGATTACTCTAACCGTTCCTCGGGTCGGAGGGGCTGAGAGACTCTCTTCGCCCTCCGGCGTATTTGATGCACAATACACACGAGCAGATGTTTTCCTCCAGGACAACCCCCCCCCCCACCACACCTACCTCCCTCCCCCCAACTCCCCCTTTTTTCTTCTCTCTACACCGAGAGTGCATGATTTTGCACAATGCTAATGTGGAGAAGGGTGGGAGTCGTTTCCCCTTCAAATCACGACCTGATCTTCACCCATTGCGTCTTATTTTTCGCATCCCCCCCACCCCCACACACACACCCCCCTCCCTCCCCCTTTTACCCGATCGTTAAAAAGCCGTCAGAGCTGATTCAGCTTTAGGTTCACATTGAAACTCCGTGACATCCACCTGGGGAGACGACGAGTGAAAAGGAGAAGGTTGAAGAATTCCTTCAGTGCCTTCTGCTGGGTGATAACATGCCTCAGATATTTTTTTCATTATTTGTTTTTTACCAGGAAGCTTGAAATGTTACAGGGGGGGTAAACACTCACTTACATATGTTTTTTTTTTTTTTTTTGGGCCACCTGGGAGGAACACACGGAGCTGCAAACTCAGCTATAATCACCTTATAAGTTCCCAACCGGTTTTACATTCGAACCCACATTTTTTGAATTAGTCATTAAGTTATGACCCACATTTTTTTTGTTTTTTTTTGTTTTTGTAGCCGTTCAAATTCAGTTCACAGAAAAGTAGTTCGGTAAATCGCAACAGCCTCGTACAGTTAAAAACTTGAAACCGAAAAATGTGCTACACCAGTGCACCTAAAGCTAAAAGTTTAAAGAAATAAAAAGGCCGACTTATCTTAAATTACAAGTATGTGGTTTTTTTTAATTATTTTTTTTTTATTTGTTTTTTTTACTTTAAACTATCAAAGCTCATCAAGTTTTAAGAACCTTTATTGAAAGGTGAAATATTAAATGAAAAGGCAGAATTCATTTGAATTTAAAAGCCAGACTCATCTAATCCTAAACCTTAACCTTTAACATTGAAGGTAAACCAAAATAACGAGCTGAAAGATGCTAAAATGCTGTAGATGTCGATGATAAATAAATACGGGTATGCCAGTGTATTTTCTATGTTTGGTATTTCTTGGTAGCTCACTTGCAGCCTTACTTTGACCTCTTCCAGTCGCCAAACAAGCCCATCAACCCGCAGGAGAAGATCCGGCCGTTGACCAGTTTGGACCATCCCCAGAGCCCGTTCTACGACCCGGAGGGCGGGGCCATTACGCCCGTGGCCAAAGTGGTGGTGGAGCGTATCGCTAGAAAGGTAAATATGTTGTGTGGAAGTTATACGAATTAGAAAAATCGCATTCACTGTAGATATTTTTTAAGTTTTAGCTCAGCCCTACACAAAAAAACTGTTAGTGTGGGTTAGTGTGTGTTAGTGTGGGTGAGTGTTAGTGTGTGTGTGTCAATGTGTGTTAGTGTGGGTTAGTGTGTGTTTGTCAGTGTGTGTTAGTGTGTGTTAGTGTGTGTTAGTGTGGGTTAGTGTGTGTTAGTGTGGGTTAGTGTGTGTTAGTGTGGGCAAGTGTGTGTGTGTGTGTGTGTGTGTGTGTGTGTGTGTGTGTGTGTGTGTGTGTGTGTGTGTGTGTGTGTGTGTGTGTGTGTGTGTGTGTGTGTGTGTGTGTGTGTGTGTGTGTGTTAGTGTGGCTGAGTGTGGATTTGTGAGTGTGTGTGTGTGGGGGGGGGTTAGTGTGGCTGAGTGTGGATTAGTGAGTGTGTGTGTGTGTGTGTGTGTGTGTGTGTGTGTGTGTGTGTGTGTGTGTGTGTGTGTGTGTGTGTGTGTGTGTGTGTGTTAGTGTGGGTGAGTGTTAGTGTGGGTTAGTGTGGCTGAGTGTGGATTAGTGAGTGTGTGTGTGTGTGTGTGGGGGGGTTAGTGTGGCTGAGTGTGGATTAGTGTGTGTGTGTGTGTGTGTGTGTGTGTGTGTGTGTGTGTGTGTGTGTGTGTGTGTGTGTGTGTGTGTGTGTGTGGGTGTTAGTGTGGGTTAGTGTGGTTAGTGTGTGTGAGTGTGTGTGTGTGTGTGTGTGTGTGTGTGTGTGTGTGTGTGTGTGTGTGTGTGTGTGTGTGTGTGTGTGTGTGTGTGTGTGTGTGTGTGTGTGTGTGTGTCCTGAGCTTTTCCTTTGTGTGCACAGGGGGAGCAGTGCAACGTGGTGCCAGACACCATAGACGACATAGTGGCCGATATTGGACAGGAGGAGAAGGAGGAAGGTACAGTGAATGCCCGGACACTATACACACACACACACACACACACACACACACACACACACACACACACTACACACACACACACACACACTACACAGACACACTCTCCTGATTACAGCTCTTCAGGGAAGGACCCCCAAACAAGATCCAGTAGATTAACTTGAAGAGTTCGACGGAGTGTTTAATTATTTAAAACCCTTTCATTACACGATATTACATTCCTTCATGTTCTTTGAACTCGACCGTCTCCTCGGATTCCCCTTTTTTGTGTTTGCACAACATTCGCCGTAACTATGGAGGTCTCGCTTAGCTGCACAGACGGAGCAGACACTGCGGGGACTCTTGTGTGTTGCGATGCACAAGTGCAGATCGAGTCCCGTCCTCATCAAATAGACTTGATACTCCGAGAAGCAGCGGAGATCCCGAGACTCTCGACACGGATGTTTTTCAGGAGATGAAATCTGTGTTGGTGTTTTGGTACTTCGGTGTTTCGCCTGCCGAACAAAACACCAACGTAGAACTGCAGTTTACGTCCAGTAACTACCGTTTAAATTCAGTCTGTCACTCAAAGTTAGTTCACAACACTTGTAACCAAATCATAGAGTTCATTAGTGAAATCTGACTTTAATATAATGTCAGTAATTTTAGGGTTTTCCAATTAATTATATTTCAAGTTAAACAAAATCCTGAATTTAGCAAAAGCTAATAGAAACATATAACAAGAAGTCATTTTTTTAAAGTTGATATGAAGTATGTTTTCTTTCAGTGTCGCTTTTAATGTCTTTTCTGGAAGAGACAGACAAAAAATTTTTTTTTTTTTTTTTAATTGCAGTTTTTTTTTATCTCAACATCTTTTAGTTTAAACAATCACAACCTTTTTTTTGGGGGGGGGGGGGGCTGTTTTTAAAACCGTCTCTTAACCCCCCACAGACGAGCTGAGTCGGACAGGCTGGTTCGTGACTGAGCTTCGAGCTCCGCATGAGGAGCTTTATGCTTTTTTATTTATTTATTTATTTATTTTACTGGAAGTGGCTTTAGTGTAGGGTTCAGGATTTCTGCCCACACAGCAGAATACTTAACAAGGATCTCCTGCTGCCTAATAGATGTCTTCCTCAGTCAGTCACGAGCCATTTGCTTGCTTCCTTCCTTCCCTCCCTCCCTCCCTCCCTCCCCCCCCTGTTCTCCACCTGTCCTCGCTTTCCCTCCAGCGAGATGACACTACGGAGACGAGTATCCGTTCAGGCGGGAATCAGCCTGAACGGATACTCGTCTCCGACGCTTTCACATCATCCCACCTCTCTCCCCCCTTTTACCTGCCTCCTCTCTCCCCTTGCTCCCCCCTCACCTCCTCCCCCCCACTGCTTCTCGTAGCTCTGCTGCCGCTGTTAATTGGACAAGACATTCACAAATCACCCTCTTCCTCTTCGACCCCTCCTCTCCGAGTTTAGATACTTCAGCGGAGTGAATTAGATTTTTTTTTTTTTTTTTGTTCTTTGGTAAAAGCTAATTTAACGGCCGACGTCAACCGCACGATTCTGAGTCGTGGGAGAAAAAAAAAAAGAAAGAAAAGAAGTTCTTCGCCCCAGTTCACATTCCCTTCATCTTTTATATACATTTTTTTTTTGTGGTCTCAGATGACACACCGGAGACGTGCATCTACTCCGGCTGGTCGCCCTGGTCGGCCTGCAGCAGCGCCACGTGCGAGAAAGGTCGCCGGATGAGGCAGAGGATGCTGAAGGCCCAGCTGGATCTCAGCGTGCCGTGTCCCCACACTCAAGATTTCCAGCCCTGCATGGGGCCGGGATGCAGCATGGAGGGTAAAACACACACACACACACACACACACACACACACACACACACACACACACACACACACACACACACACACACACACACACACACACACACACACACTTATACACCCCGTTTCCACCTTGCATCAACTAGAGATGGGTATTTTTGCACGTAAAGCGACGAAGTTAGAAGTCAGAAACGGCCTCAAATTTCTTCCGCGGTTAGCTGTTGTTAAACTTGGCAGAGGATCCTTTATACAAAACTTTTAAGATCCAAATAATGTAGGATTTGTAATGATTTTCAGCCAGTTTCTCTTCAATAAACAACATTCGTTATTTTTTGGGAGTTGGGACGGCAAATGCAAACGCTAGATAGTTCTTTATTTCCCCTCATTATATTGACAGTAACTGCACTTGAATTCCCTCTGAGCAGAACCCGAAAAGGAAAGCTTTATCTCAATAAGGAGCGTTGACACTTATGAAAACCAGCCGGACCATTATTTATCAAAGTTATGACATCTAAAAATTCTCCAACGTGTTAATTTAGGAGGTTCAAAAAGTTTTTCCCCAACAGTTGGAAAAATTAAGACACATTTATCAAGTGACTCACTTCTACTGTAAAAGGAGCTTAAAAGAGCAACGCATCCTTTATTTTCTTTATGTATGAATAAATACGTAATGATAAAGTAACAGGAAACGGAAACAACATCCTGCCGTTTCTCTTTGAGGCACTTCAGAGAAACGGTCCAATTAAAAGTATTCAGTCCCACGTTAACAGCGCCGACAAGAAGACAGCGATCGCAATAAAATCAACGGACTACTTATTCTGCTCGTTTGTTTGCGATCCCGATAATTGCCGAACTTCATCCCTTACCGTTAAATACATTTTTTTTTTTAAAAACCCTGCTCGCCTCCCGCTCTGAACCGCAACCTCCTCTTAACCAACGTAAAGTGGGAGACGGTTTTGTTTTCCTCATCAAAAATGAGTAAATTCTCTGATACATTTTGTGAATAGCAGTAAAAAGACGGCAGCGGTGAAGGGTTTTTGTTTTCCTTTCATCTTCCACTCGCGTGTTCAACGCTTGACTTTTAGCAGCTCAATAAATGAGGGCCCTGGACCATGTCCTTTATTACCAGTAAATTTCAACTATTGCAGCCTTCCAAGGTAATTTCCTCCGGGATCAATAAAGTGTCTTTCATCAAAGAGACTTCAAGCAGAAATACTTAATTGAAAGTACAGAAAAACAGGAGGAAAACGCTTTGCCTTTGTCTCTGTGTTCTCCTGCTTCAATGCACTTTTTTTTTTCTTTCTGACTTTTAATAGCTGATATTCAGTCTGATATGATACTTTAAGGAACTTCACTCAAAAAAAGTGTTTTTCTTCTCGTTTCTGTATTTGAATATTTGAGCTTCTCTGCACAGTTTAGAAAGCTGTTTTTACTTTCATATGTTGAAGGCATAAAGTTTTTCTGTGCTCACTGTAAATCTGATTTTTAAGGGGGCGGGCTTACGATCATGGTTTGTGACATCACAAATAGTTTGAAGGCCGATTCCTGGCTCAATTCAACTGACACGAGGATGAGGTGGAAAAGTCGAAGCCTCCGGTGGCACATACACTCAAAATGGACTTTACAGTGTGTCCATCAGTGAGAGGTGAAATATATCTGCATACATTTGAGTTTTTAAATGAGGGAAGTAACATAGAGGTCATTTTAAGGAGGATGATTTCATCCTTTACTGGAAATAGCAAATTTAGACACAAATTAATATTCACATTAGAGTCATTTATATCTTAAAGCCTGGATGTCTGGAGAGGAACTTTCAGTCGTAAATTAGGTAATCGTGTTGAACAAATTATTCTCTGTTTGCAGAAACGGTGTAATTCGAAGAGTTTAACCAAAATATTTACAATAATTATTTAAATTGCCAAACTTTTTGTGAAGCCGACGACATAAACATATGTAACTAACACGGTTAGTTGTGACAAAAGGAGGGGAGAGGGTGGCGGGGGCGTCATTTTACTAAAGACGATGCATTTTCACTTCATTTTGGATCATTATCATGACAATATATATATATATTTTTGTAAATGCTCCATGTGACAATCATTAAACAAGACTTATATTGAATTGGTTTGAATGCCCTCAAAATAACGAGCAGATTAAAGCTGGAGGTGTTTATCTCCTCCTGACTAAACCCGACTCGGTGACTCTGTGTGGCTCGTTCGGCTTAAACCACAAAAGCTGCTCCCTCATTTATATTTCACGGCCCGGCGGAGTGATTTTATCCAGAATCTCCGTCGCGCAGCCGTTATGTGACAACTGAAGTTATTGTAATGAAGGATTACCGAATGTGAAGAAACAGGTACAAAAAAAAAAAAAAGTGAAGCAAACGGGTGATTTAGAAAAGTGAATCTGCAGCCAGGAACCGACGGCGGCTCGATCAAACCAGCGACGAACGCGCATATCTGGTTCCATCAAGAGAATACGCGAAAAAATGCAGTAAATCCCTCATTACGTGGAGTAAACACTGGCGATTGGATACCCTAATTATTTCACTGAAACATAAAAGATTAAGAGGATTAGCTCTTAATGCCGGGCGGCCTTGTACGTTCCGGGATGCTTAAATCAGGATTTGATTGTGTTTGTCTCGGAACTAAAAGCAAAATCAACGCCAACCGTGCTTTCATTGTTATGTTAAAGCTAATCAGAACAACCGGAGGGCCGAGTGTGTTCAGGAACCCTAATTAAGAGTTCGGAAGCACTCGTGCAAAGACAAAAGCATATTTGACAAAGTCGAGGTTCACAGCAGGTTTGAGCGTTTCTAAGCAAAATTTTGTTTTCGAAAATTGATTATTAATCAAATATTCCGACTCATTTGCGCGCATTGACTGTATATCAAAGTGTTCGCAGCTTCCGGGTTTGAAAGATAAGGCCGATGCAGAAATGCCTTGAGCTGCAGTACCACCGAGGGCCACTAGAGGTGGTCGGCTCCAAAAAGCCTCCGGCTCCATTGACTCCCATTCAACTTCTCATAAAAATCCAAGTGCCATACCTTTTTTTCCACGAGGTTTCTCGGTGTTGTTAGCTCCAGTCACTCCTTCTTATTCGTTTTCTGGCGTATCTTACAGTTAGTTACAGCTATCGGTGGGCGGGACGTAGTATCGCCGAGTTTCCAATCAGATTGAGTCATCCCCCCCCAGCTCGTCCAAATATGATCACTTCCCGTTCGAAAACCGCTCCGAACTAGCAAATAAAATTCCGAACCCGAGGCTTCGTAACGGCCGTTCAACAAACCAACGGGTGACGTCGCTGTTGGTTGCCGCTTGCTGGTTGCGCTCAACAAAATTCCAACGAACAACGTGTCCGTCTTCTCCCCCGTGCTATTTAATCGCGGCTAGCGGGCATCTTTTAGGCGCATCACCGCCACCTTCTGACGGGAGTAACGCATTACAACCAGGCGCCGGTAACAACAGCGGAAATGAGGAAGAACGACAGTCGCCTGTACTAATCGATTTTTTTTTAAATATATCATAACGACTATTTGAATATTGGATAATCGCGTCCCATCCCTCTCGTTCACAGAATCAAAGCTGATGACGGAACTTTCTCCGCATTTCCTTCCTGTTCGTCGTCCAAGAAGAGAAACTTTTCTATCCGATTCGAGTCAAAGTTGTCAGTTTGATGCTCTTTTACTGAAAGTAACACCGCCCCCCCCCGCCCCGCCACCCCTCCCGATCCGCCAACAAACTCACACACGAGCGCACAAAAAAAAACAAAAACGGGGAGTTTGCTTTTGTCCAATTTCCCAGTGAAGTTGTCAGTTTGGGAACAAATGCTGAGAGGCAGCACAGTCGGCGTCCGTCTTCCCCGACTCCTCACTCCCAGGACGTCTACCAGCCGTCAGGTTGTTCCAGGCTACACGCACACACACACACACACACACACACACACACACACACACACACACACACACACACACTTCCCTGCTCCTCTTATCGACTATCAGACAGCGAACACCGAGAGCTTTTTGTTCCCGAGCACCTCTCCTTTGTTTTCATTTAGCGCCCCGTTAGCAGCGGTGTGGGAGATTAATAATTGCGGGGGGGGGGGGGGGGGTTTCACGCCGGGGCAGGACGGACGGCCTCGACTCCAAAAAGGACGATTAAATATTCCCGAGGAGAAACACTTTGGCTCTCCGGAGGCCTCGTCCGAGCCGGAGACACCTGTATCTTTTTATTAATGGTTCACTTAGTTCTGCTCTATTAGGCCGCAGCCGGTAAGCAACGCTGTTCTCCGGGTTTGGTTGGCGGGCGGAAAGCGAAAAGAGAAAATCCACACTTTAGGGGCCTCGCAGTTCTTTCACTATTCCTGAAAAAAAAAAAAATGAAAAAAATAAATCTAATTTACAAGGTCTGTTCTGGCATATAATCGTCTCTCCTTGACGAGACTTCCTCCCTTTTTTTTCCCCCCTCATTTGATTTACTGTCTGAATCGCTGGCGATCGCCCTCCGAAGAGACGGCGGTAAAAAGGCAGTTGAGACTCGTGACGACGAGTCTCTGGAAGTGAAGAGGAGGGAGGTCCTGCAGCGCCACGCCGGCTAATAGTGATAAAATACAGCTTGTTAAGCTCGAGAAGCTGCACTTCGCTTTTCAGCCGACGCAAGCCGAGGTCATACATATTGACTTTGCCCCCCCCCTCCTCCTTTCCTGCTGTGAATAGGACTGTCCCCTTAGGCAACTGGCCTTATTAAAAAAAGAGAACTGGTGCACTTTTTCTGAGGAAGACCTTTTGGAAAATGGCACTTCTGGACTTTGTTATGACTGAGCGGTGTGAAATCTCAGCAGCAGTTTAAGAGAAGTCCGGTTTATAAGTGTGTGGGGAGGGTTTCTGGGTAATTGGAGGCACTGGGACTGAAGATCTTAAAGTGGCTCCGAGTCAAACCTGGCTGGCTTTTTCTTTTTTCTTTTTCTTTTAAGAGCACATAACTCAAGTGGTGGACATTTTTCCACGGCAGAAATTTGGACTCATTATAGTCCGACAAGCACCGGCGCAATTAATGATAGCTCAATTTAGGAAGCTGTGAACCCAGCATGCACGAACGCATTAATACACCTGCGCTTCCTCAAAGTCAAAAAAATGTCTGCCGTGAAAACGGTCCATCGGGGACTCGCTGCAGGTTTCCCAGCGTGTCGTCATAATATGCATGTCGGGTGGGGGGGGGGGGATTTGATGGACGGCAAAAAACAAACAAAACAAAACAAACAGATGCCGAACTAGATGAATGTTTCACCTAAAACATGACATAATATATACATAAATCAAACCTGGAATAAGTCGTTCATAAATATATTCATTGTAAATACATGAATATTTATATTTGATTTACATCTATGTAGTTTATACTTGTTTTTTTTATGTTTGTACGGTAACACGTACATACGTACAAACCAGGCAGAATGAAAAGATTGTGTTGCTAATCATAATAATAATGATAATAATAATGATAACAACGTGTGTAGCAGTCAGCTCGGGATTACTCATTGAAATAAATGGTGAACATCCAGCAGCGCTCCCGCCTCGGTGCTTTTTTGCGTTTGAGAAATTGAACCTGCAAAATTATGACATTTTCAAAAAACGGCTCCGTATTACAAATGCAGGACCCTTTATTTTTATTGTTTTCTATTGTGAAGTAAAATGGGGGGGGGAGGGAGGGGGAATTAAGAAAATGTCGATATATTTCTCTCACGGTATCTGTTCTTTTGTTTTTTTTTCTGTTCCCCCGGCGTCGGACAGAGCCCTCGACATGCATGATGTCGGAGTGGATCAGCTGGTCGGCCTGCAGCGTGTCCTGCGGGATGGGGATGAGGTCGAGGGAGCGATACGTCAAACAGTATCCCGAGGACGGCTCGCTCTGCCAGCTCCACACCGAGGAGACCGAGAAGTGCGTCGTCAACGACGAGTGCTGTGAGTTCCGCCGATTCAGTGAAACCGAAAGACAAATGCCCACCACGTAGCCGTCACACGTTTTAACACGCGGAGCAAAAGAGGATTACCGTGAAGAGTTTTTGTGTGGAAGCTGTTCAAATCTGAAAACTGATATAAAATGTAAAAAAAAACAACAAAAAAAAAAACAATCCAGTTGTTTAATCGTGAAAATATTCTCTGGTGCTTATCCGTGTGATTACACTGACTTTAAGTTAATCAAGTTCATATTTTCTAAAAGAGTAGAATTGAAATTTTCTGTATTCTAATTTGAGTCCATTTTTTTTGGGTGATGGGAAGTCGATCTTTGAGGAACCCGCGCCGGACTTTACTCCCAAGAACTACATTTACGATCTCTTCTCAGAAAAATACTCAACGTATAGAGCAAAAGATATGGCGTTGCAGACTGAACTCCCATTACAATCACCAAAATGTATATATATATATATAGTACATACATACGGTGAAGCTATGGTGACAGCGGTGCTGTGAAAACAATTCTTGGATTGCTGCACCTAAATGTTATGAAGATCGGGAAACCTTGAAGCCAATAGCTGCCGGGCATTTATTACTAATTTATTTCTATAAATATGTCATTTTAAGCGCATCATAAAAACAGTTTTTAGTTCCAAGGCTCACCAAGGATGTAATACGCGACACACGGAAACACAAACCTGTAATAACAGGCTTTCAAAACACAACTTTTGACGAGCGCGCGTACGAAGCGAGCCGCCCGCTAACAACGAAGCTGACGGCAAAAGCGGTAATGATTCTGAAAGTTTCGGGAAAAACAACCAGCGAGGAGACTGGACATTTTCTTTTCTTTTTTTGTTTTCCAACACACAAGTTTCCACTGCTCCACACGTCACACTCGGATTACCCACAAGGCCACATTGGTAGAGGAAAAAAGAAAAGAAAAAATCACCTGATTTTTAACGTCTCTGAAGAGGCACTTTTTTTTTTTTCCTTTCTGCGATAAAACTACTGATGAAAACTCGGTTGCCCGATAATTCTCTCAGTCGACTATTTAAAAGCAGCCCGGCAACATTCAAAAACTGCTTGCGTGTTAAAAAAAAAAGAAGAAAAAAACAACAATAATAATGAATAATAAAACAGCGTTTATGTAACAAAACTATGCAGCAGCATTCAAACTCGTACTTGTTATCCTTTAAGAAAACTTCTGTGTTATTTCTCGGGTTAAAATGGGAAGGTCGGATGAGTGAACTTCTTCACTATTATGGGTACAATTTATGGAACTTCTTACCGCTGCGGACAACAACACCGAAGCAAGACGTGAAACACAGATTTAAATCTAAAAGCAATGAATAGAATTAAAAAAAAACAAAAAAAAACGAGTAATCACAGGAATTGTTCACCAGGTGGGGAAGTTGTTTGGCTTTGAGAGTCAAGTTCAAGTTCAAAAACGCGAACGCCAAACTTCACCGAGTGAAAATAACTTCTTCGATTATCAATTCGGTGAAATTAAAAATGACTGCTCATGCAACCCGCACGGCGGCGGAAAGGTTCACGTCTAAAACGATATCCGGCTCTTTCCGCAGCGCCCAGCAGCTGCGTGGTGACCGAGTGGAACGAGTGGGACCCCTGCAGCGCCACCTGCGGGATCGGCATGAGACGGCGCGAGCGCATGGTGAAGATGCCGCCCGTCGACGGGTCGATGTGCAAAACCGAGGTGGCCGAGGTGGAGAAGTGCATGACGCCGGAGTGCCGTGAGTAATTCATTATCGTGCCCGTCGTTATCGCGTTTCTCTCGTCGTACAATCTGCGGCCCGTGCGTCCGCAGACGCCGTCCCGTGCGTGCTGTCGCCGTGGTCGGACTGGAGCGGGTGCAGCGTGACGTGTGGGCGGGGCCTACGGACACGCCGGAGGATGCTGAAGTCGGACCCGGCCGAGTGCGCCGAGGAGCTGGAGCAGACGGAGAAGTGCATGCTGCCCGAGTGCCGTAAGAACTTTGTTTTGTACCGTTTCCGTCGGTTCGATCGGTTTCAATAACGCTTCGGAGTATAATAACTGAGATTAATGGTTGAATTGTCTTTTCCTGTTCATTTTATCCCACTATTAATACTATTTTCTTTATTATACTATCTATACGACTATATCTCATGAATGACAAGAGACATTTATTGGCATTAAATATTGGAACGTGTAAATAAAAAATGGCTTTTAACAGAAATTATGTTAAAAAAAAAAACAAAAAAAAACTTTAAGATAAATTTTTTTAAAAAAAAGCCTTTTTCTGAAATTTAGAGAAAAATACAGACATTGACAATTAGACAATAAACAATGTACTACGCCGGTTGCGTTCATACAGTTGAGTGGATTTTAGCGATTGTTCAAAATGATTATGTTCAGCTCAAATAATCGCGATCAATAATAAATGTGTTGCCACGAGTCAATTAGACCATCTGGTTTCGTAGCGTCTAAAAATGTCCAACAGGTTGCGCGCTAAGCCAACTGCTCGTTTCCTGAGATGTAGGTTATGTTTTTATGTTTGTTTTGAAGGCCTCCTTTTATATCGATTGCCCTTTTTATTGATGCTACTTTCAGGCTCGTCACAAATATTTGATTTATTGTGACAATCACGTGCCGTTTTAACCCGTTTGACTAAAGTCAGCTGTTCATAAAAGTTAATTGTGGTGTAAAATCCTGCTGCTTCGCCACAATTATGATAGTGGGGAAACATCCTGTGGTAACTAGAACTAATTGTCCAGACCGATATATTCGTTTATTTCCGATATAACGGTATCGGTGTATTCTGTAACGGTTGGCTGTGAAGAACAAAATGTCTGTCCCACCTAGATTTGAGATATTTTTTTTGAAAAAAAAAGGTCCCCGTTAAATCATTTGTCGACCCAAACAGCTGACTCGGCCTCCAAAGTCCAGTAATTCTTTAGTTATAACTAAAAACATTGATTAAAACTTTGACAGACTGCAAAAAAAAACAAAGACAAACAAAAAAACACATTAATTTGAAAACAACTACACAACAGACCTGTTAATCAGTGAATTCCTCCAGGACGTACAAAAACAGCGGCGCCGACACATTTTCCGGACATAAATCACAAAGCTGCTCCCCATCTGCGAGATTTATTCTCCTCGCCCGCAGTGTGGTTCAGTAATAATTCAACATGGGCCCCTGTCACTCTCCCTCAGACGTTTGGTAATATGTAGAGTCATATGTCACGGTGGGGGAAAAGGTGGAAACTTGCGGAGCGGAGGGGAACGGCGGAGAATTGAATAATACATTAGTTATTAACAGATAAGAGTCGGGGAAGGGGGCAACGTTAACAAACAATTTCTGTTTACTCACCACAATGTATGGATTTAATGTAAAAAAAAATACATTTAAAAAATGTAATCCCCAATTGGTTTCCCCTGAAGTCAGCTGTCATGCAGTCCGAGTCATATTTCCAGCAGGGCTGCTGTTAAAAGATCCATTCGGCTTGTTTCGGTTATTGTTGGGAGTATTTGACGGCTGTATGTGTACGTGTGGCGGTGTTGGCTGTAAAAATGGATGCATCTTCCAACCATTTTTCCTCACGATATAAAATGCAAAGCTGGCTTTCTGACATCTTATTGAAATAAACTTTATTGGAGTCGTTACTGGACCAAAAAAAAACTAAATTGCTAACTTTTAGTGAGAGCATCAAATCTGCAGGTTCTGGCTGTGAAGGAAAGCACAGTGTACAAGTTTAATAAAAAACATTAAAAAAAAAAAACATATCGTCTGTCCAGCTTTCTATAACACGGAACTGATTAATGATTCGTATGAAAGTATTCGGGCGTCAGCGTTTTAAAGGTTGGTCTCATGGAGGCTGTAATAGAACAACCCTTGATGGGACGCACACATTGAGTTTATCAACTCTACAAGCCTAAATGTTTTACTTGTATGTTTTTTTTTAAATTATTATTATTATTATTATTATTATTATTATTATTATTATTATGTCAACAAGTCTCAAACTTTATTTTCTGCCTCTCTTCATCTGTTTTTCTTTATTCCCTCCTCTCAGCCGTCGACTGCATGGTCTCCGAGTGGTCCGAGTGGTCCGAGTGCAACAAGTCCTGCGGTAAAGGACACACCATCCGGACCCGCATGGTCAAACTGGAGCCCCAGTTCGGGGGCAGCGCTTGTCCCGAGACCATCCAGAGGAAGAAGTGCAAGATCAGGAAGTGCCGGACAAAAACGAAGGAGGAGCGAGGAGGAGGAGGAGGAGGAGGAGGAGGAGGAAAGAGGAGGCGACGGGGTAAACAGGGAAGAGATGCTGCCGTCGAGGAACAGCCAGGTGGGTTGTGGGAAATCTGTTAAATCCGCCACAAGTAATATTTATACATTTTAAATGAAACAATCGTTATTATTGGTGGTGAATGCTGAATTTTGACCAATGAAAAGATTTTTTTTTTTTTAACGCATACGATTTATAATTTCATGAAAAAGTATAATCCGTTGAAGTATACTTGAAATTTAAAAAACTGAAATCCGTTCTGGCCTCAGTTTAAGCACATAATAATCAATATTTCCCCTCCGATTCTCTCTGGTACGTACGGAGGCCCCGAGAGCTCCAAGCACTTTAAGAAAACATGCAAATAAACAATATTAAACTAAAAAAAGAAAATCTGTAAAAAAAAAAAAAAAAAAGAAAAATAAATACATTTAAAACCACAAGCAAGCGTCGAACAAAGAAAATGCCGGAAAGTGAGAAAACACAAGCAAACACAGAAATACTACAAAATAAAACTAAAATAAAGCCCAGATTCTAGTATTTAGTCCAAGTTTTTGTAGGCGTACAAAAAGTAGCGCAAATTATACGCAGCAAAATCGATTTTGCCAAATAATCTGGCCGACACGGATGAAACAGCCAATCGGACGTCGGTCGCTGTGAGTTCAGTGGTTTGGTTGGAATTGCGTCCCAAGTTAGCAAACTTTAGGTCGCACGCAGCGATAAGGTAGAAAATGTTGAAGGAGAAATACCGAACGAATGTCGAAGACTCGGAGACCGCACGAGGCCACGATTATTAAGAGAAGGAAAGCGGTAAAAACTGGATTTAGTTATTGCGCGCAGATAATAGCGAACATGTAAATAAAGTTATTTGGGGCAAAATTGAATTTTGCTGACTAAAATTACATCTTTCTTGAAATAAATACCCCAAAAATCTTCTGTGCTCAAAGTGTCTGATTGCATTTTCAACTTGTCCCCCCCACCCCCCCTATTGTCCATTACTTGGTCCCAACAGGTTGCCGGATGCAGCCGTGGACCAGCTGGACGGACTGCACCAAACCGTGCGGAGGAGGCATCCAGGAGCGTTTCATGACGGTGAAGAAAAGAGCGAAGGGCAACGGGATGGCAGGCTGCAAGGACCGCAAGGAGATCCGCGCCTGTCACGTTCATCCCTGCTAGGGGGCGCTACTGAGCTACGAGTAGGGATGAATTACCCGGGATGTGAAAATATGGGTTTCATGACGAACGATGATGGGGATCGACTTTTTTTTTTTTTTTTTTTATAGTGAAAGGGAGGTGAGGTGAGTTGAAGGGGTTTCGTACTTTGGAAGAAAAAAAAAAAATGACGAGTTTAGGAGAGAAGGGGGAAGGAAAAGAGGGAAGGAAAGGAAGAAGGTGATGACGACGTGTTTAGTGAAGCCATTGTAGACATTTAGTTAAACAGGGCTGACTTTTATTTTTGACCACAATGGAAGTATTAGAAAGTATAATGTCTGTGTCCTGCAAAAAAAACAAAACAAAAAAAAACTTGCATTTAACTTCCCCACCGACTCAAACTTGTTCATTTATCTTCAGAAGGTTTTTTTTTTTTAGGGCTCCGGTGTAAGAAAATCGAGCTGAAAAACCTGCAATTAGGATCTTGATATTTTCTGGGAATTTTTACGCCAAAATCGGCCTCCGTTTTCTGGGGAAAAATATCAGCAGCGTTTTTTTTTTTCTCGTACTTAAAGAATAAAAATGAAACCTCGTTAACGCTCCCACATAACGTCCCGAGATTTCATTTGACCCTTTAAATCCCATTATTACGACACTACGACTGGATCTACCTTTTGTTCTTCCCCCCCAGTTAGAACTTTCTCCAGGTTATTGTTCGTGGCCCAAAAAAAAAAATTCACACTTTCTTGCAGAGATTTTTCGCAAAAAAGTTATAATTAAATAAAATGAATAAAGTTATTGTTCTCGCGCGCACATTTCAGAATAACATCAAAACATTTAAATAAAGATTCTTTCACGATCAATCAATTAGCAGCTTTAAAATCCAACTTCACCGTCGGTGAAAAAGTCCCACTGGAAACACTTCTTTGGCGTTTCAACGGTCTTCTTCGCTGTTTTCCCCGAGTCTTTGGTGGAAATCGCAAAAGACTCACACGTGTAAGTAGTCGCAAAACAACTCATTATAATTTATATAAAACTTATCATATTTATTACGGTTATTGCTTCCCCGCCCTGAACCGCAGTCGCGAAACTTTTTGATCGAACCTCGTATAATATTTTAAGTTACTTAATCGAAAACTACAACAAAAAGAGGAAATTCAAGATTTGTATAATGATTTTTTTTTTTTTTTTTTTTTTTTTGCAAGACATGGATGCCAACACAGGAAGTCTGTAAAGACTTGTGGATGTATTGCACATCTGATATCTAACCAACACGTATAAATGACAGTTATGTAATTACTAAAAAAAAAAACACACAAAAAAAACCTACTTTCCCTAATACAGAGACATTTAAATGGAGATGTTTTATACTGTTAAAATTAGTCTTTCTATACTGTACTGATGTTTCTCTGTCGTTTCAGCTGATGTAGCATTAAACCCGCGATAGCTCTCACTCTGTCAGAAGACTTTATTTTAGCATGTGCAAAGATGATTATTTTTGTTTTCCCGTTGTTTTGGACATTACGCTTTTATCAGCTGTAGTTGTTGTCTTAATACGAGATAGCTAAATGACTCTATCTGCCTTTTGTTGGTTTCCTGAAGACACAAAACCCGACGGAGCCGTAGAAGTGTCGCGTCTAACAACGTGTGTGCCGAAGAAATTAGTGGATATAGAAGTTTCTACGGTATTAAAACCTGTAGGATAGCTCAACATACAGTAGACTGTTACCGGGGGCCTTGGTTACGACACACTTTTATTTCCATGTGTTGTTGGATTTTTTTTTTTTTTTTTTGAATTGCGCTTTTCATTGTGTCGCCATGGTGATCTGTAAAATCGATAATTTCTTTTTTAGGATTACGTAGCATATTATGTTGCAGTTGTTTGTTTTTTTTCCTGTTTCAAGAAGAATGTCATCACCAAAGTTGTGTTTTCTGTAGACGTTTTCTCCAACTTTTTTTTTTTTTTTTTTTTACAGGCCTTTTTCTTTTATTTTTTGACTTTTTCTTTTGCCTCTGTATCACGTGACTATTTTGTAAGAAACCACCTTTACAATAAAAAAAAACTTTAAATGTGCAATTCCTGTTGTTATTGAACTGGTTTTGTTAATGAATCTTAAACTTTTTTTTTTTTTTTTTTTTTCTTTTTTGCATTTTATACTTCAGTTTAGTTTAAGGAGGAAAAATACCAACAAACACAGAAAAGTCGGCGGGAATATCGCTGTTAAAAAGAAGTAAGAACACACGAACAAAATACCCGTCACACAAACAGATTTTTTTTAAAACGGGTGAAATAAAGAAAAAAAAATAGAAGCAGAAATAAAGGTATATTTAATACGCTGTATAAAGTGTATAAACGGTCTAAAGCGTAGCCTACTGGACATACAGTACGCAATAAGATATTACACTAGTCCTATTGATTTATCAGCCAATATTGTCCTATAACAGATACATCAGTATATGTGTGTATGTTGGCTGATATGAAAACTTGTGGGAATTTTTTCTGTTTTTCATATATATATATATATATATATATATATATATATCATTATTATATTCCCAGTGCAGTTCACTGTTTCAGTGCACTGATGTCATTTTGCACAACAAAGTTCATCAATAAAATGGAAAATATGAGGCCTCAATCACATATCTTTGTCACAGATGAAAATTTGATAGCTACATTTCGGGCAATATAACAAAACTTGATTTACTTCCTAATACTGGTATCAGCAGTATTGTCAGGCTCTAGTAAACAATCAAACAGTTGACAGCTGAAGTATATTAAGTGTAAAGAACCCAGATGCAGTGTACGAGTACAATTATATGTACAACGAATATTACATGACAGTATGGGAGCAGTCACGTCATCATGGAGGAGTCCGCTTTTCTTTTTTGTGTGTTGTACTGACGGTTTCACGCCACTAGATGGAGACACAAGACCGGATAAATCCTGTCAGTGATGATGTTTCGATATCTATCCTGGAGGTGAAATAAATATGTACCCTGCCAGACTAAAGGGAATGCCTCGTTTTATAATCAGAAAATGGACATACTATATAATACATATATAATCTATTGAAAGATGTATTGAAATATTTGCAGCTGACTTTAAGAAGAACAGTCAACATAAAAACAACAGAGATATCCTGATTTTTCTTTAGTTGTTTTTATGGACCGATGTAAAAAAAAAAAACAAAAAAAACACTACATTTCCCATAATGCAACTCACTTCTCGCCTCTTTTGCTGAACCTACATCAAATGCCCTTGCCTTCAAAAACCCACACCCTGGGCTCACACTGCACGCCCAACCTGACATATCCCAGATGACATCACTATGACAACAGCAGTCCAAAAATCCCCACACAATCGATTACTCAGCATCTTTTAAACACTACGCACTTCTGGTGACTCGTGAATATAAAAAAATATAAGTGGCCTTCCCCTTTAATAACCCAAACAAAAAGGCACAGGGGACCACAACGCAAGAATTGCATGTCGACTCGTAAACATAATAAACCGAAGACTAATATGTCAAAAGCTCCGCCTCCTTGTTTAAGCGACGAGACTTCCGAGTGTCACGAAGTCAGCCCGCACATCACGGGTAAAGGATGCTCATGAATAATAGACGGCCAGATGAAGTACAACAGACGTTTTTAATCTACTGATGATCAATATTGAATGATGTTTTGCAGCCGCCGGGGGGCGGCGGCGGCGTTTCAGCTCGTACGGCGAGAGCGACAATTATTAGACGCGCTTTCGGCTTCAGATGTGATGCACGATAACGACTGCAGCCGCTTCTCCTTGGAAAAAATACAAACTAAACCAAAACCTCAGAGACCGGAAACCTTATCCGAGGATGAGCCTCCTGAAGCAAGTCAAGGACTTTTTGATAACACTGTTCAGATATTCAATAATTCAACCTTTTTGACCTTCCAAAAACTCGTGCCATTTTTTTTTTTTGTTGTATTTTTTATTTTATCTCATGGAAAGTAGCGTATGTTGGGGTAATGGGTTGCTGCACAAATGTATGGAAAGCGATGCATAAGATATTGACTACGGGATGTTTAATCAAAGGGTGCTGATGAAATATCGAATTCACCACGGGAGGGGTGTGTGTGTGTGTGTGTGTGTGTGTGTGTGTGTGTGTGTGTGTGTGTGTGTGTGTGTGTGTGTGTGTGTGTGTGTGTGTGAGTACAGCGTATGGGAGGTTAAAACAGTGTTCTCTGAAGCAGATGAAATTACATATTTATAAGATTTCGTACACATGAAAGCTGGGGACCGACTGAGGACACTGCGCTTCCCCACCTTATACCGGAAACCTGACTGCACCAGGCATGTCAATCAAACCAGGACCCCCTCCAGCTTTCTAGTACTTTCTAGCTTTAAAAAAAAAAAAAAACACAGAAGTTCCCAAAACGTGAACTCATAACCAGCAATTAGTTATAAGTGATCGTTATGCTTTAGAGTTTCTGAAACATGTTCTTTAAATCGTGCTTTAGTTGCCAGCTGTCGCCATCCACAATAAAAGTCAAATAAAGAAGATTGCGTTCAATTCCGGATTGATTTTTGTGAAGAGACAGGCTGGTTTTGTTGTATTGTTTACAGGGTAAATAAGAAAAACAAAAACAAAAAAACAACAGAAACATGGTCAGAAAATCTACCCAAGAAAGTTTGGTATCCAATATTTGATGTTTTGATGCTCCATTCTGCACCGGAGAAGTCAGGAAGGGTTATGAATAGCAGTGTATATGTATATATATATATATATATATATATATATATATATATATATATATATATATATATATATATATGTGTGTGTGTGTGTGTGTGTGTGTGTGTGTGTATAAAACATGATGTGTAAAATATTGACAAAGTGCCATTTCTATATTTCTGTATCTGTATGATCACAGGACGATGTGTCATTGATGTGTGACTCATGTATGAGAGCGATTCATCACTAAATCACTTTGATTTAAAAAAATAAATAAATAAATTAAAAAAAACACCCACCTACATGCTATTCTTGGCATCACCATCGGAGCTCCATAATAATAATATTAATAAGTATTATTATGATATAAATAATAATAAAACACCTATTTGTTTCTGTGCTCTGTTGTTCTGTATCTAATGTCTTTTTTTGTTTCTTTCAAACGCTCTCGACGTATTTAAGTTGTTTTAGATCACGTCTTGATATCTGACACTAACATTTAACTTGAACTTTTAAAGTTTTGATTTAAACGGCTACATTATTGTGCTCATTTGTAGGTGATGTTTGACTTTAATCGTTGTTGACGAGGCTACTCTGTTTTTTTATTTAATGCTCATACATAGTGTCTTCTTTGTATGGGATAGTAGTAAAAAAATACTGAATTTATCGATTATTGATCTATTTATTTACTTATTAAAGAGTATTTGCACGAGGACTTTTAGCATTGCTTTATTACGAATGTTAATTGATCCCTGATTATTTATTTATATATTTGCTTATATCACTTTTCTGCCACCTCTTCATTTGCTGTTTTTTTTCTTTTCTTATAGGGATGAGAGGTAGCCGTGGCAACTGATTTGAATAACATTTGAATGTTACATGACAATAAACGTGACCATCACTTTTGCAGATTGCACTGTGTTCAGATTTCGATGGCCATATTGCGTCATACCGTCACGTCTGGTTTTATATTTATTTTATTTTTATATGATTATTATACATCGGACGTGCTGCCATAAAGCATGCAAAGTCTACAATGCTTGCAGATATAAACGTTTCACTGCAATTAAGAGTACCAGTCGGTCCCCTGAACGCAACTGCGTCGAATCAGGTGTTTCTAATAGCACCGGAGGGCACGCGGCGGAGCGGCGCCGTCACTGACCGCGCGAGGAGCATTCAGGCACGCATTAACTGCGCCGGGAAAACCGGGAAACTTAAGTTATTTGCCGGTAAATTATCAAAGGTTCGGGCATAACTGGTCACTTACCGCAGGTCGACTCTCCTCTCAGCCTGTTTCCCGCGGCTTCCCGTTCAAACGGAGGGCAGCGGGCCAATCAGCCGCTTTAATACGCCCGAAGCGGTGCGCCGTTTTTGTGACGTCATCAGTACGTTTATTCAAAAATAAAAACAATAAAAATTTTGCTGAAATTATACACGAATGAACAAGTGCTCAAGCACAGATGTCTGTTGTACGTAACATGAAATATACAGGTCAGGAATGTCCTAAAATACGCAGAAAAATCGCCTGATTTTACATAATAATAATAAACTTTATTTGTATGGCATCTTTCATGCAAAGAAATGCAGCTCAAAGGGCTTTACAGCAAGAGAATTACATGCAGTGTTTCACATAAAACCAGATATAAAGGAACATTTAAAAAAAAAATACAGAACAGAAATGAGATGCATAAGATATGTTTTTTTTTTTTTAATCATTAATCACTGTTTCACCTAATACCAGCGTTTCATCTTGCGTCTTTAACGCTCTCCTCCCACTTTTGCTCCGCCACGTCTGCTTTGTTCCCAACGGAAAAACTGGGACACAGAAATAGTAAGATGACACAGCAAAAAAAAAAAAGAACATAGACCAGAAAATTAAAAATAGAACGTAAACATTTGAGGTTACGTAAACTCGACGCAGCGGATTCAACGCTGGTGAGAAACAAGTTGGATGAGAGTCGGTGGAATATTGCAGCCTGCACTTTGAATGAGCTGCTATTACTCACAAGATGAGTTATTTATAAATGTATTTTTGCCAATATTATGAGAACATTTTGTGCTTCTGCTGTCACTTAAATACTTTTATGCTTTGATTAAAAAAATATTTAAAAAAAGATTGTAGTGCTCAGAAAGTTACAGAATCATAAAACAAAAGTCTGTGGACAGATGTTAAATAATGATAGATGAATTTAAAAAATGCTGGAGTGGAATAATACAAAAATACTGGAGTCAAAATGAACATGCTCGTAATATTTAGCAGGTACGATCTTCACCGTCTTAGTTCACCGTCACTGATATCGTATTAAACACTAAAGTGCAGCGTGTGTCTTCGGTTGAGCTGTTATTTGGTAAAACCAGTGAATAATTTTTGCCCTGGTGACTAGAAATTCATCCCGTGGGGAACATGAATTTTGTTGTCGCAAATTGAGGGTAAATACGGGAAGTAATTGAGACGTCTTACTAAAAAAGACACAAATGAAGCCTCGTGATGGCAGAAAAGGAAGTGAGGGGATTAGTATGCATCCTCCCGGGACCATGACTGTAATTGTGTACAAATCTAATAGATAAGTAATCACTGACTTGCTGGTGCTGCCAGATATGGAGTCACCAAAGTTATGAGGATTCGACCTCTTGGCAGTCTTGATAGAAATTTCATGGCAGACCACCTCCAGCTGTTGTTGACACATATTTCACTAAGAGCCAAAACATACAAGTTGCATTAGGTGGGATCGTCAGCAAGATTCATCCTCTGGTGATCATGAATCTTCCACCCCAATTTCCAGTTAATCCACTAGGGGGCACTGTGTCCGTTTTTAGTTTCTTCAGGTTAAGAGTGATTGGATGGGTCCGGTTTAGGACTTTGACCCAGCAGATGAGTGTCTGAGTCCATTATAACACAATGTATGGTTTTTTTTATAGTTTTATTTACAATAATTTCCCCAGGAAATCTTTTCCTAACACCAAGCAACTGTTTTTCTTTTCCGAACCTTAACCAAACCTGGTTTAGTCTAAGCTAAACCTTTATTTCCACGCCTTGACGAGGCCAAAACGCGACACCGACACGGTACCACGTAGTGGACTGACAGGTGCGTTACACAATTTTGGCGGGAAATCAGGTTTGAATATCTGTATATATATTTTCAACTTAATCCGTTTGACAGCTGTTGAGATATTTCACGCTGAACCAAGCGCGAACAAATTCTCCTTATCAGGTCCATGCGGTGAAAAAAAAAAGGTTCATCCTTAGAGTCTGATAAACATGTTAGAACATAAAGAACCTGCATATGTTTTGGACGGTGCAACTCTCATCATCCATCTTCATCTTCTGCAGCCGAGCGTTTTCTCCGAAGCTTTCGGCACCTTCGCGGAGCTGAATTACTGACGAGGTTAGAGGACCGCAGTTTAACATGCGAATCCAACCCGCGATCCCCAGAGCAGCCCGTGTTCGAACAGCCGGTCGAGGCTCATACATGTAAGGGGATGTGAGGATTCCTTGAAGTCTCTGTTTTATTGAGGTGAGGGTGGAGGGGGTGGAGGGAGAGGGGGGGGGGTAAATCTACAGGAGGCCTCTTATTTGATAAAAAAAAAAAAAAATCAAAGATGAATGTTTCCAAAAGAATGCTTTAGGGATGAAAACTCTAAAAGAAAACTTGGGCTACGTATTCATTTTAACTGAATTCATCCAACGTGTAAGAACCTGCTGAATGTAGGATATCATCGGTCAAAAAGTTAACTTAGTAAAATTGTGAGAAAATAATGAGGACAAAGTGGCATAAATCAATGCAGAAAAATATTTAGCGCTTTTACCACATCATGCTGCCAACATATCGTTCCCAATGTTTTTCTCGTACCAAAATATTTCTTTATTGATTTCCGTCCAGGAAAAAAAGAGAGTTCAGCCACAAAGCAGTGCGCGAAGCGCAAAAGAAAAATACATTCGCTTCATGTAACCAAGTAATGAATGATACACCTTATTTTGAACATTTAATATTAAACTTAGTAGCTCCTCCTCACCCCAACCTAACCCGTTTCTTCGGCCAGGATTTTTTGCAAATTCATAACTAAATAAATAAGATTGTACAGAGTGAAACCAACGAAAGCAGACGAGCCGGAACTCGGTTCTTCAACCTGGGGTGGAAATCAAATCAAATCTAAATTAAAAAAATAAAACAAAAAAATGGTTTCTGAATTCATACGTTTACGTTGATTGTACTGCTGTGGAGGTAAATACACGGGTTTCATGAGCAAATCAATTAATGTAGAAAGAAAAATCGATGACTAGAATAATACTAAACTCAACAAGTCTACAAGGCACGTAAACACGCGTAAACGTGCACAAAAAACACTTAAATCTCAACATGTACACATTGATACATACTCACATCAACCCAAACACCCTCCATATATAAATACAGCCAGAGAAGCGTTTTTCAATTTGCCTCAAGATTATTAAAGTATCTTAAGAACTCGGTTTGTGAATTGGAGGTTGCGTTTCCGAACCTTTACGAGGCTTTGCGATAGCTTTCTTGAATGCGCATCGTTTCATTGCATTCAAGTTTGTGTTTAGTCCATCTTGGTGTAATTTTTTTGTGTTATATTACCACGTTATCTCACGTTTTCTGCATCTTTTTTTCTGCACCGAGCTCTCAAACAAGTCCGTTAACTCGCTGCTCTGCCACGGGAACGAAGAGAATGGCTCTCGATAGCGGCACCATTAACCCGACCGAGCAAATTACAGGATGTGCACGTGTTCGCCCCGATGCGGTTGCAGACTAAATTGACCTCGTTTGCTGCTCTTCCAACTAAGTGCTTCTTACTGGTGAGATGATCCCAGTACGACCATCCCATCCCATCATCCCTCCCCCCCCCCCTCTTTTTCACCCTCTTGTTCTTTCTGAGATCAACACACACACACACACACACTCAGTGGGAAATGTCTCCATTGAGATAAGATGGTGAAAAATGGGGCAACGTTTACCCTATTTTTTTCTGGCACCGAGGTTCCCGGTCACAACAGACGGTGTTCGTTCATTCAGTCACTTCTTAACAGTATCGCACACGCAAAAACAAAAAATGTTCGTTTTTTGCTGGTTTTTGAGGTTAGTTCTAACTCTTAATCAAGCAACCAAGTTGAGCATTAACATTCACACAACCTTACGGGGGGGACTGAGCCGCAAAAAAAATGTCAAAACGCAATCCACTGAAATCCAGTGTTTAGACCGAGTCTGTGTCTCGTGTTTATTTATCGGGTTCGAGGTCTCACGAGTAATTAAAAAGTTGAGCCGCTCCTTCGTCTGATTTCTGCTTGCTTGACCGACTGAATTAAACGGGTCTCTCGCCGGTTGAACGCGGTATCCTCCGTGATCTGTTTAAAACGGGAATGGGGGTGATAAACAGCACAAAGCAACAGCGTGTGGGAGTTTATTCAAATTAAAGCTGGAACCGAACACCTACATGTCCGCACGAGCAGAATCGACAACAGACCTGACTGTAACTAGTTACAAGTGTTTACGACGAGGGGCATCCAAATATGTCTCCGTGGTAACCTCTGTGAATCAAACTGCAGATGTATTATCATTTCAGGTGGATTTGTGGTGTACGTTAGAAGTATAGGCCCCTCGGGTGTTTGAATATCACCATGAAAGAAGAGCGAGAAAAACATTCACTTGGTACCGAGGAGGAGCTAGTTAGATTCAGGGCGTCGAAGGTCAAAGGTCAAGGTCGCTCTGAGCTCCCGTCCCCTGTCATCCGTCCGTCCAGTTCTTGGGAACCCAGTATGTTAAGAACGCTTCGAGGGAATTTCTTTAATATTGGCAAAACCATTCACCTCGTACCGACGATAAACTGTTACAATTTTGGTGGTCAAAGGTCAACGGTGTCCCACCACACCGTGCTTCACGAAACGTCTGGCGGGAATTTCCTCAAATGTGTCACAAATGTTTAATTCTTCTGGGGGATGAACTGATAAGATTTTGGTGGTCAGAAAGGTCAAAGGTCATGGTCACTATGAGTTTACATCCGTTTCCCACAACGAACACGTCATCTCAGGAACGACGGAAGTTTCATTGCATCGATTCGAACAAATAACTGATTGGCCTCCACAACAGTACAGCACAGCTGGAGTACAGGTGTATTAATAATGGCCGCATTTCACTTCGGGGAGGTCCTGTCGTTACGCATGCTGGTTCCCTATCGGGACACTTCGTTGAACCGAGCCATTATTAATACACTGCTTGTTTTTTCTGATGAGGCGAGTCAAAAATGCCCGTTATCAAAAATGATCCAGCAAAATATCTATAATGAAAGCAGCCGCAGCCCCGCCGGCATGTCTGAGGGTGAAGTTTAACATTTTAATACCAGTCCTGGATAGCAACTGAGTAAAGAAGAAAACAAATTCAACCGACAAAATCCAGTTCAGCCCGCGGCAAAGCTTCCCGACCCGTCCTGGGACGGTGCGGGGGCTTTAGATGTTTTCATGAGGCTCATCTCGTCTCCGAGCGCCCACAGCGGCCATCACGGGGCGAGAGTGGAGCGATCACACGAGGAACAAAACATCCGCAGAGCAACAGCACGCATCTCGCAAAAAGTGCTTCGCAGCAGTTTATTTTATTTATTTATTTTTTTCCAAATTGCCTCAGAGAGCTCGAGAGGGATAAATGAAGTGAACCAATACGCGGCCTGAAGACGCCTCACCGTTGGATCGTTTCACCGCCGCTTGTTGATAAGTCGAACCGCCTCCAAGACGCACTTCTTCCTGGTTGATGCCGCCGCGATCGGCCGTGTCAGCGTTCCCTCTGGTTCGAGCACTTTTCAGTTCCCTCTGCGCTTTTTGCTCGCTCTCAAATGGACGCGTCGTCCCTTTGTGTTCGTAACACAGACAGAATATCGTCCCGAACGTCGCTTCAGACTCCACATCATCGCTGCTTTATAGTCTCCGTGTTGCCTCGGCGACTTCTCGTCTCGTTCCCGTCCTCCTTGTGTTGTTATAACTCTCAACCACAAGACAACGAGGGAGAAATCTTGCTGAACGGCTTCATATGTTTTTCCTTTTTTTGCTTTTCTTCTGCTCAGCGATTTGGCACAAAGTAACAGACGACGAGGGTGTTGTCGCAGGTCAAGCTGCAAAGTGCCTCTTTCGGCACGGCTCGACAAAAAGGGCCTTTTTTGTTGTTGTTGTTGTCCTTTCGGAAACGTGGGTCGCTGTCGTAAACCGTGACGCCGATTCACAGCGACAACGAGGGGCAAAGCAGGAAGAGCATGTTTGAGTGCGTGTCCTAATGGTTTACTCTTTAATTGCACGGTAACGGCCTGTCCGTCACGCGTCGCGCTCTCTGCGTGTTATTGAACGATCAGGCTCCTTGTTCCTTCCTTTGTAATCCGGCAGACGGTTTAGCAACAGAACACCAAGAAAAATACTGACGGAGCAGCATATGTATGAAGGTGTTTCTGTGTCTTTATTGTGCAAGCAACAACAACAAAAAGACGGCGACAAATGTAAATATAGATTGTTTTTAATACCCTTTCCACGATTGTTGTAGTTTTTCGGTATGAGGATGAGTTGTTGATACCGAGGCAGATGAGTCTGCAGGCAGCCTTAAAGGTTATTCATCAAAAGCGGAGGTCAAGTCCTGATGAAGATTTCACCACCTGAATCCACACTCACGTAATTCAGCCCGGCACTTGAGAAAAGACACGAACACTACAAATCATCTCTGGTTCCTTTGCAAAATAGGTTCCCATTGTAGAAAGTGTGTGTGTGTGTGTGTGTGTGTGTGTGTGTGTGTGTGTGTGTGTGTGTGTGTGTGTGTGTGTGTGTCGTCTGGAGAATACTGATGATGTTGTGGTTGGAGCTGCCAGATTGTGCTGCAGCTGCTGGTAAAACTGGATCTGAGAGAGCGAAAATGAGACACCTGCAAAAAGATACATGAATGCGGGAGCGACAGAGGAAAGTGCAGAAGAGCAAAAAGCCAACGTGAACATGGAGAAATAATATCAAATGTGCAAGGAGCTGCTCTTATGTGACAAATTCACAGAGATCGCAATTCATTTCGCTGATCGCATAATCGTCAGAATTCTCTGATTGACCCGTATTAAAAAAAGCAGAATTTAAGTAACAGAAATACTACTATTACTAATATTCCCATCACTATTTCCACGTTGATTTCCAACATCTGAGGTTTGAACGATCAGCAACCCACATCTTGCCATCTTCCTAGTCCGGAGGGGTTTGGAGCCGGAAACGACCATATTTGGACGAGCAAGCGAGCGGATCTGACTCGATCTGATTGGAAACTACGTCCCGCCCACCGACAGCGGAAACCTGACTGCACAGGCCTGTCAATCAAACAGACCCCGGCTTTTTGAGGCTTATTTTTCTAATTAATGACGGGATTATTTTCAGATGGACCGTCAGAACACTAATAAGAAGGAGGGACTTAATAATACAACACAATAAGAACTTTTGAAAAGGAAATGATTTACTTAAATTTCATGAGACGAGTCTACGGAGGCTTTTTGGAGCCGACCTCTTGTGGCACTCGGTGGTATTGCAGTTTAAGGCACTTTTGCACCGGCCTCATTTTTCAGACCCGGAAGCTACGAACACTTTTATACAGTCAACGGGTTTGACTCTTGTTGCACCTCAGATGTTGCACCGGACACATTTTGATCGTTCATCGACATTAACATCATGGAACGGGTTGCAAAGCTAAACACCACAGCCAACCAATGGCCCCCCTTCTTCGTACAGTCTGTCTATTTGGGCATAAAATAAACAGATAAACATTTTAGCTGTACAACAATTGGTCACCATGAATGTCATTATCGTGACAGCTTCACTACATACAGCGTTTTAGTGTCTTTTAGCTACTTGCTGCGTTTTTTTACGACCCGTAGTTTTACCGTTTCCCCTCGCTCTCCTCTTCCTTGTTTCTAGCAGCAGCAGGCAGCCGTTTTAAGTAATAAACAAAAAAAAGCTACAACTAGTTAGCTAGCTATATGACGAAACTCGGAATATCGGACTTCGTCGGGAGAAAACTCGCCGATCGACTCAAGACGCGCCAATCACAGGTTGTTAAAAACAATGCCAACTGATGAAGCTTTATTGTTCCCAAACAGTCTCCGAGGAGCGCCGCCGGCGTACTCGCTCACGGACACGAAGGTTATTCCGCCCTTTTCGGGTCCGATCTCAGCAGCGCGGCACCACTGAAGGTGGGTACGTGTGTCACAAGCCCTTCGCAGGTCTTTCAATCACGGCGGCCCGTCCGGGGAGAGCTCGCAGCACAGGTGTGAAGAGGAAGGACAAAAAGGCCCGACGGGTGAATAGGTGCGCCGATACCCGTCTCGTTCAACCCCTCTCCGAAGCAATTCTCTCTCTCAGTCTCACACTCCACATAAATGAATCCACGATATATAGATATATATTTATATAGATATATGTATATATACATATATCTATATATATATAGAAATATTTATTAATAACATCTGAATGGACAATTTACACAGTCTGCCTTAGGTTTGTAATACATCTTGTGTTTTACAATATGATTAGTACCTCACAACAAAAGAGAGATTTTTTTTTTTTTTTAAATGACTCGGGGGGGGGGGGATGCATGCATTGTACCTACAAACACAGAAGAAGAAGTTTTGTTATTTGTGAACAGTGTCCAATACAAAGACGTAAACAATACTGGTATTAAATTCTGGATTTCCAAAGAAACAAACACCGGCTTACTGAAACCAACCCGTCGGGATGTGGTCCCAATGGAAAGAAAAACGACAGGAAGTGTCGTTTCAATGGGATTCCAGCGCGGAAACATTCAATTCACTCGTTTCACGGCAAAGGGGAGGACCAATCACTATTGACGACGCGGTTCAGAGCGATCACCTTCATTATATTCGCACTAAAACACGAACGGCAAAGTCCCGATCGAAAAAGGCACGAGGGATTACCCATTCGCTCCAGAAGAGTGATGTTAGCCGTGCTGCTACGTCTCCAATCACCATATCTCCAATAATTGTGGTTTACGACAACGAGGGTTTTATTTTTTTGTAGATTTGGCATCCGGGAACGTGGTGACATCACTTTATTCAGAATAGTTAGACCATTTCTTTTTGGTCAGGTAAATCAAATGTAAGCTTTAAAATTCACCTTTTTTTTTTGTTTTCTCCTCAGACCTCGTGAGATCGACGGCGCGTGTCGATTAGTTGCACGTAATTTGATTTGTAACCCCTTAAAGTGACACTAATTGCTATTTCTATAACACATGTAATGTTACCAGACGTAATGGAAAACGTCTTTAAAAAAAAAATAACCACCTACAGTAACGCTGCTGGAGGTGGAAACATTTTCTGCTCATTGTTTCGGTTTTGCGGTCCAGATTTTTCCTGTTTGTTTCCACTGCTATCGTCTGCTTCATTTCCAGCAGCAGCAGGCAGCTGTTTCCATTGGGGGGGGGGGAGGCTCCAAAAACTGTCTGAATGTGCTCCCTAACCACCATCAAATGGCACATTTACAATGTAAACAAGCATTTATCAGCAAAAGTACCAGATGTTTCCCAAAGGATGAATATGTAAGTCAGAGCAGCAGGTGGAATGATCAATACAAAGGGACTGATGATAACGTTGCTCCTCATCTGTTGTTTGTGGAAATAGGAAAAAGGTTTTGTGACACATCTTTGTTTTGTTTCGAGCTTTTTCTGCTGCCCGCTGGCGGCAAAACAAGCTACAACCAAATAAAGAAATAGTTATATGCAATTTTATGATAATAAGCATACTGTGCATCACAGTTTCTTTTTTTTTTTTCGAAACTTAAAAGAAGCACGGGCTCAAGGTTAGCCAATCTTGACTTTTTCTCAGGCTGACTTTGTGCCTTCAGAGCTTCTAATGAGAATCATTACTGCAGTGAAATTGCAGCTATTTTGGTAAATTGCAAGCTCCTGCAAATATTCCAAACATTGGTATTTTTTGCATAAAAAAAAATATTATGATATTATGATCAGGTCATGGAGGGACTGATTATTACCAAATATTTTGTGCGCAAATTCTAGTTGTAAATACTATTTTATATTAATTGTCAGCTTGTATTTTGCGTTTACCTCAAACTAACTAAAAACTTAGCATAAGAGCACCCATTGGTTTCTTGGTTATTTCTTTTTGGTAATTTAATCATTTCAAGACATTGAATTACCGACGTGAATAATAAAATCTACAAAAATAAGACCCAAGTCGTAATGAACCGAAAGATCAAGATAAAGAATCATTATTAAATTTGCCTCATAGGAGATGACTGGAAAATCCACTTATGACTCGTGTTTCTGACATTTTGACCACACCCTGTCAACAAAGTATGACAATTTAACATGCACTAAATAAAACACTTCATGTTCGCTCTCTCGGCTGTTTTACACGTCCTTGGAGCGCGTCCTCTTCCGTTTGCTTCTTTACGGGAAGTGTTCCGCGACAAAGTCATCCAACTGACGTGAAACCAAGGTGAACACCGAAAGTCTCCTTTGTTTCGTGTCTTCTCCGGCCGTGTGAACCGATGCATGACAGTTTTTTTCAATGTCCAACACAACAGTTAAATGTTCGAAAGAGCTGAAACTGCGTTGATCCGAACAGGGACCGCTAATTTCTGTAACTCACCTGGATTACTTCTTACGACGGAGCAAATACTTTGAAAGCTGATCGCTCACACAAATCGACAGTTACGCCTCCACGGGTTCGCCTGCAAATACATGATTTTGGTCCAAACTTCAGTTTACTAAAAGTGAAAAAAAAAAAAAAAAAAAAAAAAAGCAGTTTTATCTGTTAAGATAATCTCATCCTACACTCTCAATAGCGTCAGTAACAGCTCAACATGACAAATTAAAGAATCAAAGTAGTTCACTTGGAATGTAGTTAAGTGTTTTTTTTTTTGTTGTTGTTTTTTTTGTTTGTGAAGACACAAGAGGAAGTAAGAAGTGGGGGATTAACCTTTGTAGCAGTCGTAGCACACAAGAACACCCGGTTCACTCTAATGACTCAGCTGTTAGTCACACCTTGTACTACCTGCAGGTCCATCGTCCATCGTTCTACCGACCTGAGGCTCTTTATGTCTGTGTGTGTGTGTGTGTGTGTGTGTGTGTGTGTGTGTGTGTGTGTGTGTGTGTGTGTGTGTGTGTGTGTGTGTGTGTGTGTGTGTGTGTGTGTGTGGTCACGGTGACGGTGGTGTCTTCAGGGAGTTGGTGGATCCTCTTTGGCTTCCGCTCACCGTCGCTCCCTGCCCGACCCACTGGACCACAACAAACAAAGAGAGTTGGTTAGTTACAGACAGATGTGGAACACATGTCTGGAAACCACAGTTTTGGTCTCAGGCTCTACTGCTGGTGACGGCTCGGGGGAGGGGGAAGGGAAGGGGGGGGATTTTCCATTGGGCGAAATTTGTGGCTGGTACCTGGTACTATGTTTGGTATCACCTACGTCGAGCTTCCAAACGAGCTCCTCCCGTACAAGCCGGTATCACAGCAAAGCGTGAAATAGACACGCCATGTCCGCTACGGAAAAGAAAAAAAACCCCGCTTGGACAGGCCAAAAGCGTGGCTATTTCACGTTTTGCCATGATGCTGGCTTGGGAAAACCTGGAGTCAGCTACTGTTCCAGCAGAGGAGAACTTGCTGGATCTTTAGCAGCATGTGACGGCTGGAAGTTTGGATTTCAAACTTGTGGTGAAAAGGAGCCTCGTCTTGAACGTGTCTGGGGGACCTTCGTGAAAATCCACGAGTTTCTTGAAAAAACTGCCGTTTCTATCGTGGGTGCGCCTTTGACTTGGACAAGTGCGGCGGGGTGGCGTGGTAGAAGTTGGCGGATAACGGACTGACAACACCTGACCCACATATCAAATGAGTCACACCGCTGAAAGTTACGCGGCCTCGGATTTAACCCGGCTCAGCCCTATTCCAGTGTATTTAAAACCAGGGTAAATATGTATGAGCGGCTTATCGCTGCTAAAGGCGGCCGAACCTGTCAGAAGAATCACGCACGGCCGCGGTGTCGTTTCAACCGTCGAGGAATTCTCTCTGAATAAATCTCGGATGTTCTGACAGTGATGCAATTAATCACCGTCAGAGCAGGAGAGACAGCGCCTCGTTCTCACCGACCGCATGGAAACTGTCTAAACCGGATGCGCGTATCGAACTGTGTTTTGCTTGTCATTCCCCGAATTAGTATTTTAAAGTGATGCAACATTACCGCTTGCACCCCGACAGACGAGAGGGTGAATAAAACACGAGTCGTGCAAAATCTGCAAAAAAAGATTTCACCTCACGAGTAAATTAATTTAACATGATGGCTTTTATGAGAATGAGCTGGTTTTGCTTTTGAAATTTTCAGCTCTAAATGTCGAGTCTGAAGACAAATTAACACGTGTTCTTTGAAAAAGGGGCGAGAAAACATTAAACCTCCTACAAAATGCTACAAAATCAAAGGGAGTCTCTTTTTCTCTCTCTCTCTCTCTGAAACTGGATTTAAGATTTTGATCTGGTCCTCTTTGATCTGAATTTTAACCGCAGGCTGACAGCGCTGGCAACCGCGGCGATACGTTTCTCTTTTGTTTGTTTTTTTTCACCTGAGCCAGGCCAGCGAGACTGAAATAATACATTTTAAAAAACGGAGATATGAGCTGGAAGTTGGCTCGGGAACGCAGACGAACCTCGCTCGGTGAGTGCAGTGAGCCTCTCCGGGATTCAGACGCTCATTCGTGCGACAAAGTGGAGGCAACTGAGCTCTCGGCTTCCTTTACTTTCCACTCAATAGCATCAGAACTGGCTTGAAATGACTCGGGGGAATTCGAGCGCATGTTGTTGTTGTTGGTCATGGTTTTGGGGTATGTGTGTGTGTGTGTGTGTGTGTGTGTGTGTGTGTGTGTGTGTGTGTGTGTGTGTGTGTGTGTGTGTGTGTGTGTGTGTTTACAGCCTTGGCTAAAGAGATCAAGCCGGTGAATTATTGATGCTCGCAGTCTGTGGTTCAGGGGGTCAGCGAGGTTTACTCTGACACTTCAGAAAAAGCCCCGAAAGCCTGAAGTGGATAAGAACAAAAATGAAGTGTGTGTGTGTCGAAATGTGTGTGTAACAGACAGCTTGTTGAACATCTTTAATACGACTTTATTGAAATCTATTCATTTCTGCGTGTGACTATTTTATGCGCGCATACATATCGCCGCACGACTATATGTGTGTGCGCACATGTGTGACATATATCCAGTGGGTCGGTGTCCCCCCCCTCCCCGAGGCTCCTGTGTGGATCTTTTAAAGGAACACAAATAAGCCATTAGTTGGAACCTCAGACCCGACTGCTGTTGTCCAGAGCTGCTGCTAATGGCCTCAGACGAGAACTGTTCCTGGAGTTTCTGACAGAAACCCCATGCATATATATATATATGTGTATATATATATATATATGTGTGTGTGTGTGTGTGTGTGTGTGTGTGTGTGTGTGTGTGTGTGTGTGTGTTAGTGCTTTACAAAATGGCCCGAGAGACAGTGAGCAAGAGAGTCTCCAACAGAATGAGCTTTTGAATTAACAACAGCAGTCCGATACCACCACACCAAAAAATAGCGCAAATTTTCCATCTTTCATCAAATCTTTAACGTTAAAGTTTTTTCACAGCTACCTGCTAACCGCTACGTCTATTTTTGTCGTTCGTGGTGTTGCGACACTCCGAAACATCAAAGAATTAAAAGGCAAAGTGCTTCTTCGGCAAGACTTTACAATATTTTCTCATAGGCGACTATAATATTAAAACACCTGCATTTTCCTTCGGTGGATTTTTCATAATGAGTTGAAACTTCTCTGGTAAATAAAGCACGGTCCTTTCATCGTGAAACCTTTGGCTTAACTTTTCCGAGCGCAGCGCACCGTCACTGATTTAATCTCAATAAATTACATCTGTTCTGCAGTTTGGTTTGTCAATTATTGCAGCTGAGGAAAAAATAAATTTGCGACGCGTTCATTAGAGATGGGTTAATAATATTCCCGGGGTCCCTCACATCTCCCCATAATGAGCTTAGCCAGACCTCCCGCGGTAAGAGCTTAATGATGTCTGGAGAGAGCTTACGTCAACAGATCACGTGAACAGCGCTTTTCACAGCTACCTGCTAACCGCTACGTCAAACGTGTTAATAATCTCGAGTCAAAGTTGAAACGTCAAATGAGAAAAAAATGAATAAATAAATAAAGGAGCCACGTGAGCTGGCGGATGTTTAATGCGTGTCTTGTTTGATGCTCGGCGTTACATTCACCCGGACAGCAATCTGTTTTTTGTTTTTTTTAAGGCGTTTCTTTCTTTCTTTTTTTTTTGTTCATCTTCTGACCGCTTCCTGTTGAATTTAGCTTTGACAACTCGACATGAATTTACATGAATCAATCCAGCATCTGTTTCAGCGCACTCTGGTTTTTTAATGAGCGTGGGCTGCGAGTTCAGAAATAGAAACAGCCCTCTCTCTCTCTGTGTGTGTGTGTGTGTGTGTGTGTGTGTGTGTGTGTGTGTGTGTGTGTGTGTGTGTGTGTGTGTGTGTGTGTGTGTCTTTCTCTGTAAGCTACGCGCCTCTGTTGTGATAATCACAGCAGAACAAGTCAAGTATACATCAGGGTTATGCAGTATTTTTTTTGTTATGTAATTGTGTGTTGTTGTTGTTTTTGTTGTACCTCGAGCTGGAATACATAACATGAAAAATGAGACTAATTTAAAATTCACTTATCTGTTCTCAATTAGGACTCTTTTGAGATTAAAGTAGCTTTTTTTTTTACAGTCTATTCGGAGGAAATGCCTTATTAAAAGCGAGGCCTGCAATTCAGTGCTTCTTTAAGTATATTTTTACATCAACATTACAGTTCTTTTAGCTTGACAATTAGATTTAATTACCATTTTGCTTCACTTTAATCTCTTTGAAAAGCTGGATAAATCAGACCTGTTTGTGCTAATTTAGAGGTCAGTAATTGGGCTACTGCTTTCTTACATTTTAATATCAAAGCCAACATAGATAACAGATTATAGTTTTTTTTTTTTGTATTTATACCGCATTAAGAGACAGCCAGTTAATAATTATGAAGCTTTTTAACAGTGAAAGGTAACTCAACAGAAAAAACAATGCTGCCTTTGTGTTGATATACATCTTTTCCTTTTTTTTTAGCCATGCTAACGGTATGGATGTCAGGATGGTCAGAACAGAAACATTCGGGGTACCCAGAGGATAAATCCCTCCGGTGACTTTTAATATAGCACCACATTGGTGTTTCACATTTTGTTTTGCCATATTGAGTGAAATGCCTCAACGGGTGCTGGATGGACGCCCGTGAAATATGGTTCAGACATGACGGTGACAAGGGGAAACTACAGTTCAAGAACAGATCATGATCCCCTCAGGATCCACTTTAATGACTTTAATCATTTCTAATTTGACCTGTACTTTGGTGATGACCAAATACGGGCTGTCGTTCGTGTGTTTAATTAGCGTTTTAGCGCGCTCACGCAAGTTGAATTAAGTTGGGAATGTGTTGTAACATAGGCCATACCTCTATGAGCGGGTGCCAGTGCGCGATGGGTTTTCGCGGGTACGACAGCATTTCGCTCCAGTGGTCCCGCCCCAGACTCTCGGCCTCGTTGCCCACCCTGCACACTCCGATCACTTCGTTGTGTCCGACCCTGCAAGACAGCAAAGAAATAGCATCGGAAAAAAAAAAAAAAAAAAAATCCACGATGTTTAAATTCTATTAGCAAATGAGCGACACCGTGAGCGATAAAAAAATAACCGACCGATCGTAGTCCATGACGGCTATGAGCAGGCTGATCTGGTCGATGTTCTCGGGAGGAACATCAAACACGATGGCTTCGTTGTACACCGGGTTCAGAGTGTTACGCTTGGTTGACGTCTTTCTCTTCTTTAGCCTGCGGCCCTCACACATCAGGGAGACCTTCACGTACGGATCTGGAACGAGGTAACGAGATACGATCAGCGGGGGGGGGGGGGGGGCAGCTCAATATGCTGATGTGAAGAGCCATCAAACAAAATACTAAGAAAAACTAAGAATAATTACGCACTTGAACATCTGATTTTTTTGTTTTGTTTCATCGGACCCCCCTCACCTACGACCCCATGAAAACACTGCGTTGTCGGTCGGCACCCACCTGAAGCTCCAGTGATGTCCATGGCTTTGAGATTTCTGGCTTTGATCATTGTGATGGTGAGCCGGCCGGCCGTGGGGAGATAGCACAGCGAGAACATCAGCTCTCCGAGGTCCACATTGTCCTGTGAAGAAGTAGATTAAAGTTCTAAATCAGTGCTGCACGCTTTCACTTTCATGCCTCCGGCAAAATAAAAAGTAAAAAATTCACTTTTCAGAGTCACTACTGTCGTCGCAGATGGAAAATATCGCGTATATACTGAGTTCCAATTGATTCTCCACAACACAACCCGATACTACGGCAAAAACTTAAAATAGACACGCCGGTCCACTATAGCAAAACGTGAGATAGCAACGGTTTGGGCTTTAAGGTGGGAAAGTTACACGCTTTCCTGAAGTAGACGAACATAAACCTACTGCATGTGTAGAGGCGTGTGATTTACAGGTTACTAAACAAGCACATGGTTGCGGGTTAGAAAACAAAAAGCAACTCAACCAAACACTTTGTCGCCTCATGGATTTGAACCTCGTCGTCCCGCACATCGGTCCCAGGCCAACAACACCGCGGAAAATAGTCCGTTATTGCCTCTGTCGCAGGACCTCGGTTACACGATTCCACGTCACGTGACATTTACGTGCACGTCAGTTTCACGCTTTCAAAACGTGACTCTTTCACGTTTTGCTGCAGCGGACCGGCGTGTCTATTACACGCTTTGCCGCGATACTGGGTTGGATAATATCATGGGATCAGAGGGTTGTGAGATATATATATACATATATATTCTAGATAATGAAAACCATAACAGCTGCCAGAAAGAAAATGAAAGAGATCAAACCAAACAAAAACTAATAGACATCAATTTTAAAGGAGATAAAACACCAAAACTGCTGCCCTGACAGATGGTTACTATGAGAGCGAATGTAAGGCGCCTCGAACTTGTAATGTACTAAAACTTTAGTTCAGGTTTTACAATGAAAAACAAAACAGTCAACTAAAAGGCACATTATAATATTTTAAAGGAATCACGTGTTTTTACGCCTCAGATTCGGATCACGCCTGTGACACCACTTCCTAATTCGGATCGTCGCAACGTGCAGCGACAGCGTGAGTCCTCATTATACTTTTACATTTTCTGAGAAGCAACCTGGTGTTTTGATATTTGTTGCATCTCTACATTGGTGCATGTCCACACTCGTGGAATCCACCATCACGTTTTAACTACACTTGTTTTCCAGGAAAAAACATCCCGCTTTCGCAACTTACATCCACGCACATGACAAAGTCGTTTTCCAATTAACACATCTGAAAATAACGTGCGATGGCGCGAAGGTGAGCGCTGCGTTTTACGAGAGCCCGAAGAGGTTTCTCACAGGCGGAAACTCGCAGCGAAGAGGTTTTAAAAGGTAAACTGCAACTGACTGACTCGCAGTCGATGCACGTTTTTCAGCGGACGCCGTTACAAACTCTTAATGCTTCCTGTCCGATCGCTCCGATTAATAAACAAGGATGTTAGTGATTTTGTATTTAGGATTTTGTCAGAAGCGACCAATTAGATAGAAAGCCTCATTAGAGGTCAGATGGAGCGGATTATGCTGGAAAATCGTTGTTTTCGCTCCGACATCAATGAGCGCTCCTTCTCATGCTGATTAAGATTAATTGGAGTCAGATTATACGGAGAGGCAACACACACACACACACACACACACACACACACACACACACACACACACACACACACACACAGACGTAGACCCGCTTTGGAAGCGACTGCTCGGAGACTAAAAAAATCTGCTGAAAATTCAATTAAACGAAATGAGTTGATTCATCACAGATGTCAACACATGCCCGCCCGCTAGCGAAGGAAGGAACCAACCACACGCATACGTGGAAACACACGTACAAACGAGCCCGGTCCGGGCGCAGTCTGCGACATCCCGATGACTTGATTTATCACACGTGTTGCCGAGGCAAGATCCACCTCTGACACTGCATCATCACTGTCGCTTTGAGCCTCGGGGCGTTAATGATGTACGGATTATGACGTCTCCGAGGTGTAACACACACACACACACACACACACACACACACACACACACACACACACCGGCACAAGCACAGGAATCTACACACACACACACACACACACACACACACACACACACACACACACACACACACACACACACACACACACACACACACACACCGGCACAACACACACACACACACACACACACACACACACACACACACACACACACACACACACACACACACACACACACACACACGGGGGCTGGCGTGTTGAGAGACGGTGGTTCAACAAGCCCTTCAGCTCTCCACAGATAATGTGATATCCTTCTCCCATCTCTCTCTCACACACACACACACACACACACACACACACACACACACACACACACACACACACACACACACACACACACACACGCACACACACACGCACACACACACACGCAGCTCACTTACGTTTTCAGACTATATAGAGTGTCGGTCACTACTCTTATGAGCACTCAAATCAAGCCCGCGGTCAGGATTATGGTCACTTGTGCACGGCCAATGAAATTAGACCGGTGCTCTGAAGCGCCCCAATAAAGCCAAGAGAAAGTGAGGACAGTCCATCTTCTCCAATTATAATACTCACACCTGCTCTCCCTCGGGAAGCAGCAGGCTCGATCTACGAGCCTCTCTCTCGCAGCGTCTTCTGGTAATCACGGGCTCGGCCCGACTCCCCCCTTGATTCCACTCATGCACCAAAATGAACAGATGTGTTGCTTTGCATAGTCTGGTGTCACGGCGACACACCCGTCGGTCCACTACGGCGGATACACGATGTCCGCGTCAGCGTTGTGCCTCGCGGGTTCGAGAGAGGGAGGTCACGTGACATGGTATAACGGGGGATATGAGTCAGAGTGGAGAACAGGTCGGAGGTGGTTGGAAGGAACGAACAGAACCGTTGTACACACGATCAGCGTTTACGTCTGTAAGAAAAGGGAAATCGACGTGGGTTTCTTTTTAAGGAACGCACATAACGTAATGCGTTTAAATTATGTAACGTTAAGTAACATTAAAAATGTACTTGTTTTTTTTTCCCAAACAATAATCTTTTCCTCACCATGATATTTAACAACTAACAGAAATGTTTACTGAAGAGAAAACTACGGGTTTTTTTCTTACACAAAAGAATGCATAAAACGGCTGTTAAAATCCTAATTATACACGATTTTTATTCCCGTGAAGTTGATTTTGCTCTTACACAAACTCACCGCGAGCAGTTGTCATGTTTACTCAATGTTTCATGACGTGACTGAAACTGAAAAACACCATTCTTCGATTACTTATGACACTGAGGTTCTCACCGCGGGGCGTCGTATAAATGGTACACTTTATGGTTACCGTGTCCAGTTGGATTTCTTTTCCCCAAACTGATGAAATGAAACTGAAATTTTAAGTCCAACAAACCGGCGTTTTGTGTCCCGTCCTAATTACGCACTACAGTGAAGTTTGAGATTCAAGTAAAACAGTTGCAATTATTTTTTATTTGTTTTCTCATTTCAATAATGCAGTTTCAATTGAAATGAGCTGTATCAGTCTCACGAGGACGAGAAGAGGAAGCATTAGAGTTCATTCAGCTCACTTAAACACTGGGGATCGCGTTACACGAGAACAAATCAGCGGCACAATATATCTGCCTGGGTGAACATGGTGGAAGTAAATAAATCACTGCCGAGGCAGGAACTTTCACTATATAGATAAATTCGCCCTGGCAGAATCAGGTTAGGGCAAAAAGATCCTTCAGAACTTTCAGTGAAGAATAGGGAAACAGTTATGGACAAAACTCAACGGGCAGCGACTTTGTGTAAGTATAACGAGGCCTGAATATGTTGCAGCTTTCGAGGGAAATGACTCCAAATGTAGGAGTCCACCTCAATGTTACACGTGGCTCGATCTAATTTCAAAGTAAAAACCTCAAAGATTTTCATTTAGATAACTGTAATACTGTAATATAAGTCACGATTCAACAAGACGGTTGTCTGCGGCGACATTTCCGGGAAATAGAAATCGCTAGCGTTGCCCAGTTAGTAACGCATTTTCCGTCGCCCGACAGCCCAGAAAGCGGGCAGAGCCAACGCAATGACCTCGCTCACCCACTTCCAACCAACAAACGTAACACAGGCGACACTGTTTCGGATCTCTGGGAAGCAAAGCGACGCTCACAAACACAGCTGCAATTGCGATTTGTCGCCACAGGCGGCACCAAAGAGAGCAAAACTGACATTTTTGAGATTGCAACTTTTTAGAGTGCATCTGTTGTTTTTCTATAATCTATATGGACAAAAGTACCAAAGAACTAGAGAGAAAACTGACCTGTAGAGAATCTGGAAGAGATTTAATTTTTTTTCTTGAAATTATATACTTAAAATTACTTCACACAGGAAAATGGGTCAATATCCTAACCTAGAAGCTTAACCAAGAAATTTTGGGTGCCTAAACCGAACCAAACTAACCAGATGAAACGAAGATGAACTGTGCAATCTCATTGTAAACATTCAAGGATTGCGAGCCCTTAACTTCATGTTCTTATAGCGTCCGTGCTTGTTTGTCCCTGTAATATGTCCATTCATGACTCAATTGACCATAAGCATTTTAGAGAATCCCATTTATCACTTGGTCAATAAGGGCAAATGGGAGGGCAAGTGCTTGGTATACTGTACCATTTATCATTGTTGGGAAATGGGAACCTTCTTCACTAAATTTACAACACACACACACACACACACACACACACACACACACACACACACACACACACACACACACACACACACACACACACACACTGTGAATGCACATTGTGACCCCATTCATCAGGGTCCTAATTATAGACCAAGCAGACTCCCGTCGATAGAATCGACTGGCCCTCCAGGAGCTGCCGGTTACTGTGTCTCTGAGCTCTTCATTGTCTTTATTGTCCCAAAACAATCTTCAGCTTAGCAGAAGGAGGGCAGGAAGCGTGCATGTAACAACAAGACAAGATGTTGAAAAGCAAAATTGAATCTCCTCACATGTGAGGAGATTCAATTTTGCGAGACAAGAAGTACCTTCAAAATGATACACTACGGTGTGTCAGGTTAAAAGGAATTATGAAATGTCGATTAGTTTGAAATCAATGCACAAAAAACGATGTTGCTTTCTTACCGCACACTGATTGGGGGGGGGGATCTGAAGAGTTTCCTCTAATTTGTCAAGAAAACTAATCAATTTTGTTACAAGATTTGGCCATTTCAGACAGTAGAGTGTGGGATTGTTTTGTTCATCAAGAAACTCGGGTATTGTTTAAGTTCTTCCATGAAAACCTGCTGTTTTATAGGAGCGAGGTTGACGATTCATAATTACATTTCCTATGACTTTTGGACTCCATAGAAACAATAACGGCAAAGGGGAGCCAGAATCCCACTGATATAAAACCGTCATTAGTGGAGCAGGATTCCTCCCTGAGCTGGCAAAGATATGTGAGGTTTCCAGTGGCAGATTTTAATTACTGTTGCAGTAATTAAATTCTCTCTGGTTTAACGGTGAGGTGTTGTAGCGTCAACATGAACATACAAGGAGTCTTGCCATAGTGAGCTCGAGGTTACAGTTTCTTAAAACTCACAAAAGGGATATGCTTATTGAGACTGTAAACACGAATCAACACGATACAAAGGAATTCATTACAGTTTGTTTGGTATTGTGACAGCACTCCTACGACTGACCTAATTGTATATATACCCCTACAGGACGAAACTAATTCGTTTTTCTATAAACGCGTAAGTCAGAAATATGTATGCATTACAGTCCAGTGCATATGGCCGGGAATGGCTAGAGGTTTGTTTAGTGCCGGGAGCATGATTAATGCACACACATTGGAGGGAGTGGACCAGCACTAGGTCCCTTCCCTCTAATCCCAAGGGAGGTAACCTGGTTCTGCTGGGGGGACGGTATGGTATTTTTTAAAATACTTTAGACCTCCCTTACGGACGTAAAATGCTGAGACATTCACACGCACGTGCTAACGTGAATCCGATTCATCAGATTCAATTTCTAAAAATGCTTCGGTACCAAATTTCGATACCAAGGCCGCATCCACGCTATTATAGTTTTTGGTTTAAAATGCACAACTTTTGCTACGTTTACACTGGAGTAAATCATCATGAACGAGCCAATAGAGGATATTTTTAAACTGTAGCATCTACTAGTGGTTTGCGCGTGAGGCGTTTAGGGAACAGTAAATTGAAGTCTGTACTTCAGGAAAACGAAAGATTTGGAGTGTAATGTGCTGCGTTGTTTTCCTAGTATCGGAAATAGTATTATTCAGGAACTGGTATCAAAGTCAAGGTGTCAGTGCCAGTTTTCAAACATTTTTTAACGCTACCCAGCTCTAATCGCCACACAGGGAACCATGGTTACACCCGTATGCGAGGCTAAATTGGAGGTTAGAGAGGTATCAAGTTACAATGAATTGGACAAGTTTTTTTCTGCACATTACAAATTTGACCTACAATGTGTTAATCAGTTACACTGCAAATTCCTAGAAAAAAACACTTGAAATGGAGGATAGAATAAAGGCCAAAATATGCTGTAAGCCTATCCCCAAAAATATATATGCATCTTAAACTATACAACAAAGAGGGCTTTGTTGAAGAGATAATATCCCAGAGTTGCTCAAACTAAACAGTTTGCTAAACTGGAGACGTCGAGTCGTGCACATTGATAATTTCAAGTCTGTGGTGGGTAAATGGATGATTGATAAGGGATTATATTTAGAAAGTGGATGCGTCTGACTTGGACACAGGAGACAGGACAGCTACACTTCACATGTCCGATGCCTCAGAAGAGGGTCTAACCCATTTAAAGTGACCTGGTTTAGCTGGGGATGCTGTTTTGAGTCTGGGCAATGTTAAAACAATATTAGCGAAATGACAGGATCAGAGTGTTTGAAGAGGTGGGAGAGTCGTCCCACTGGCTCTTCATATTAATGCAGTTAGCAAGACGCAAAACAGGTCCGAACTGGTTTAGTGCTGACCCAGCTAACGATCATTTGCTTGCTTTGAACTTAATTACTTGATGAGGAGCAGCTGTGTTGCCCATGTAAGTTTCAGAGCCTCACCCAGAAATCCGGCTGAGCAGTGGCCGCACTCCAGACACCAGGGGTAGCTTCCCAAATCGCCTTTTTTCTGATATGCCACGATTTCGAATCGTTTGGTAAAATTTGTACGGTCATCCTATCAAAATGCAAGCATCTTCACACATATGGTAATATGAGCACAAATATAAGTTTTCATAAACATCTAGAGATTTTAAATATATGTACTAAGGATACCTAAAAGTATTAAAGATAGGTTAAAAACTCCAAGTAGGTGTTACTGCTACAGTTTTTGGTTTATGTGTTGAAGATTAATCAATTTGTAAAAGATTTTAGTAGACCTACAGTTTCTAGAAGTGGCTTACTTTTTTCATGTCTACAGGAAAAAAGGGAACTTTGCATGAACATATGAGGGTTAATGTACGTGATTAATTTCAAAATTATATATTTTCTAGGCCAGAGTGTGCATGTATCTTCTCAAAATTAGTTCCCCTCACTGTTAGCCTTGTAGTCAACTAGCTCGAGCTCTGCAAGTCAGCGCTTGAGTTAAATGTTAATGCTGGCATGCCAACATGCTCACAATGAAAGTTGCTCATATTTCGTTGGTGTAAAGGCTATTATTATTGTGGTTTGGTGTGTTAGCATGCTAAATAGCACTCAACATAATGTTTTGCTCCGTTCAAATGGAATCCGTGGTCACAACATGTTACAACAGGTGGTGTGCCCCATATGCTCGGAAGAGCAACATTTTCCTCGGACTTAGGCTATTATCTAAGCTATGAAGATAAACTCTAAAATTACTATAAATTAGCTTAACATCCAACAAAAAATTAACTTCCATGACATCTGACATTTCCGTAAACGTCAGCAAACACGTCACAGCTGGTGAACTCGGGGCTTACAGAAAATGTCTAGTTCAGACCATGTCAGACCATGTCTGCAAGAGGTTGTAAACAAACAAAGCATGGAGGATGTTAGAAGTGACATCACTTGGCTGCTTGCCGCTGTGGTTATTTATTGCACGTTTGTAAAGTTTTTTTTTTTTTTTTTTAAGTTAAATGTCTAACATGAATGCCTTTTCTGGTAATTATGTAAAACAAATTAACATTATATAGGCCTAAATATAACCAACGTATATCTATCTATCTATCTATCTATCTATCTATCTATCTATCTATCTATCTATCTATCTATCTATCTATCTATCTATCTATAAATAAAGATAATATAATTTCATTAAACATTTAATCATTCTTTTTTTTTGTGTGGCATTTTTTCTTTTCCAATGACGATGTAAGCAGGGTGTGATGTCACGATGGAGTGTCCCATTTTACTTTTTATACCATTTCAGCCCTCGTGGACTCAAACACTCAAACATTACAGCTGTGACTTCAGCTGAGTCAGTGAGGGTTCAGGGTTCAGGGTGGACATTGGGATTGGGCCTACAAATCTGAAGCTAATGGGATTGTGATTACCAAAGGAATGGACAGATTAAAATTTTGACTAGATAGAGGAACAGTCAGGATCAGCAGCAACTCAAACTTTGTGTAAATCCGTGAAGTCAAAAAAGAATTTGCAATTCATGTAAAGGTATCTCTCTGTGCAACAATTTTTGTGATATTAAGGGAATAATCAGCAAAGATACAGCCACTATGACTGAAATGCAGTCACTATGAATAAGTTTCCCTGATAAGAAAAAACTGATTTTTTTTTTTTTTCACAAGGACACATTCAGCGGTTTTGATTACTCTGCCCGAGCAATAAAACAAAAACAAAGCCAAAGAAACATTGATTAATTTTGGCATGTTTAAGAGTGCCGGGCTCATTTCTTTATGTATATTACAGACACCAAAACTCATTGAAGGTTATATCCTGCCCATGACTCAGTTGTCTGCCTGACTCAACCTTCTTTTCTTTCAAACGGCTTTATTATGTTCACGATGTACATTTTGTATTAAAAGAATTAAACACGGCGTGATCTTTTACAAGGCTGAAGCACAATAAGAAATCAGCAAAGTGTCAAACCTATGATATTATTATAAATAAGCAGTCTGGTCTGAGTTAATCCCAGCCTGTATATTCTTGTTCCAGAAGCTTGCTATATGTGATCATGCTTCTAATCAGTGTATAACTTGATCCGAAACTGTTTGCCCATAAACAAGACAAAAAGAGTTTCTATCCCAGACTGCGGTCCTCACTCAGCGAGGCAGCCCAGCCATGAGGAATTCCCTGGCAAGAGGATCTAACTTCCTTACTGAGTCACTCAGTGTACCGACACTGTGGATTTATCCGAGTGAATAATGTAATATAGACGCTGTATCTCTGTCAAACCAATCCCAGTCTTATGTCAGTGCAGATCTGGGTCACTAGCCCCAAGTGTTTCCCACAGATTTCATTAAACATTAACTGTGTCTAAGTATATTTCTGTGTTTCCGACTTTCGAAAACACTGATGATTTCCACTCGGAGGGGAAATGATATACAAAGTGCGTCGATACATTTCCTTCTCTCTGCTGTTTTAACGGGGATATATACAGGATTTTTTTTTTTTTTTATTATTGTTTTAATGTCAAGTCTGTTGAGAGGACATGAGATTCATGGCTGGTACACACAGCAGGTTCAACGGGTTTGCAAATCTACAAATGTAAAAACTTGCATTCTGCCCACTTGCTAACTTTTACCAACCTGCCATGGTACTGAGAGCAAATAATGGCGTGCTGTTAATAACAAATATGAAGAAGAGAAAGACAAGATATGAAAGAAATGGATTAAAGGTCTCACCGAGGTTACATATTGTATGTGCCGGCACAGTTTTGTCTCCCGGGGAAAGTCGGTAAGATCCAGGAAGTTGTCCACCACCACTTGGCCGATCAAATCGTGCCTAGAGAACCTGTCAAAGTCGTAGACGCTGAAGTGCAGCTTCCGGCTCGTGAGCTCGGTGTAGGCCACGGGGAAGAGAAACACCTCGTCGAACACTGGGTTGAGTGTCTTGCGGTGCACCTTGGTCTGGTGCTTGGTTTTGCGGTCGGGCAGCAGGTAGATCTTGACGTAAGGATCGGAGGTCCCTGAGAAGTCCTTGGCGGGAAGGTCCTGGGCCTTGTGGATCTTCACGATCAGCTGCTCCAGGTCGAAGTCGAACTTCAGGATGAAGTTGAGACACCCGCAGCTGTCGGGTCGACGGCCGTCTTCGGCGTCCACCGAGCGCTGCTTGTAGAGTTCCGGTTTGATGCTGCCCAAACCGGACAGAGACTCCTGGCGCTGGAACTGAGCAGGGTTGAAGTCAGGATTGGACAAGTTCATCTGACGGCGGATGGAGTTGTGCCTGTAGGAAAGCGGTTAAATGTTCAGACATATTAGATCGTTTAAACCATTCAGCTCATGTATCCTCGAAACTCGTCGTTGCTGGAGGGCAACTCCAGAAGCAACTGGTCCCGGTGCCAGATGAATTCTATGCTGTCAACTTCCTAATAAAGAACTGTGTGTGTCCATCTGCATTTAACCTGCCAACAACACCAAAAGGTTGGACAGCGGCTTCGGGGGGGTTATTGTGTACTAACCGTACAGACGAGGTAGGCTCAGTAATCTGTCTCTGGACCCGGTCCCTGGCCAGAGTGTGGGCCTGGTTTCTCTCCACCTTGGCCTGAGTCTCCAGCGGGATGTCCGGCGATGTGTGGCTGATCTTCAGGGCGGACTCCGGTACAACCACGGCCATGGGGGGCCCCGAAGGCTCCTTCACACAGCCATCCTCGCTGTACTCCCTTTCCTCGCCATCCACCTGCACGGCACACGTCAACGTTTACGTCACTATAGATACGATTATAGAAACCAATGCCTCGGGAAGGCTGATTTTGACTTTCGAGTTTTAAGGCTGGAAGACCTGTTTGTTGATGTGCCTCAAATCTAAATTTGGTCCACACATTTGAATATGTAACGCAGCCTTCTTTTTACCATTTCAAATTAGGGATGAGATTCCTGGCCAACAATTTTGTTTAATGCAGAGTTATAAGGGAGCACCTTTCCTGGCAGGAACTAAATGACCTCTCCTGTCTGGACAATAATTATGAAGTTAGGGGCAGTCGGTTTGGCTAAGCATTGACCCAAAAGGAGTGAGAAACAGCTGGCCAATAAAGTTATGTCCAGCAACTTCTCTCACAAATCAGGTCTTTGGGATAAAATGTGCCTTTACAGAAAAAAAAACACAAGTTTCCTATGTTTTTCACAGGAGATCACATCTATGACACATGTCTACCGCATTTTGAAAAATATGATAACAGGAAAAATATGTTGAACAGTTTTTCACATGGAAATCTCCATGGGCTTCACACATTACACAATGAAAATGTTCTAAAACCACACGTTTCCCATGTGTTTTTTTGTAAGGGTGTCTCCACTGGAAAATGGTCAAATAAAGTACAACCATAACTTAAACAATGTGTATATAGAACATACTACAACAACAAAAAGGCTTGCTGTTTTAAAGCACAGCTGATGTAAGCAATGCACAAAGCAAATGGAGCTGCTGCTTAGAGCTCGAAATGTTTTTGTACATTTTATTACCCAACTTTAACCTGACTGGATGTCTAATCTGCCAGAGTAATTTAAAAGGTCCTGCACACGGCGGGTTCACCGGGCAGTTAACAATCACTCAGCCAGAGTGATTGCGATCGTTGCTAAAGGCCCTGTACAGACTGTGGGGCGGAGAGACTCCTTTGAAAACCACAACAAACAGTAGTCGGGCATTAACAGACAAGCCAGTCTCACAGCAAAGCATCAAATAGATGTGCCGGTCCACTACAGCAAAACGTGAAATAGTCACACTTTGGGCTGTCTAGGCGTGGAAATTACACGTTTTCAAAGAGCGAATGTCATGTGACCAAAGTCCCGCAATAAGGGCAAGCAAAGACATTTTTCTGCAGTATTAGGAGGTAGGAGGGGTGGGATGATGAGGTTCGAATCCAGGAGATGACAATATTTTTGTGGAGCTCTTCTTTGTTTCCTTACCCCAACCACATTTTTATTTTTTCCTTAGCCCAACCATGTTTGTTTCCTAAACCCAAAAACATGTTTTAAGTTTCATTTTCCTGTAAATCACATGGCTGTTTCATTCTTGAAAACGTGTAACTTTCACGCTTCATGTTTTGCTGCAGCGGATCGGCTTCACGTTATGCCGTGATACAGAGTTGCAACCGAAGATATTATTCTCACGAGTTATTATTGGGAATTGTTCAAGATTGCGCAACAATATACAGGCGCTGTAACTACAAAGTTGAATTCTGATCCGCTGATTTGTTGCACCCAATAGCCCTTTTTTTCCCCCTCTTTACCTCTGTGAGGACGGGCTGTTGGTCTCCCCCCAGGAAGTGCGCCCCCTTGAGGACATCTGGGAGGAAGCGACCACTCAGCGGCACCCAGCATAGCTTCCATGACACAAAGAGGGAGACGCTGAAGAGGGCCAGACCACAGGCAGTCACCAGCAAAGACAACAGGCTCACCGATACATCTAGAGATGCAAGAGAGAAGAGGGGGGAGGCGGGGAGGGGTGGGGATTAGTGAACACAGATTTGCCCGTAAAAAAAAATGCTGGCACAGACGAACCATAGCTCCTCGGGGTGGACAGGCTGTGTGTTTATTCAGAATGCTAAATGAGATGGGGAAAAAGTATAACATCTTCTAACTGTAGGCAAAATAATGAAGAGAAAAAAATAATTCCCCTGGATTATCCAACATACATCAACAGATGTATTAGGGTATTGCCTTGATCATGAGGTGCCTACATGCGGCATCAAAAAATAGCCTCCAACAGCAAAGATTGATCATCAGAGAGTCAGACTGATTTCACTGATTCAGGTTTAAAAGGGAGTTTGACAGAAAACTATCTTTTCTTGTCAAATCAGGTGAAAACCAGGTGATTTTGGATGTTTCAGCTCGATTGATTATCATTTTTATCTATTTGATGCATGTGACCCATCATTTTTGGTAACTGCAAATGATCCGATCAAGCCATTCAAACCTGAAACAATTCTTGACATGTGGGTCTGAGAAATGAGGCCCATGCGGAAGTGCCTTAAAGTGCAATACCACCAATGGACACTAGGCTCCCAAAAAGGCTCTGGCTCCATGAACTCTATTCAATTTCTCTCATGAAACACAAAGTCAATCTTTTTTTGTTTACGTCATTACGGTGTCATTTGCAAAAGTCTCTCTTTCCTATTAGGTTTCCATCTGAAAATAATCCCATCATTATTTTGATATTAGGTTTAAAGAAGCTGTGTTTTTGGGGGCGTGTCTGTTTGATTGACAGGCCTGTGGTGCAGTCAGGTTTCTGCTATATGTGGGCAGGGCGTAACATCCTAAGGTTCCCAATTCGATTGCAGGTCGGAAGTCAGCAAGTCGGAATATTGCAATTCTGATGGGACATTTTTTAATATCAAATAAAAAAATTGACTGATTGTGAACAATCCGATAGGACACATCTATCGCACTGTGATTCCCGATTTATTTTCCATTTTGTTTGGAATGCAAATTCTTTGCGACCCATTTTATTCTCTGCACTTTGACGTCTTCGTGTATTTAGATACAGGAGAATTCTGTAATTGTAAGAGTTCCCGACTTTTCTAACTTGCACTTGCATTAACATTTCCTATAATTCACTATCAACTTTTGTTCAATTCAATTGATTTTGTTTTTCTTTAAAAGCTGAGAATCACCAGGCAAAATAGTCCCACGACACTTTACAAATAATAAAAAAAAAACATACAGCAAGCAAATCAAATAGTAAACAACCACACAAAATACATGATGTGCTTAATCTTTGGATGGAAAAGTAAAAAAAAATAAAAGGTTGTATCCTGACACATCCTCTCTTACGGGAGTTTATTTCTCACTTTCCGTCTGTCCGAGACCAGACTCGAGGAACGATATTTGAGAAGTATTGCACACGAGTGTTGTTATCCATTAGCATAAGAGAGGTTTCTCCCTTTCGCTGCTCGCCGTAGAGTCAGACAGATAGTGCACGTTGATATCTCTTTTCCCGCGAAGCGGCCTTTCAGCCGAGCTCTTAGATGGTTTTGTTAGTCTGTCTGCTGAGATAAGATGCTTTAAAGAGAAAGAGTTTGAGAGATGACGCTGTTCTCTGGAAGTCTTTCTTCCTTTCTTTCTTCCTTTGCTCGTCATTTCAAATCAGACTCAGACAGAAAAGACTGAATTTTTGAGCGTCCTTGCTCAGAACAATGCCTCTCAGACTCCCCAATATGTGACAATACCAACGATCCAGGGCGGCTTTTCCATCCCCTTATTTAACATTCTGCTGTGAAAGTGCAAAAGCAATGCAGACTTATTTCAATTTATTTTCTTAAACTTTCACTGAAACTATCTCTACATTCTAGTTTCTCAACAACTGGACTCATCATTTATAGATTCATCAAATATCCAACACTGTGCTCAAAGGATATTTTCTACAGAACTACAGGAGGACTGAAGCCGTACAGAATATTTTATGTAAAAAAAATGTTTTGGACAAACTGCTAATTAAACACAGAGACATAAGAAACATTAACGGCTTTCCAGACAAACTAATGAGTAGATTGCACGTAATGTTTTTGGTATTTTGACCACTTTTGACACACTTAGTTGTTAAAACATCTGATTTAAAAAAAATTTAAGATGCCAATAATTCAGCACACAATAACCATATTGTCAAAAAAAAATTAAAAAATGTAAAACTTATGCCAATTTGTTAAAAAATAATACATGAAATCTCTTTAAATACTTTGAATACTTTACACTCAATCAATTATAAATCACCTCTATAACACAAACGAGGGTGAAGAGGTCTGAATTCTTTTACTGTAGACTCCTTTTATTGCAGCTTATTACTTATGCTATCCAAGTCAACGGAACTCCATGGAGACGCCACCTACATCGAGTCAAGGTATGGCGCCTGTAATTAATTACGCAAGATGTAGAGATTACAGTGCTGAATGGTCTCCATGGCAACGTCTCTCATTGGCTTCTGCAAAAAAGCAGGTGGCTGCGAGCACGGATGCAAGCGCGCTCAGGATCTACTCTCAGGATCTATTTTATGCCCCATTAAATTTGTGTTTTTTGTGCACGTTGGACTTCTGGGTTACTGTGATGTCGTCACACATCAGGTGTCAAAGACCGACCGCAAACTATATAATGAACCTCCGGAAGAGGAGCAATACGTTGTTTTTTTTCCCTTTCTCTTTCTTGTCATAATTTAATAATAATGGAATATATGTATCTATCCTTTTACTTTTTCATGACCTTATTTCCTAATTTAAGTCATTGTTATCGTTTTTTTCTGTACGATATGATATCGAGTTCTTGTCGGCATTGTCTGTATATTAAAAATGTGTTCAATAAAGTTCACGGGGGGCGGGGGTGGAGGGGTGGAAGGGGGGGGGGGGCGACGACTGCGGCATCACATACTTTCATCATCGTTGGAAACGTGTGTGAACATGTCAGCCCTCAGACACCAGTGCAGGAACCGTTCTGTGTTTCATCGTCGCATTGCAAAACAAAACTGATCTGATCTCACAGCCGCTGTGTGTTCGCAAGGAAAAGACTGGGAGTGCAAGGACTTTTACATAAAAATGAAAGTCCGTTACATTCAAGCCCCAGACAAGCTCAGACGATGCTAAAAACGAGGCTAAATAAGCCTGCCACCGCCACGTAAAAGTCTCTGTATTTTCACAGTATAGAGAGTTTAGCTCCACATGCTGACTTAGGCGAGAGAAAACAAATTCAATCGCGCGTCTTCTCTCGACTTTCCACGCGTTGTCAAATGTGTCGCTTTTATTTTGCAACAGGTTGATTTGAACGCTACCATCCTGAATAAATAAACGTTGCTATAGTATGATATCGCAATAAAGTAGGCAAAACCTAAAGGTGTTAAATGACGATAGGAACAGGAGCACAGTCAGCTCTATGGTTTGTGAAATGAGGCCGGTAGAACACAGTACTCTTGTGTGCAGCTCTGCACTGGGCACCAGCTGGGGTGAAGTGAAAGCACTAAAGAAATGATCTGTGTGTGTCCCGACACAGTGCAGGGCTTCTGTCCTCAGCTGGCACAAATAAAAAATAAAAAAAATGCATGCAGGTTTCTCCATTTTGCTCCGGCTTTGATGTGCTAAAAAGTGGAGGCATTTGTTTCAATATAGCGGCTTTTTTTTTTTTTTGTATCTAAATTGAATTACAGCTCAGAATATCAATATTTCTTTCCTCATATCAACTTCGTTTGCATTCAAAGCTCACCAGCTTTCCTTTGAAACCAACTTCCTTCTAAATATTTGAGTCCCAAAATTAAATATTGAAAACACTATTGCTTCTTGTGTGATAATTTTGGCTTTGAAAAGGAGTAAAACAGCCCAGAAAACCCATTATCTTCATTCGATTACCTTTGTTTCGGCAGTTTTCGAAACCGCAGGGTGTCTTCGCTTTTCAAGTGCAATCAAGGCACCGAGGACTAAACTCCATACAGCTGGTGGAAGTTAATTTGATTCAGGAGCGCCATTAATCAGTAGGCTCACTCACTAAAGGAAGTCGACAATTATAATTAAAAAAGGTCAGGAAGGTTTTGATTAGTATAATTGTCTGTGGTGTGGTTGGTTGTTTTTTGTGAATATGCATGACGAAAAAAAATAGAGATTCTTATACTAACTGGAATATAAGTGGTGGCTTACATCAAAGCTGAATTGGACAGTAAAGCAGTACAATTACAATTATGGAAATTATTCTTGCCAACCTAGAAGCTTTCCATTATTTGTTGGGTTTCCAGTTTACATTAAAAAAAAAATACCCTGACTCAAAACTAGCCAATTTACTATGTGGTATTTATTTGCCCCGTGCCCTTTGTACTTTTACAAACCATTTCTCTTGAAAAGGTTTCAAAAGACGATTGTCCAGAAAATTAGCTAATAGGCCTGCAAGAGTAATCATGTTGAAATCTCAAATCATTACTGTATGTGATCTCAATTTTAAATGACAAATATTCTGCCGCATTTTAATTCAGGACATAAGCTTCATCAAAAACAAGCGCTCTGACTTTCTCCCTCAAAAAATGTCATTGCGGATACCGACAGTAAAGTAAACCCAGTGAGAGTGTGTGAGAGACACACACAAAACAACAAAGCTCAGAAAAAAATACTGGTTCAAAGGTTAAATAACAGACGGAAAAAAAGCTGAGGCAAATGTTTGTGATTTATGAAGCTTGAAACAGAGAATTTCCATTCTGTTGAGTGGAGTTAAAATACAGGTGTGCTGCTGAGTTCTGCTCCGTTGAGAATTACATGCATCTTGCAGGACCGTGCACAATTTAAGGAAAGATTACTAGACATTGTAATGATTTGATGTTTTGATATGATGTCATCTTCTCTGTCAGGTTAATTAATGATGATAAATGATCTGAAGGTTGTAGTTTTTGAACATCTAGAATCATCCGTTTTTTATTAGCCTCAGTTGAGGAATTTCATTGATACGATTTATCTGAAATTTAAAAGCTTATTCTAAATTGATCTCAAAATTTATATTATTAAAATTTTGACTAGAATATCTTATATTCTATATCATACACCTTTGTACTTCTTGTTTAGTTGTCCTCTGTATCAGGCAGCTATAGTAGCTAAGCAGGTTTGTGTGATCCTATATATTTCCTTTTAAAACCAGAACTATACAAATCTCGTCAGGATAATTTTATCACGAAGATCTGTTAATTATCAACGGCTGTCATTTCTGCTTCCTTCAACTTCTGCTTCAAACCAAAGACCTACTGTGTCAAATAAACTATTCACATTATACAATAGGTGCCATTCATGAATAGATCCAAGGTCATTTTTCCATAATACATTATTAGTATGGTAAGTGTACAGCATATCCGGCTGGTTCTGAATGAGCTCAATGCAATTTCACTCTCTTCATAAAAAAATATGAAATTATGAAATCAAAATGGTTTGTTTGAGGTTGTTAGAATGAATTGCTCATGCAACATTCAAATGGTCAATTCTGCAAATATATAAGTTTGGTGTTTGCACAAAGTTTGTCTGCAAACAACATTGCAGAGCATCTTGTCCTTGATGTTCTCAAAACTCTTTTGTGTGTCAGTGTTTGAGCAAAAATCTATTTAGTTTCTTCCTGTTTTGTTATTTCTTTGATGCTCAAAAGAGAAATGCTTTTCTAATCTTTATGTACATTTAATCAAAAATAAGACACAATTCATCTTCATAAATCCTACCAGTTATTGCACAGAAAAGACCTGACATAAGCAACACATTCCAGATGCTAAAATCTCCCCACCAAGAAGACCATCAGTAGAGGAAATCAGAGTCTGATTTTTAGTGTCCAACAATGCAAATGGATTGTCCTGATAGAACCTCCTGCCTCTGAAGAAAATCAGGCTTAGAAGCCCGAAGTGAACAGACCCACAGATGGCTGCTTTTATTGATTTGGAACTAAATCTCCTTTTGATGAAGCGCTGTGTAAATCAACAACATGCTCTAGGCTGGCTGATTATCCAGAAAGGCTTCTTTGTATTGAACCTTCAGAAAAGGTGATGCAGAAAGAGAGCCTGCAGCATGAAACTGTGAAAGTGTCCGGCTGGTTCCACATGTTTAATTTAGCGTGCCCTCACTCTCACACATTCAGTCACACCATCACACTTGTCAGGGTAAGGAGAGTTTTCCAAGCAGGGATAAGGATTTATTCATTAAAAATTGTGTGCGGGACAGAAAAATCCCCTTCTCTTCACAGACTCATCATTCGGTTAAATCAAATGCACAGACGTCCCACACCTCCTGCTGGAATCAGTGGGACTTACTCGATAAATCAAAGCTCAGACCTTTTAATAGCACAAGATAAAAAGTCATAGGGCCAATACATTCATGAGGGTTCATCTTCAGAGCACCATGAATTTGATTCATCCATCCATCCATCCATTTCTTCCGCAAATCCGTGGTTAGGTAACAGTCGAAGCTAACTCCGGGGGGGGGGGGGATCCCAAAGCATTCCCAGGCCTAATGAGATATGTAATCCCTGCAGCATGTTCCGGATCTCCCCCGGTGTCTTCTATCAGTTAGACCTGTGCTCCCTCCGGATATCGGTGCACCCTTACCCCATCTCGAAGGCTGCAGAGGAAGCTCATTTCAGCCGCTACCACCAAAAACCTCGTGAACATACATGGGGGCCGGTACATAGATCGACTAGTTAAATCCAAAGCGATGCCTTCTGAGCTCAGCTCCCTCATCACCAAAATGGTCCGGCACCGGGCCTGCCTCACCGCTGACGCCGAACTGATCCGCCTGACGAAGTCCCGCTCCGTCCTGCCCTTACTCGTCAACAAGACCCCCGCGATACTTCTACGAACTCTTTCACTCGGGGAAGGAACTACAGTACATCCAAGTACGAACGGAAATATTACAAGAAAATACTAACCTCATGTTGGTTCTGAATGAAGCTAACAGATATTAAGATCACCAAAATCAACAAGCTTCGTGCTCTGGGGCCAATTCATGTATAAAATGAATGGTAATCAATCTAATTGCTTAAGTGGTGCACTGATGTTGGCAACCCAAGAACAGTGCCAGTGGCAGGAGGAAACACGCCTGTTACCCGTTTGATAATTGCAAGTCCTCACCACCGGCCAACAGTCAATCAGGCACAGATTCACTGATCACACACGCACACAATTGTCCCGTGGTCATGCCATGTTTTGTTGTGCGCCATCGAGGCACAGGAAGGGAATACACGTCAGCCCGCTGATTGATGAATTAGTCTTGTGTCCTGTGTGCGTTCTCAATTCCCCGGTGCTCTTTCTTCTTCTTTCCTTCTCTTCGTCACTGTCTCATTCATTTTGCACTCGGCCTCCATTATCATCAGGCGTTCGTGAGCTTCCCTGGAACGCAGGCCCGGCTTTGCAGATTGCTGTCGGGGGAATTTTTTTGATGAATTCACATCCAAAAGGGGTTTGTGAAACGCCAACAAAGTCTTCCAACAATCTCAACTGATTACATTTGGGATTTTCTAAAATACTGTATGTCCATGTCAGACAGACATTTTCTCCAAATGTATTCACTTTTGTTTTAAAGAAGAGGTAGATCTGTATACCCAACGGAAATCTTTTTGAAACAATTTGTGAGGAAGGAGTCACACATTTGGCTCTCTGCAGTCCACCAGAGGCAAAAAGGTATGTGAACTTACGACAGGCATCATTTATCAACTGTTCATACACAGTTCTTTGCATAAACTCTTCAGCCTGACAACTTGATAATACGTTTGAATGCCGGTTTTTATGCACAGATTTTAAAGGTCTTTCTATGTTTGAACAATGAGGCCCCGGGAGTTTAAAATGACTTCCTTAGACTGAGGGAGTCAAAGAACGTTTGACACCAATAAAGACCAGCAGATTTCTGAAAAGGCGGTATGAAGTACTGGTCTAAAATAAAAAATGAGGCCATGCTTCACCTGGAGGCAGAATTGTATTAAGGGATTTTCAGAGTCTGGAGGAGATCGTTTGAAGCTAAAGAAGACTGCAAGATTTTAAAAAAAACACACGTGTCTGGAAAAAGTTGAGGTTTGTGAAAAGAGGTTTGTGAAACTTGAAAAATCGACAATAACTGCAAGAATGTGACGGAATTACTGATTATTGTGCCTAATAACAATCTCTGATTTCACACTACTCCTGAATAGCCGCCGAATGTTCATGAATCATGTGCTGCTGAATCGTATAAACGCCGACTACGCTCTGTGGTACCTTTTGCTGCCTATTATTAGCTCTATACATCATGATAATAATCACGCAGTCCGGCGTGTCTTACTTTTGCCGTTTCAGTGCGGTATCATCCTCCGTGGTCGCGGGCATCAGGTGTGATGAGTGGCTACCGAGGACCCCGTGCCTCTGAAGAAGGTTCATTACCGGCACATCACTCTCAATGAGTTTATTCCTGTTTACTATCCAGCCCACCTATGCAGATAATAACCTGCAATTAAACTACTGTATCAATGTAAACATCACCGGAAGAGCACGCGTAATTATTTTTTCCCGTCCCACGCACAAGTTTTATATCTCCATGTAAATGCCCATAAGTGTCTGACACTATTACAGGAGTAGAGACGCCATGGTGCATTTTTGTTGAGGGGGTTTGTGTGTTCGTCTTTAAAAGGTATCACTTTGGATTTTATACGGAAACACCTTCACATTCCACTTCATAAATTTTGTAATACAAGATGGTCAAACTGAACCCATGGCTTCGATTAAACTACAAATTACATCATTTAAAAAGCCGACTTTGAAAGAATGAACCATACCACACACACACCGCGTTCCAGGAGAGTATAATATTTATAAAATGACACAGCCTCCAGGTTAATACTATTATTAAGCAGATAAAGCAGAGGGATCCAATGATTATGACCGATTTATTGTTTTCTGCAGAGCTTAGTGCTTGCCGCTGTCAGAGGGCGCGCCTCACCCCTGAGCCATCTCATTAAAACCTTCTATGTACAGTAGAACCTTCCTCCGGGGAGCCTGGCAACTGAGTACAGTTCAATAAACTGCAGCATCCGAGTCAGCAGTGGGTCAATAAATGACAATACTTGAGGTGAAAGGTCCTGGGAGAGTGGGTCTGAAGGGAGGATACAAATCCCGGAAAATACTTTTAGAGGGCAAAGTGGGAAAAATAGTTTTCATCCTAGAAGGAGATTCAAGAGAACTTTGAACTTTGTGGGCAAGTGAATTTTAAATTAGGATAAGAGAGCAGCCATCAACTTTATTGTGCTCATTCAAGAACATCACCAGAGGCTCAAGAGATTTCTAAACCAAATACCTGATAATCTTATGTTGCCTGGCAACGATACCTCGAAAATGCAATCAAGGGTGTAATGAAACCTAACCAATTTCTCCCAGCATTTAATCAATCTTTCGTCTTGGAGATCAAGAAATGAGAGTGCTCCTCTGCATTTCAACTTCAGTCGAACATTGTTCCCGCGACTGTGAATTGTAATTCATCTCCTCTGGTTTAGAGTGTGGGAATATGAGACAATCAAGTTTCATTCAGTTGTTTGCCACAAAAAAAAAAAAAAGTCATAATAGGTCTCTGCATGCTGTTAGCGACGTGTTTGAGAATGAAAAGTCTGTGAAATGTAAACGGTCTGACCAGGATCTGCTTGCACCACCTGTTCATATATTCATACTTAAACTAGTTACGATGTGTGGAAATGTAAAAATCAAATCGGATTATACCACACAAACTAGTTCTTATGTATTGATAAGTTGTTAAATATTTCACACCCAGTAACAGGTGGAACTGTTGCACAAATACTTCGCTGGCTAACAAAGTTAACATTACGAGGGGCAATCAAAAAATTCAGAGGCTTCTCCTGCCGTGCATGAACGGTAAGCAGCACCGTGACGTACATGGAGCACGGACAAGCTATAACCTTCGTGAGTAAGTATTCAAAGTTTTGTCGCTTGATCAACATCAGCACCTGCGTTACACGCATTTTTATAACTTACTGATCTGGACGCATCTGCGATTTGAACACGGATCTGAAACATCAAACTTTTGTGTACAAATTTTGGGGAACGGAAAGAACTCGCAATGGATCTAAATCTGGTGAGTTGAGGTGGTGGGGAGCAACGATTGTCCCAATTGCAACCTAATTGCAGCTGCGTCACAGTACAGGTCAATTTGTGCCGAATGTTTTCCCTCAGGCGCCTCAGAACGTCACAGTAGAACTCGCTGTTGACAGTCTGACCCTGTGGGGACGAATTCGCGGTGCACCAACCTTGCTCATGTCAAAGAGGAAATGCAAATGCCAATCAAAACACCTCGCCCCGACTCAATGTTTCGTTACTGCAGGCTCACGGAAGCATTTCAAGGGGTCACCATTGCCGAGTTTGACGCAAAATATAAAGTGCATTTCAAATGCTGATTTTTTTAAAAAAAAATTATTGCCCCATCCATTTTATCATTCCTCCGTTAACACAAACCAGCAATTTCTCGGTCCACCAAAACTTTCCCATCCAACCACTCAACTTCCACACTCGAATTGTCCTTCAGTAACCTCTGATCTCCAGAATCTCCACACCTGCTGCCAATTCTCTCATTATCCTCTCACCAGCTGAGATTCTATTCCTGTACCTGTCTACCTGCCGGTCAGTAGGCCTTATTATCACCATCTCTATGAATAAAATCTCCAAACTCACCCTGCTTGCCTTATTGTCCGGCATTTGGGTTCTATTTCCAGTTGTCACATAAAGTTGTGACATGCTAGCTCGATTCACCACCGTTGAAGTAAGCCACGAGGTAACACCAGTCAGCTTATTTTAGTTAGATGAAGCTTTTGTCATGATTCATGGACTAATTGACATTTTTTGGATTAAAATGGAGGTGTATTTAACGCGTACACGAGTCCATATGAACGCCCCCCCTGCATGTGGTATTCACAATGTCAAAACTAAATATTTTCTGTTGTACTAATCAGTAGTTGACTAAAACTACGTACAAACTTCTAAATGGATTTCAGAATAGTTGTTGTGAACTCCACCCCAGCAAAACATCCAAACCAGCCAAAATCTGAAAAAAGTTTCTCTCGAGTCCATTTCCAACCCTTTTCTACAGCGAAAACTGTGTTCTGTGGAGATGTTTGTGGGAGTCCCCATATAATTTGGGTGAATTTGCATTTGATTTGCATGAATAAAGCCCAGAGATAATCAGACTTGTCAGAATGAGTAGGCTATATTATCTTCCTCACACAATGGCGGCTAAATGTTTTGAGAGCTTGCAGTTTAATGAAGCACTTAAACATACTTATTAGTATTAAATCTGTTCCGTAGAGAAACACAGAGGGAGCAAAGCTGGAAACCACCTGGAGAAAAGAGACAGCAGTAAATGCTTTTGCATTGTATTACAATAATTTTACCATTCCACATCAGTTGCATAAACCAAGAGAGGTTTAGCAGCTTGTTTTAGGAAATCATTGACCTAAAACCATAACATGAACATATTTAAGTATTTTTTTTAATTTATTTATTTATTTATTTTTTAAGTCTTTTAATAATATACTAATAATAATAATAAAAATAATAATGATCTTACGGACAGAAAGGAGAAAAAAAATGTTTTTTTTACATGCTTGGAAGGGAAGTGTGAGGCGAAGGGTGTTCAGTTGGTTGCAATCTGCAATTTCACCTCTAGATGCCACTAAATCATACGTGCTGCTATAAAAAAAAAATGCCAGTTTAGTAAATATGTAGCCCTTCGATTTTTCGTAAGGTGTTTTACAGAGCCCAACTTCACCAAGTGCCGGAGAAGAGTGAAGTTGACCATTAATTCACGTGGAGATTTTCATATTTCTATGTTTTCTGGAGAAGTTATGTTTTTGGTTCGTCTGTCCGTCTTCAAATTTGGCAAAAACATTCCCATCGACCCAATCTCATGAGCAATATCTCGAGAACGCTTAAAAGGAAAGTCTTCAAATTTGGCACAAATGTTCACTTGGCTTCAACAATCCAGTGATTACATTTTTGGTGGTCAGAGGTCATGGTCACTTGTGAATGCAATATCTCAGGATTGCCTCAGGGGACCTTTTTCAAATTTGGCACAAACATTCACTTGGACTCAAGGATGAGGTGAATATATTTTGGTGATTAAAGGTCAGAGGTCAAGGTCAATATGACCACATGTCCATCCTCTCCTTCAGTCCCATTTTTGTGAATGCGATATCTCTGCCTCGAGGGAATTTCTTAAAACTTGGCACAGACTTTAACTTTGGTGGTCGAAGGTAACTGTGATCTCGCTAAACATATGGTTGGCCATAACTCAATAAATATCTCAAAATACTCAAAATTCCAATAGGATCAAATCATTATTATTAGTTTTTCTATTATTCAACACCAAAACTGAGGAGCAAAAGGGAAGATTATGACCACATTTCATATCTATGACAGATACTAAATTAGTGACATCACCCTTGTCATTAATTTCCATTTGCAAATTATGGTGATTTTATATATCTTCTGTGCTGTCGGGGTTGAGGTTGTGCGTGAAGCATTACCGTTTTAGAATTTACAGCTTCTTTGCAGCAACATCTACATGAGTTTGGACAGATATGCGCGTAAACTACAATTTTGAGTGTTAAGCGGAAGCATGCAACTGCTCGGCGGTAATTCTATTTTTTCATTTAGGGTTTGGAAACTCGTCATATATATTGTTTATGTCAAAATTGTTTGCCTGTATTTGCGAAAAATTTGTGATGAGGTTATTAGCAAGGAGACACCCACCCACCAACCATTTCTCACAGGTGTATAACAACTATACAGTTATTAGGATGGCTGGTGCGGTAGACGTGATCCCTCACTGGCTTCCCACTGGCAAACAAGGGCAACTGTGTTCTTTAAAAAGTTATTTAAGGGCATTTATTAATCCGTAATCAACTCCAGCCTTTCCTTTTGCATGTGATTTTCAAAATAAGAAACAAAAACAAATGCTAAATGGCCTACTGTAACACCGACCGTACATGTAATTCAAGATTCACTGGTTAAGATATGAATCGTGCACTGACAAGTGAATCAAAAAGCACACGCCAAGGTGTCACGCGGGCCCATTATGGGCCTCTTACGGCGCCGGCAGAAAGACAAACTCCTCCAGCGGCTCTATTTTGGACCGCGACACCACTTGTTCGGGTCCCCGGCTGGACAGGGGGGGGGCCTTTCAAAACTGTGACACTGCCCAAAACAAAATGTGAAAAACCCCAAAACTTTTAGCGTCTGAGAGAAAAACGAAAAAAAAAAAAGTTGCGTCTTTCCCACGATGCTCGAAGGGGGCAGTTGTGTGTGGGATGGAGCCGTGTTCGTGCATTTAGAGCAGTCTAATACAAGAGGAAGTGGGTCACAGCTCCTCAGGGGAACCCACTCTGGTAGCTTCATCATACATGTTTAATGACAGATTGTAAGCATGTTTAAAAGGCTGCGGCTATCTGCAATAAGCCGACATGCATGTAAACACGCGCATGCAGTGAGGAGGGGAGAAAAAAAAAATCGTAAACATGTGTATGTACACTGTAGATCATATATGCACGGTTAACGTAGTCGGATACATGCGCTGATGTGCACGTATGCACTCTACGAAACAGCAGAGTAGAGGCAGCTTTATGGGATTGTACATAAATTTTAAAACTCTGATTTTGTGGTGTTTTTTAGGAGCCTTCTTTTAATAGTATGCCAGCGAATTTGATGTTTAACCTAAAATAGAAATAAAAGCCCTTTTCTTTTTTTTTTTTTTAAAGATAATTGACTTTAAGCTCCTCCTCCTCATCCTCACATGCAAAGCTCTTAATGGGCTCCGACTGACTTACATCTCTAACTCTCTGGTTGACTATGTGCCTTCCAGAACACTGAGATCATCTGACGCTGCTGGTTTATTGGAGGTTCCCGCAAAGCAGCCGAATGAAAATTGGGGATTCAGCTTTTGTCAGGTTCTGCTCCGAAGCCGTGGAACAAACTACCTGTTAGACATCAGGGAAGCCGGCTAAGTAAATACTTAAAACACATCTCTTTACTTTAGCCTTTAACTAGCTACTCCTGAAGCTCTCTTGCAGGTTGAACTACAGCGCCTTTAAAATGTATGTTGCTTTATTCTAGATTTTTTATTTTTTTTTATGTTTCATTTTGTGCATTTTATCTGTTGTTAAGCATTTTATTTCTTTACAAAAATGTTAGAATAATCCTTTATATGTGAAACACTGCGTGTAATTTCCTTGCTGTAAAGCACTTTGAGCTGGATGCATTGTAGGAAGGGTCCTATACAAATAAAGTTTATTATTATTATTATTATTATTATTATTATTATTATTGAAGTTTCAGGTGGATTTTCAGGTGTTTTTTTGGGGGCAAATTCCTTCTGACTGTTTTTAACTGCAATCCTGAGGAAAATTTCAGCCATTTCCACAAGTCGTTGTCTTTCGATTGCTGATTTTTCTTTGTGTTTTTTGCTGAAGCTCAATCTGCACACTGGAAGTTGTGGGGAATATCGGGTGGGGCTTCCTCTTCCTCCCTCTCTCTCACTCTGCCTCTCTCCAGAGTGAAAGAAAAAGAGAAATCTAACCAGCACTCCCATTCAGTCTGAGCGTAAGAAGAGACGACGGATGCTGCAAACACACACATATCTGAAATGCTTTCTGGATTCTGCTGGTGCTAATGGATGCAAGCAACAAGTTCACAGTTCACACTTCTTTTTTCCACATTTGCATTTGCAGTGAACTGGGAGCATAGTGAAACACAATGTGGTGTTTGTTAATGCAACTAGCAGGGTTTTTTTTCTTTTTTTTTTCTTTTCAGACTGACAGGCACAAGTGTAAATGAATCTTATAAATGTATGCACACACCACTTAATTGCATAGATGCAATCGGTTTATGAAAGCAAAATGATAATAAATTCAAATAAAAGTTAGATGTTAGTATTTCTCTTAAATTCTCGATGAACTTCAAAAGAAACTGCATGCCAGCCGAAGGCTTCACCTCCTTTTGAGGATTAAAAAGTCTGTTCAGTGCTTTTTCTAAAAATAAAAATAAAAACTCCTCTTAATCAGCCCCTGGAGCTCAAAACATAGAATATCAATTTAAGCATGCTGCCATGGTTACGTTGCTAAAAATACAAAACTTTAGTCTCCTTTTAAACTCTCAGAGAAGAAGAACTGACGGGAGCCTGACCTGAGTCCGTGTAACGCGGTCTGGCCAAGTCCCTGAAGTAGTAGACGAAATCCAGGCAGTTGTCGTCCTGCACCTCTCCCTTGGAGCACAGGTCGGACAGCAGCTCCAGCGCCTTTCGACAAATCTCATCCTCTCTTTCTGCAGGCATTGCCCTCCAGCATCCTCCTGACTGGTCGGCCACTCCGGCTGATCCACCACCTCTCTCTTTCTTTCTTTCACACACACACACACACACACACTCACTCACTCGCAACCCCTCTGCCAGCGCAAAGACGCACGAGAAGCACCACAGACGGCTACACCCGTGGATAGCTCCGGCGCGCTCGTCGCATCCAACGAAATCCACTCAAACCGGAGTTTTTTTTTTAGTTTTTTTTTTTTTTAGTTGGTTTTTAAGTAAAAGTAGAAGGTTTTAGCAACGATCAGAAGTTTTCACGGGTTTAAAAAAAATAAATTAAAAAAAAAAAAATCCTCTTTTGCGTGTTTTCTTTTTTTTTTTTTTTTTTTTGCTCAGCGTTGAAATACCGGCTCCAAACCAGAACCAGCGCGCAGATCTCGCTCTCTTCCTCCTGCTCCTCCTCCTACTCTTTCCCCCCCCTCCCCCCTCCCCCCGCTTTGCTTTCTCTTCTTTCCTTTATTCTATTTCTTTTCCTCTATCTCCTGCTCCGCGATGCTGCTGAATCACTACACTTGTGAGCCTTCGGGCTTCGGCAGTCCTTGAATGAATGCTCGGCTTTTACTGGGCGCTCAATTATTTCTCAATGCACTGGGATGCGAAGAGACGGACAGGAAGTTCTGCCTTCATCAACACCCCCCCCCCCACACACACACACACACACACACACCACCACCACCACCACCCCCACCCCCCTGCCATCCAACGCATCAGCCTTCCCACCACAGAGCAGAGCAGAGATTCTGCGCCTTTGTTTCCCGGAAGACGAAAATGTCAAGGAAAATCACAGCTCTCACTCTTTTGTTTACTGAGTCAAATCAAATATCTGATTCCTCTCGCCAGGTAAACACGAGTAATGGGGTTATAGCCCCCCCCCCCCATCCCCCATGTGCTCCCCGGTAAAGCAGATGTTCAAAGGGGCCCCGAACACTTGAGAAGGGCCCCCCTCGCGTGCACGAGTCTGACCTTTACCGATACAAGTAATGAAGGCAGAGAAATGACAGATAAATGTCACATTAAGGCCCCTGGTGAAGGAGCTCATAAAGGCCTCCCTGCCTCCGTCCCTCCGTGTCTTTGTGTGCGTGTGTTGGTGAAAGTATTAGCGGGGGACCTTTAAGCACGGCAACAAAAACAGCAACGTACAGTGAAACTTTTGCTGCATTTGTTGACAGTTTCAGCCGCGTATTTATGAAGCCGGTCACCGAACTGATGGCAAAATAAGTGAACGACACCTCGAGACAGAACGACGGGAAGAGAGGAAGCTAAAAACAATACGAGACTTTATTAATCCCAAGGCCGGAAGTTCAGGTGTTAAAGCAGAAAGAAATATGAATTAAAAAAATAGATAAAAGTACAATAAAATACGACGTGATACGATGGCGAGCGATTAACATATGGAAATGTAGAGCAAAGAGAAATGTGTCGGTGTCTCACGTGTTGCTGTTTTACGGCCTGATGGCTGACGGCACAAACGAACGCCTGAAACCCTCTGTCTCGCACCTGGTGGAGGACGAGTCCAGCTGATCGCAAGAAGGGACGTGAAGAAGAAGAAGAAGAAGAAGCCCGGGACGGACCTGATTTCATGCCTCATCTTTGTCCAGACTGACCCGTGAACTCGTGGTTACAACGTGGGAAGTCGTGTGCACCGCAGGTCTTGGCGTTCAACCGTGTTTAGTCGTAAAAAAAAAAAAAAAAAAAATAGATGACCAGGATGGCGTCTAGAAGCCACGGAGGCTAACAATTTAGCGTGCTAGCAGGGGGCGGGGGGGGGGGGGGGAGGTAACGTAACGTAGAAAAGATTTCAACTTTCATCCGAAAGGCGTCTTCGCATCTTACTGAAGAAATCCAGTTTCCTTTGGATAAAACGTAGACCGACCGTGACCTGCGCGACTGAGAACCTTTACAGACACGTGGGAATTGTTAAATTGTCGGGTTCCCGTCTCAAGAGCCCTGAGATGACTTATGACGTGTTTTTGGCGCTACTTCCAAAATCTGCTTACTCTGCTCCACCACGCCAAGCAATCCAGCCTCCCAGAGGGATCCGTCCTATCGTCCACATCCAATACGGGATGTGTTTAATCACTAAAAAACAATTCACTCAAAACTGTATTTCTTCGATTAAAAAATGGTTATTCACTCCTTTTTGAAGTATCCTCAGTGAGCCACTCGGCCGCTCTGATTGGCTGATGTTTCTTTTCACCCCTAGATGAACTTCTCAGAGGAAGCGACTGCAGCTCCCCCCCTTACCTCAATAATAATGATTAATATTTGACATGGTACACACGCTACTGAGTATGACGCATATTCTAAACAAAAATGAAATTGTTTACTCGGAAACAGTTTTACCTGAAAACATATTTTAAAACACTTTCGACGAGGGAGGGCACCTTGTAGTCTGGTAATGAAAGAATCGGGGGAAATTGACCCCGACATTTACTGCCTCTCTTTAGCAGATCCACAAAGGACTCATCAGAGATGTGATTCATGAAGCTGACCAACTACAATGGATGAAAACCTAATGACTTCCGCTGTCGGAAAGAAAATGTTTTATTTTCTCAGAGATCAATTGACACATTATGTTGACAGACAGGATATACCGCAGAGCACAATTGATGCTGACATGTCCTTGTAAAGCGGAGATGAGAGCGCAGCTGCTTTTTCGAAGCGCTCCCGTGTGACACCACTCAACCTTTGCTTTTTTTTTTTTTTTTGTGCAAACGCGGAGTCATGTGGCGTTTTCTTTCAATGCTAAATACCTGTTTGCTACACGGGTTCTGTAAAACTGCTGTCATGCCACCGAAGCGAATGGTCAAGATGTTTGTTTTTTTGTGTTTGTGAGCCGGATGATGTAATCCTGCGAGCTCTTAGTGGTCGGCGGCTCCAAAATATCAGAACAGAATAAAATGTTTTTAAAAAGCCAGCTCCTGTGCACAATGATGTTTCGGCTCTGGTGTGTGTGTGTGTGTGTGTGTGTGTGTGTGTGTGTGTGTGTGTGTGTGTGTGTGTGTGTGTGTGTGTGTGTGTGTGTGTGTGTGGGCGTGGGCGTGGGCACCTCCGCTCGCCGAGTTTGTTCGCATCCCCGTACATGTGTGCGTGTTATTTCTCAAAGCGCGCGTCTCGGTAAGCCTTTCTTCACGTTCGGGTGAGGGCGCGCACAGCGGACACGTCGGCGCACCTGCGCGTCCGTCGCCCTGTGGGATTTGGGGTCGGAGTTTGATTTAGCGTCGATTCGGGGGGGATTCAGCCGGGGCTCGCAGCCAGCCCAGCTGCCTCGCAGGAACAGGAGGGCATCTGTTCAGCCTACACACCAGTCGCTCTGTTCTTAAAGGCTTCTCGCGGAGCAGCATCTACATATGAACCGCCAACCGAGGTTAACGGCGTGTTACTATCATTCATCTCCCGGCTGTAGGCTTTAACCTTTACACGTCCGCTGGAGTTTGTTCGAGATTACCGGTGACGGAAGAAAAAAAAACACAAAATCCTAAATGAATCGGGATGAATGTGATGATGTGAACAAATGATGTGAACTCGTAGGAATAGTTGTAGCAATATCTGTGAAGTCATTAGATAGGGGTTTTGTTGCATTTAGGGTTACACATGTCAGTTAAATTCCTGACAAAAACCTGACAAACAAATTCCCCATGAAACACCATCACCAAACTCATTCAGTTGGTTTTGCGAAGGGAAAATGTTCCAAAAAAATACAAAACATTTTTCTAATAAACCATGAGACAAATACAGCATGTCTTAAAAAGAGAAAAATGAGATTGTACAAAGACCAAAAAAAATTTGACTTTTTGCCGCAATCTTGCAACCATGATTGTACTGAAGATTTTCTCACATATGTCCCGAGTAATTTTCCCTCCACAACAGCAGGTGGCGCCGCTTTCTCTGTTTGTCGGTGAATCGTAAAGCATTTGTAAAACAAAATGGACCAAAGATTTTGAGGGGAAAAAAAACTGAGGAAAAAGGCGAGGAACCAAAGACCAAAAGAATTTTCAAAGTAAAGCGTCTGAGGATCCTGCACCTGTTGCAGAACTCCTCACAAAAACATTGGAGGAAGTACCAATATACTGCTGTTGGATGTTTACTGTGTATGTTAAACAAAGGGCCCAAAAACATGTCAATTTTTGGGTAAAAAAACAAAATTCAGCTGCAGATAATTTGGCAGGAGCTGCTTTTAAAATGTGACGGTTAGACAAGTCTACCCCGAGTACTAAGCCAGTAAGAGTACCGACATGCAAGAGTACTATAACTTAGTGTACTTAGGTTAAGTACACCATGTTGAACACATCCACTGTTTTGTTTGTTTGTTTGGTTTTGGCAGCAATTTAACTCAAAACAAAAAAAAAAAAATCCAAATTTGGGTCACATGAGTGTAGCAGAGTGGAGCTGACACGGGGCCCATAAGTGGTGCTATTAAGAGGCTTAGTGAGGCGAACAATCCCCAAAATAGTCATGAAAAAATGATGCCGAAGCTGTTCGGAAATTACGATTGTCATGCAACAGCCAACAGAGGTTACTTTCATGTGTGTGTGCAAGCGAGAGAAACGGCTGGAAAGACTGATTAATTTACACCACACGAGCTTGAAATCCACTTGTCCGTACGGTTGGTTTGGCATCGAGAGCCTAGCGGCGGGTGGAGGGAGAGGAACAAAGAGGTTCAGGTTTGGGAGGTTCAGGTTTCATTGTTTCATGCCTCTACGGAGTGCGGTGCTTTTATTTTGACACCTGTACTTACGGAGGAAGCAGGAAGTAGGAAGTAGTGCAGGAAGCATGGTGATACCGTGCGGCCTCCAGTGTTCAATCCAAAACTCGTTACTCGCCTAGTGGTCGACCATGTGAATGTTAAATTGCAATTTGAAGAGATCTGACTGCACCTGACATCCATTTCATGGCCACTCCCAGGAAACGATATAACCCCGCCCCCTCTTGGCCTGCAGAGCCTCTTTCCCTCCAAACACACAAGGCTCTGTAAGTGAAAATGGAACTTTAATTCCACCTGTTATTTTGTTGTATTTATTCAATATTTCATGTGTTTTAAATGTCTTTATTATGACTTATGTTTGTTACCTTTAAAGAAGATGGGAAAAACTAAGTTTATGGATGCGTTAACTTTTGGTGTTTTCTTTTCTAGTTTCACTCCGATTCAATTTTGTCGGCTTATTTTTGCATGAAGTCATTAAAGGAGCCAACACGCTCGCATTCCCGGCTCTAGTTTGGCTGGCCGATTATCTACGTTAACACTTTGACAGTGAAATTAGCCTCAGTTCTTTGTGGCATTAATTCCCACTAAATGTTGGAAAACCTTTTATTTGAGGTTTTGCCATCACGTAATTACTGCAGACTCGTCAGCTGCCGGTTTCTCGTTCTACCGCATCTCAAAGGGATTCCTCTACAGAGGCCACTGAAAGACAATGAACTCGTTGTCATGTTCATTAAAAAACTAGTTGTCACATTATGAAAGTATTCATTAAAGGATGCTTGACTAGAGCCATGAAGCTAAGAAGAACAATATAAAGTACATTTTTATTTTAGTTTTGCACCTAATCTTACCAATAGGGATTAAAGCCTGTCCTCCGGTGTGAACATTGATTGTGTATAAAAGTGGTCGTAGCTTCTGGGTCTGAAAAAGTCAAACTAGTCCCATAAAATTTGAAGTCAATAAATTTTTTCCACCAGTTATCTCGATGTTGTTCGCTAAAGTCGCTCCTTCTTATTCGTTTTCTGGCGGTCCATCTGAAAATAATCCCGTCATTAATTAAAAGTTGTGTTTTTTTGGGGGGCGCGTCTGTTTTGATTGACAGGCCTGTGGTGCAGTCAGGTTACATCTATTGGTGGGACGTAGTATCGTCCGGTTTCCAATCCCATCGAGTCAGATCCACCGCTTGTCCTCTTTTTCATGATGTGTTGATGCCTTCACTTGCAGTGCAAAAGCTAAAAAAACAAAAACAAGATGACATAGTTTGGGCAAAAAAAGTTGCTTTTTTAGCTGCGTAACATTCCCACTCTGTGAAAGTACTCGTAACAAAAAAATTAACAATTTGAAAATACATACTGACGAGTGAATTAATAATGCCCCTACTGTGTAAAGTGTGGTTGCGCTGTCGTGCACCTAATTGGAATTTATGTTGATAATCGTTCACGGCCTCTGTGGCAGCATTACTCACTGATTTCAGATTGTCTTTAATTAATGGAGAAAATAATCAGCAGATGAATCCATACAGAAAAGAATAATTAAATGCAGTTGTGTTTTAATCGATACTGTGTCACATAACCAGAAGACGCCACTTAACAGTCAAACGGAGCTACAAGAATCCATGGAGGAGAGTCCACATGAGATGATGGTGCGGGGTGGTGGGGGGTGGGGGTGGAGATTAAAGTGGTCCCCGAGCAGCTGTCAATCACCCACACAGTTAATGAACCTACAAAACCTCAACACAGACCGAGAAGGCAAACACTGCCAGCCATCTTCAGCTCTTTCTGTGTGTGTGTGTGTGTGTGTGTGTGTGTGTGTGTGTGTGTGTGTGTGTGTGTGTGTGTGTGTGTGTGTGTGTGTGTGTGTGTGTGTGTGTGTGTGCTTTATATCACCTCCCATAAAGAAAATCAATGCCACACCTCTGGTGGGGAGGGGGGGGGCACAACTATCTGCCCAATCTGCATAGAGCCATGTAGTCTCAAACACCCTGCAGTCAGATAATTTATTTAAAACTTCTGTGTCAGATCAATTTCATGACACGGAGTTTGAAAACGGTTTCTTCCGACTACTACTGTGGGTGGACAGAAACGTGGACGTTTTCTCCTGTTTTTTTTTCTTGGGATTTTTTTTCTTCTGCTTTCACACTTTATTTGTCCGATTTCTTATTTTCCGTCAGGGTTGCCAAGGAAAATTTAATGCAAGGGTCAAAAGGAGGGGAGAAAAACAGGAAGAGAGGCAGCCAGGCGATTGGCGGGGTTGGAGGAAAAAAAGAGCTGAAAGGAGAGAAACAGTGAGAAGCAGAAGTCGAAGCGCTCAGTCAACAAACAAATCGGTCTTTGAAGGCCTTGGCATTTGACAGCTGGATGTGCGACGGGAAAGGGAAAGATCTGAGGTAATTCACTTTTTACAATGGAGATGGAGTAGTCTGAGACGACCCTTGAACCTTTTCAAACAATCTATCAGTCTGCAGCTTTTATCCGCATCACACCTGACATCAACACATTCCTCTTTAAAACCACTTTTTAATAAAAAATGTTTAAAAAAAAAAAAAAGTTCCTTTTTTTTCATCGGGCCACAGCCAGGAAAACTTTTAATTTTAGCATCGTGAGTCATTTTCATGCTTGTTTTTCAAATTTGACATCACCAGCTGATATAACAGAATAAATATTCAACCTACACACAAGCGCACTTGAGATGGCCGTGGCGCTAAAGAGGTTGGTTGACAGTTTAGCTGCACAAAAATGTGATGTATTAAAAAGCCTCTTTCTGTTTTAGCCATACAGTGAGTTAACCTCTTAAACGGGGGTCTCCAACCTTTTTCCCCTATGAAAGCTACTTTGACAAAGTGAAAGAGTCCAAAAATATTGTATTTATGTTATTTACCTCGTTTCTTTACGGCTCAGTGTGACAGTTTCTGCGCTGTTTTTCAGGCGCGTCGAAGGTCGCAGTTTATGTCCTCTGATCTCTGTGTGTTTCGTGGAGGGCGGAGCTTAGGGGGAGATTTTCCACTCGCTCATCGATCGCGTAATAGCATCGTTCTCTCGGACAGGTTAAAAAATAAATAAATGTACTTGGGCAGCCCGCACAAATAAGTGTATTTTTGTGAAAAGCTGCATATTGTTTGAACCTGCCGTGATCTACTTGACTAATATATTAAATTCATATTGCTCATAACTTTTTCAAACTGTGATATAAACACACTGTGACAAACACCAAAAAATATGTATGGCATTTCCAAAACTTTAAAATTATTTGCAGATGTCAGAAAAATTTGCGTTTTTTTATTTTTATTTTTTTTATTTCATGAATATTTCTCAGTGAAGACTGATGTATTTCATGTTCATACTGTCTTATCTAGTTCACAAACCTGCTGGAATGAGATACAGACACACACTTGTGGTTATTTCAACTTGCTTACCCTGCAACGTGTTCAACACTCCCCTGTTTTGTGGCTGAGTGTGGATGGATGGATGGATGGAAGGATGGAAGAATGGATGGAAGGATGGATGAATGAGGCCTCTGCAGTGTTTTTGTGGGAGTTTTTCAGCTGATTCTGGACAAACTAAAGACTTTTAGAACATCCGTCAGGTTTTGGAAGTCAATGTTTGCCACAGCAGCTGTATGCCAATGTTTACCGGGTGAGCTCGCTTTCCAAGCTGGAAAGTTGTCCTGGAAAACCCGCTGTGCGTTTTGTGGGAGCAGGGTCGAAGCATCTGAGGATAAAACTGACACTCGGAAGGTTATTTTGACAGTTGTACCGTTAGAAGTGCATATTGCCTCTGCGTCTGGTTATACATTTAAACGATCTGATTCATGAACAGCTCTACTGTAGTTTTCTGGCCATCATAAATGATAAATTAGGCCTCAAAAGGCCGTATGTTTTGGGAACGTGTCTGTTTGATTGACTGATCTGTGACAGCCCAGCTCGTACAAATAGAGTTACTTCTGGGTCCAAAATTTGGCGATGGTCGAAATACCGAACTCTACGTTTCGGAACGGCATCACTTTTGACTGCCACGTGATACCAACGGGGCGAAGTGGGCAACTATCCGAGGGCCCCAGAGCTCCAGGGATGAGGGCCTTGAGAAGGGTCCTGCTGTATTTCCCAATGCCATTGTTGACCTCCAGGTGAGTGAGGCTTAAAAGCTCTCAGAAATTACATTTCTTTTTCTGCTAAGTTTTAAAAGTAAATGTATTTTGAAGTACACATTTTGCTGCCCAAATTATGTTTTCTAGTTTCCACTATTGCAGAACAATATGAACGCAGAGCAACCAATGAATGAATATCATATTTATCCCCTCACAGCGCTTTCAATAAGTATCGAAAAAGATCGTGGTCTGAAAACTGACTTGAGCGACGAGGCATGACGTTTACTTTATTAACATTTCACTGAAAGGGAAATCACTTCCTGACCTCAACCAAAGTGCTTTTATAGCTTGAAACTAACCGCACGAGGGACTCCGGTTCCCAACATAATACCGAACATAATCCCGGCAGCAATGACATTTCCCTCATTACGAAACTGGTAAAACAAATTTGTTGGAAATAAAAAATACTTTCTAGGAGACGGGGGTCACTAGGGAGACCTTTATTAGATAGAAGCGGTAGAGAGATGACAAGTAATAAGGAAAAGAGATTCAACAAAGGTCCCCAGGTGAACTCAAAACTGGGGACAGTATTGTTCATGGTGAGCATCTTAACCCCGATGCTATTTGGTTTGGTCAGGACTCAATAAATGGTAGGTCTTAAGTAGGGATGCTATCTTCAAATCTGTTTTAAGTCTTTAAATATGCTAATTTAGTAAATATGCGAAAAACAAAAAACAAAATCCAAAATAATGTGTTTAATTACAATTCTACACAGCTTGCCTGAGGTCTGGTAGTATTCCAGCATTAGAAATCTGTGCTATACAGAAGGTTGCTCAGGGCCCGGATGCTCAGTTTTGCCCTAAAGGTCCTCCGAGTAAGTTAATCGCGATGCTCTACATAATGGGTAAACCGACTAATGAGTGAAATAAGTTCACTTTGTTTCAATAAATTTGATTTGTCAGAAAGCTAGGACATACCTTTTTAATGGGGCTGAAAACCGACTAGAACGAGCTGTGCAAATGTCAAAAGTGTAATTTGTTATCGATCTGTATGTTTCTCTCAGGGAAGAGAAAAGGGTCAAGGAAATGGGAATGCTTTTTTAGAAGCTGGAGTTTTTATGGCCTGGTAGCTCTATCTAGGGAAACCCTGTTGATGGAGAGGTGATTAGTTTTATATTACATTGAGAATTGTTGAGAGCAGCAACAACAGTCATTTATTTGAAATAAACAAGAAAAACGAACTGGTCAGTGAGGATTAACAGCAGCAGCAGCTACTCTGACTAAGCAGATAGTTAAATTTATGAACATGATGCTACCAACAAAACTTAAGAAACATATATATGGCTGTATCTCTATCTTTGAGAGTAGTTTTTAACTGCTTCCAATTAATGCAAATGAAATAATCGCAAGTCTTCAAATATCTGCAAATAGTTGCATGATGTGAATTGGACTGCACGTTTTAAAACTGCCGACTACGATCAGCTTTTGTTGATTTCATTAGAATAGTTCACAGAATTTTCGGCATTGTGAACGTTATGAACCATAAAATGATTGTGTTAGTTGAAACAGCTTAATAATTTAACGCAGATTAAGTGAGCTAGGAGTCTAGGAGTATGATTCCCGCTTCGTGTGCGAGAGGCCCCAGGTTAGAATCCCGGACGAGCCCTCAATTCATGTCATATCCCTGGTCTTGAGGAAGCAGACACATGACATGGTTGAGAACCTCCCCCACTCATACTGCTCTCAAGAAGGGTCAGCAGCACAAAAGCCTAACTAAATTAAACACATTTTTGTTTTATTTGAGGATGGAGGAATAAAAAGTTAAAGCCATCACAACCTATATAACTTTTCTCAGTAAGAAAGCCATCAGAATATTAAAAGTCACAATAGCATCTGTGTAGCTAAAATTTTGAAAGGCTGCATTAGAGAGATAGCGGTGGGGCCGTGACCGAACACGAGTCTGTGTTTTCATCTATTAAACATAAGATGGCAGGCTGGCTTCTCACAGGAACTCCTCACTGTTTTTATATTTTTTTTCTCATGTGGCAGAGCCTGCTTTTCAAACATTAACAACTTAAAGGCCCAGATAAGGAGCACCACCATTTGTGTTGTTGCACACATTTGACACAAACATGGAAACAGGCATACAGAAATAGACCAGAATGAAGCTTTTGTTGAGCCTCTCACCACTTTTTCTTGTTTTTTCTGTGTATCACAGATAAAAAATGCCTTCAGCTTTCAACAAATCTTCTTGATCTTTAGAGCAACTGCACCCCTCTGCAACTGCAGTAATTTTAGAACAAAGCATTGCTTAACTGTTGGAGCCAATATGTAGCTTTTACACTTGTAAATTGTTTTTGTTGTGTCATTCATTAAAGAACCACAAAATGTAACTATTACTGTATGTCAGCTTTATCAAAGTAGTTGTAGGTCCCTCATTTGAAAATAAAAACTGCTTATGTGGCTTTGACCAATTAAAACAAAAACGCTAACATTTCTATTTCAACCCAATATCACAGCAAAGTGTGACAGACGTCATGTGACAAACGTCAGTTAACGGAGGTAATGAGACAAAGTACAAAGACCACTGAAGTCCATGGAAGTAGGTACGAGGGGAGGCTTGGTGTCTTATGCTGCGTTTAAATGGGTTCGTATTTACCATGTACGTGAGAAGAGTCCATATGAACGGCCCCCCTCCTGTGGTATTCAAGACTCAAAATGTTCTATAAGTTCACCGGTTAGGACGTGTTTGCTGACGTTTATGGAAATATCAGCAGTCATGGAATTTCATTTTTTGTTGGAAGTTAAGCTAATATATTGTATTTTTAGCCCTGCATTCCATTACCCGCCTTTTAGCTTGCTAAATTGTTAGCCCATGCGGCTTCTAAATGACATTTTATGTTGCCGTTGCCTAGCAACAGTGCTTTTATGACCAACCACTTGAACGCCAAGCATGCGATGCACACGACTTCCCATGTTGTACTTTCTGGAAGGTGGTAAAGGATATTTTGGGGGAAGTTTAAATCCTGACCCAAACCACGTGATTTTTCCATAACCCTAACCAAAGTTATTTTTTTTCCTAACCACTTGGGTTTTCGCATAGTTTTGTTTTCCTAAATCACCTGGCACTAATTTGTTTCACGAGGCAAATATGTGACACTGATACGGTTGCCTTTAGTGGACAGGTGTGTGTATTACACACTTTGCCGTGATACCGGTTTGCCTATTTTGTCGTTTATGTATGAGGACTCCTGTCCTGGCTCTTCATCCTTCAGCAGATGATTTGATGTATTATTTGTGCACAGCCAACTGTCAAGTGTCAACACATTTAATATATTAATATTAATATATTAAATATTCATCGCTCTCCATTTTTCTGTTTTCCCCTACTTCAGGGGCACGACACCTCAGTCACTGAAGGGTTAGTGATTACAAAGATTATATTTAACTTGATTGTGAAAAACATTTGTCTCACGGGGCTGTTGAAATTGCTTTCGGATTTTTTTTTTGTAAACAAACCTGTTAAAACTTGTCGGTGTCACTAGGTCGTGTGTTTTTGTTTCCCTTTGTTTCCATTGTTTCACTCTCACTTGCTATTTTATGTTATTCATCACTGTTGTTTATCGTTTCAGGTATTTCCAAATGGGTTCATATTTACCGCGTAAGCGAGAAGAGTCCTCTCTTGTGATATTCTTTTCCTGAAAAGCTTCTAAAACAGGAGCGGAGACCGATCTAACCTAGTACAGCTGCGAAAAACCAAAACGTTGAGCTCAAAGAGGCTAAAACCCTCGTTTGACCTCTGACATTTCTTTTGTTCACGTGAAAATGTTAATTTTGTACCCCTTAACATTCAGCCCACTTTCACTAAATATCAAAAAGCTTCGAAGCATTTTGCAAGTCCCTTTCTTTTCTGCAGCAGACCATAATGACACAAGATTAACCAACCGGCTCTTCCTCACGAAAGTATCAGCTCCACGTCTCGCAATGCAGAGCACAAAATTATTGAGCATGTGGTCCCTCACTGAGAAACAGAGTCGATAAATTGACCATGTACATACATACACACTGCTGTTCTGTGCCATCTTCCTCTTCAGTTCCTGGGTTAGTATTACACTAAAGTGCTGTACACCACATTAATGCTCTTGGTCAGCAATGGCATATTAAATTATTAAAGGCTAGATCAACAGCAAATTACAAAACAGGAGAAAACCGTTGCGCTGGATCTTTTTGAAGATCATTTTCATACATGTTTTTGCGATTGGCCTTTAGTAGCAACACGTTTGTACCCTGCGTGATTCCATACATATTAAGGGAAATACTGTTTTCGACAAACATAGACAAAAGTTAACAGAGACCTCTCCACATCTTAGATTAATATAAAAAAAAACTTTGCAAATTCAAGCCTTAAAAAGACATAAGGCTTCCTTTTAAACTGTGAAAAAATATGCTGATGATTAATTAATCTTTTTTGACATACACACTACAAGCAGTCACAGTCTATGGTGAGCTTGGAAATAAAAGTGGCCTGAATTTAATTTTTTTTTTTTTTATGTAAAAACAGAATATTCAAATCTTATGACTTTGTGTTAGCAAGCTGTTGTGCAACACATTCAGTAGACACAGAACAACATTACCTTTCAGTTGGAGTTATGTTTACGGCTGCCTGATGATTGCAAGTTCAACACTTGCTCTCTTTTTAGCTCTGTTTTGGTCTCCACCAGAGCTTAAAGCTTCTAAATGCATGAAACTGTGTTGAGTAGCAATTCGCTTAGTTTGCCGTCAAGCTAAATGAATGGAAAACTTCGGCTTTATGGAAAGTCCCTGATTATATTTGCTGTGGCTGGAAATGAGGTCACTGAGACCGGTGAGAGTGAGTAAGCACCAGAAAACTAAAACAATGAGCTGAAAGAGGCCACACAGACCGGTGAGGTGATGTCAGGTCTGTTGGTCAAGACAAGCATCTCCTTCTGAATTGAATCCATTTTAAGTATAAAAATCTGAATTCGGGCAGATTCAAAAGGTAGCTTCTTTGATTATTAAAAGTTAATGTGAAAAAAAAAAAAGAAAAAAAAAAAGGTAAAACATCTTTTGTAGAGATCTTCAGGAGGCAGAGGGTCATCCTGTCTACATGAGATGACCTTCAGCGCGATCATAAGCCATCCATACCTCCTTTTATCCCCTCAGCCCACTGACTGATCTGGACAATAACCACAGCATGCCCATTCAATAACTATTGAATAACTTTTTTTTTACCAAGCATTTTATTGTTGAGTAACTGCACTGGAAATAAAAGAGACGGGACTTAAAATTCAGCCCAATAAAACAATATTAGAGTATTCATTAGAAACAGATGAAATCCTTTTTATAATTTAAGCATTTCTGGAAAAAGCTTTGGGCCATCCGGACATTAGCTCCAGCATCTGACACACCCTGTGAATTGAAAGGATCTTTTTTTTTATGGCCTGGAGTGAATTTATAATGTAATCTGGGCAGGATTTGAATTAGATTTTCCTATTAGCCATTCCCCGACCGAACCAAGACATCTGCCTTGAATCTCGCCTAATACAATAGAATTATCTCCGAGTCAGTCGATGTCTTCCTGTCCCATCCTTTCTCTTAAGACCAGCTCTCCTTTGTGATCTCCTCCTCCTCAACCTGAATGCGCTTCTTTTCATCAGGTCTTGATACCTCACTGTACTGGATGCATTAGCTTTTGTGGATAATAATGAGGGGAATATTTAGTGGAGCAGATTTTGCTATATATAGATCACACGAAAACTGTGGATGGTCTAACGCCTCCTGAACAACAAAGCCCTTTTAACTTTTCCGTTGCTGTCAGTTTGCGCCATCAGGGATCTACGTGAAAAGTATTTTGTCTGTTTCTCTCATTGAATGAAATGTAGTCCTCTTAAATACATTTCAATTTAAACTGTTTCTCTTTTGGTGTGTAAACATTAAATTAAGGATTCAGTAAATGTTCTGCCACTAATGATATTCCCCTCATGTAAAAAAAAACACACAAGACCACAAGTCAAGGCCTTTTAAACCAATTAAATGTAAAAAAAAAAAAAACACAAAAAAACAGCATGTACACGTGTAGGATAATGATTCTCTTCCTTTATCTAAAAAGTACTTTCTTGCTGCCTTCAAATGGGGTCGTGTTTATTTCATTAATGAAAAAAAGTCTGTATCAACGTCTCTTTGTGGTATTTACAAAATCGAAAGCCCCAAGTTCACAAGTTTTGACGTGTTTGCTGATATTTACTAAAATGGTGGTGGCTATGGAAGTTCAATTTTCGGTGCACGTGAAGCTAATAAATAGTCATTTTAATTATGCAAAAAACATTGATGTTCCAACGGTCTCATCTTCTCCCTCCATCATTGTGTCTTTGCATTTCCTGCATTCTGTTAGCCACCTGCCAGCTTGCGAGCCTCAGTGGCTTCTAGACGCCCTCCATGTTGCCGTTGCCTAGCAGCAGCAGATTTAAAAAAGAATAAAGAACACAGTAGTTGCTGTATCCCTTGCTCATGCGTACCCGACAATTTCCCGTTTACTTTTTTGTTATTTTAATGCCTCAGAAGAAGTGGTTTAATGTCAAATCTGGGATTGTTACGCAGGCAGACACCGGAGTTCTGGCCTGACTTTATTACATTCTCCTGTAAAGAATTCTGTATAGTCAGAAACTTTTCAAACACCTCTTTCAGAGTTATCCTCAAACAGGGAGAAAGTCATCCTGTCCATGTGAGATGACCTTCAAAGTGATCATAAGCCCATCCATACCTCCCTTTTATCCTCTAAGCCTGCAGACTGAGTTGGACAGTAGCCACATGATATCCAGTCAATAGATATTGAGCTAACTTTCTGCCACCTTTCTGGTGTTGCGGTTGCAGTGGAGGGGGGGAGGAGGGGAGGAAGTAGGGCTGGTTATTGTTCAAAAAATGTGGTACTTTAACTTTAATTCCTGTTCCTAAACTATACTGCTGTCGATGGCAATTTTATAAAACCCATTTTAAGAAAAAGGAAAAGTTACACCACATATTACAGTAAAACGATTTTCAACAATTCAATTAATGTTTTCATGCGGTTTAGAGGGGGAGAGTGTAGCCGAGGTGGTTTTCTGTAGCCACAATTAACAGATGTCCCCTAAATACCTCACATGGAAACTATTGCTAGACTCTGCAGTTTACTGATGTTCCCACATGGGTACTCTGCAAAAACTGTTTGCAATATTATTTAAAAACAAAAAAAAAAAAAAAAAAAAAAAGGTTAATAAGGTGAACTCAAAACAGAAATCTGGGAGCCAAACTAAAGCAAAAAGCTGGAAGATGCTCGTGGTTTGGTGGAAGTGTGGTGTTTTTGAAATTAGAGTATCTCTAAATTAAACAAAAACAAAAAAGTACCTTTCCCACCAATAGCTTTCAATTTTAAATTGCTGTTTGCTTTTTAAGTATTTGGAAAATTGGATATTTTATTCAGTGAGTTGTTCAAATTGCAGAAATTAAAATTTTCACTGTTTGACATAACTCATCTGATTTTCAATGTTATATTTTCTAATAAATCTTTGATTAGAGCTACTTTTTTATTTAAAAAAAATCTTTCCAGAATTAAGACAGATAATATATAAGCATTCAATATTTAAATACAGTTACACACTAAAAGAAAGTGAAGCAGTTAATGTTTGCTCAAGACATCGTTAGGTCCTAATGTTCCTATAAATGTTCTTTGAAAGAGATCTCGTCACGTACGTTTCATATATCCTTACACAGTAACCTATTGTTGGGTATGCTTGGCTTTAGGCACATTACCCTGAAAGAATAAAGAGAACAAGTTGCACATTTTCAAATCTGTTTTTTTCTAAAAACATACCAAAAAAACCAAAAGACAAAAAACATCTGTTGTGTGATTTTCTCCCACTGAAACTCTCTACAGGGATCAATGGCTACACCTGGATGCACACAGCACACTTCAGCGAGCCACATTCCCCGCTGATTGCGTGTTTGTTTGTCCTTGAATGAATGAGAGCATTTGCTTATTAGCAGGGTGTGGTTTCCTGCGTATCCACAGTGGAAATGAACTCTTAGCAGTAGCACTTTACTGGGAGTGCTGCGATGGACGGGAGATACAGTAGCGGACCTTTGTTTGGAGCTCTGGTGTATTCAAGAAATGTCAACGTATGGGTTTGTTTGCCTTTGTGTTGCTATTTATACGTTGGCCTGCCAATTGATCCAACAGTCCAACAGACTAGCTGCATATTTTTTTCTCTATATAAGAGACTGCTAAGTAAAATTGTTGTATAAGTTGATTATCTACTCTTGAATATAATGTACTTGCTCTTACATCAAGTGGATGCAAGTGAAGGTAGTGCATGTCTGCTCAGGCGTATGTTGCAATTATGAAAACAGATATTATCTCGTAAAAACATATTCCCTGATTGCTGCTTTAATTAGCTTAACATAGTGGAAAGAAGTCTCAACGTACACTCAGATAATACTTTGATCGAGATATCACAGGTTACCTCCTGTATGCACTGTATAGGGTGATTAAGAATCATTAAAATCAGCGCTGGCTATTATATATGAAAATATGATAGGCTCCTTGAAAAAGGTTACATTGCTGCAACCAAATCTGATAAGAAATTCTGACTTTATTGGCAGGTAAACACGAAGATGATGGAACCAAAAATGCAAATAGAAATATTTTGTTTTCACAAGAAAAATCGTCATCATTAATTTTGTTACATTTGTTGGCCAAGTACGTTTATACTTAGAAGAAAGCAATCTAGAAACAGAAAATAAGTCTGAAAAAGGTTACAAAAACAGGCGACTGTCCTCTCTCAAAAGATATAAGAATTAGCCAAGCGGCAAGTAACGTAAAGCCCTCTAGTGGTCGTAGAAAGTATGGCTCTAGGCTGTCTGGAGCAAAGCAGGAAGTAGTGGGATGTTGTTATTGAGCAACAAAGCCCACACATGGAGGAGGTCGGGGTGGTACGATGGGTCAACCAAGCATCTGGCTTTAACATGGGAGACCACTGTTATTGTATCAATATACAATTTTTATCTGCTTAAATTTCAGTCAAACAGTTCCAGTTTTTACAAAATGGCGCAGTAATTCCTTGGTCCAGAAGATGAAAGTCAATCAGAAGGTACGTTCGCGTTTTTATTTTTTTGTATTTTACGAAGCTAATGTCAAAGCCAATTTCAAAGAAGAGCTGTACAACTGAAAAACCTCCTCATACGCGCAAACTACTTTTATCTGAAACATTATTCCTGCATCGACACCATACCATTACTATTATGAAAGTAGCATGGTTAGCATTGTCAGTATGAGCATGTTGGCAGACTTATGTTTGCTAAAAGCACTGCTGTGTCCATATACAGCCTCAGAGAGCCAGAGTTATGAACAATAACCTAGTGTTCTCAAATGCCACAAGCTTACTCAGTAATGTTATTATTTTTTGGAGAAATGATGGTCATAACTACAAAAATAAGATTGAAGTTTAGATAAGCAATAATTTCTTTTTGCCGTTTTCAGGAACTCTCAGGGTGCAAGTCAGTGTTCGGGACGAATATGAGGGGGGGTATTCAGTTCCCAATTAGATGTCCAACCATGAAAGCAACCTTTTTCTTTTGCAAAAAGGAGTTGTTTTGTCTCCCACAATGTGATTTGTGGCGTGAGAAAAAACTGAAAAGGTCACTCGGTGATGCGCTGGTATATGTGTCGCTGTTTGTACCTGTGTGTCTGTACTGTCTATGCTGTGACCTTACCATTGCATTCCTTCATCCATACACCCCATACACCTCACTCCAGTCTCTATGGCAACTAATTTTCCTCATCAGCACAGGGACAGTGGACTTTCTCCTTGTCCTTCAGAGGTCCACCGCGACAGAACACAAATACCTTTCACTCATCATCCAAAATGTACAATCAAGCCCTCGTTATGTTTTGCCAGTTTTTTCTGTTTCATTTGATTCATTTTTGTTTGTTAAAACTTTTTTCTTTTTTCTTTCTTACTTTCCACTTGGTGATTTCGGCACTGCTCCGTCTCTGCACTTTCTAAAATTAATAGCCGTCTGCTATAATCCTGTCCAGTCCTAATGCACGTCTGATGTCTCCTGTGCTTTTAGAGCCTGCTCCCAGTAGAGCCCCCGACTGGAGGTGTTGCCTCAAATTGTCTCACATTTGGGTGAAATGGATAGAGAAAACAAGGGTGGGTGAGGTGTGTTAACATTGCTTACCAGAGGATCATGTAAAACTCACAGAAGCGGGCATGATGGGAATTCCCTTGCTTAGCAAGATTATTTAAATGCATTTGCCGACTCCACTTTTTTAGACACGGCTTTTCATTTACTCAGACTGCTCGCTGTTCGAGACAGTAAAAAAAGAAAAATGTTAAAAAGTCGTGACTAAACGAGGTAACGAGCGTGAAATGTGATGTAAGCGCCATGGAAGATGTTGTGACTACAGGTGCCAGACGTTCGATTTGCAATGCGGAGAACCGCAGTGTTGAGACTTTACAAAAAAAGGGTGCAGTGACCAAAACACATCAAGCTAATGGCAGTCTTTTGGGGGGGGGGATAACTGATGTAGAAAATGGCAAATAAAAGGTTAGGACAATAGTGTTTTGATTAATGATTTTTGAACACATTTCATTTCAGCACCACGGACAGCTCCCAAAGCCGAGAGATTTTCTTTTCCCCGAATAAGACCTTGCAGGCAGACTTCGTGCGCACGATGCCTCCTTTCCAAATAAGTTTTTGAATAATATATAGTTAAATAGGGTGACATATGATTAAAGTTCTTTTCGTCTGTTCCATTATTTACTCTATCGCTGTGTCTGAGATAACTGTTGATTGGGTGGAAATATTAATCTATGAAGACAAATTATCCCATTGGTGACTTTTTTTTTGGACAAGCAACTAATGAGTCACGTCTCGAACAAAGTTTGTGCCTTTATTCGACCAATGCCTGGTGTAAACAACTGTTTCTAAGAAAGTCTTTATTTTTGTAGTTGAAATACCTTTAGTAACTAATTATTCTGGAGATTAGGGAGCTCACTCGTAGCATTTCTTTTCACAACACCATGTCAGTAAATGAGCTTTGCTGACTTTGCAGTCTCCGGCTTGAATTTCACAATATTTGCTAACATTTGCACAACTGTGCGTGCATCTAGCTCTACCACCGCCGATTGGTCCGCCTTTCCAAGTGGCCGAGTAAACTTTAATGCAAACAGGGTTTTTCAGACTATCATCACACTGAAGACTGAAGCTGAGATTTTTTTTTATTTTTTTTTAACTGAAAACTGCAGCCCACTACAGCTGGAAACAAGGTAAATGGAGCTTTGAGACGAAACAGTACAGTTTGCAGGCCATAAACACAAAAAACAAGTATGAAGACGCTGGAGCATTGCATACAGTGTGCAGCTGAGATGAACTGTTGCCACCATAAGTGCCCCATTTTATACATCATCATTCAATCCGTTATTAACATATAAACATCAATCAGTGTGGTTTTAAATATTTACTACTTTTTTTTTTTTAATCAATATTGTCATTTCATGTGAAACTAAGTAAATTGGCAAAAGATTTTTTTAATTTTTTTTTAATTTTTTTTTTAACTACATTAAAAACTTCATACATACCTTTAACCAAAATATTGCAGTATGTTACAAGTCAGAAATAATTCCATCTGATTGAGAGTTTATCCTCCGGGAGGCAGAGAGCCACGAGGTCGAAGAGAGTTCAAGCAAAAGTGGTCTCAACATTTGTACGGAGAGAAAATGAAGAAGTGGAAACGTCTTCAAATCTTTTGGGATTTCTGCTTTATTGGTTAATTTAAATGAAGAGAAAACAGGAGAAGCAGGAGATGGTATACGTTGCGTCTGAAACCTAATGTGGTCTCACGTGGCAAAGTTACACTTAATATTCTTGCTTGCAGTTGTTCAGAAAGGTTCTCTTTGAAGGTTTAACCTACTTATGGTATTATTATGTCTGTTCTAATTACATCCTTACAAGGTTTGTCTTTTTTTTGTTTGTTTAATTTTTAGGTATTTATTACTTGTATGCGAAACATAACCTAACTAGCAAATGCAAATGTAGAAGAGACTAATTTCCTTGGATAAAAGGAGGAATGGGAAGTGAGCTAACAGTAAATTGGACCTGTATTAAACCTAATTAATTTCTATACCTGGGGGGGTGACATGGCATTCACCTTGGCACGCTGCAGCAGGGAAGCGTCCTGGTAATGAAATTTTTAAGAGTGGAACCGCGGGAAGTCAGACGACCCACGGAGAAAGAGAGAGAGACAGATGAAGTAGAAAGAGTGAGGGATAATGGAGAAGGGAAGGTTAGGGAGCAGTTGTGAAATGATGTTAAGAACAAGGGGAGCTTTGGCACACAGCAGATATCGCCATATTAACTGGGAAAGATTAGGTGACGTACAGAATACGAAGAAGTGAGTAACGAGGACGGGGATAATAAGGAGAAATGGGAATAATATCTACTGCCACGCTAGCTGCTGTGTGAGGTCGTGCTGCCTTGTGCTAAGGTTCAACATGTTAACATGTCCACTAATGGCTAATGGCAACGTGCGGATGTTTAGCAGGTGTAATGTTTACCACGTTCATCATCGTATTAGCACTGAACCCCTAACGAAGCTGAGGTGAAATGATGGAAATGTCAATTTGAAAATATTTTTGGATGAAAGGTAGTGGACAGTTTTGACTTCTTTTTTTTTTTTTTTCTGTGCACGAATACCTCTATCAGATTTGAAGAAACTCTTTGCAAAATGTGTTAAGATATTTCACACAAAATGGTAAGTAATAGTCAGGGAAAACAGCTTATTAACATGTTATTTTTCACATTTTTATTCACCACTGAAACCAAAGTGTAAAAAAACAGCAACCAGTTGTGGCTTTATGGGTGTTCATTTGTTTTGTTTTCTGGAGTTTTGTCCAAGAAATTGTTCCACACATAAACCCACATAAAATCGCAACTTGTTTTTACACTGGCCGGTCTTTGCCATACAGTCATACAAGTTGTTGTGATCTTTACAAAATATCAAGGTATTTATTTAAGGAATATCTAAACAAGGATTTACTGCGATCCTCTGGGGACCATGAATAAAAGCTACATGAAATCATGGCAATCCAATCAAGTTTTTTTTTGGTGTGGACCAAAATTTCAGTGTGACTAACCAACATAAACTGTTCGCATTTATAAATTCTAAAAGGCCTGTCTGGTTCTGCGCTCACATGCAATTAAAAAGTTTCATATCACGGAAGGTTGTACATTCATACTAGTTTTATCTCGACCAGTTTCTCTATGTTATTGATCAGAAAGTGACTGCTTGTATTGGTGGTGGATGAGTCGCTTCACAAATCTTCAGAATAACGTTTAAAAAAAATTGTTTTTTTTACAAAAAACGAAAATTGAATGAGTTAATTGAAATGTGAGTAAAGAAATAATTACAAAAAAAGGATCATGAATGTGATTTAAAAAAAAAAAAAAAATGTTTTTGCACTTTCAGTCCTCCACAGTGTTCAGTCTCAGCTGTATCCAGGTGGAACCTGTCTGCGCTGGCTGGCATTAAAACCTCATCATCTGCCAAACACAAAGACGGGTAGGAAAGGTCAAGAGACAGAGGGTGGCGGGGAAGCTGGCATCAGTCACTCAATCACTCAAACACACATGCAGGACATGCACATGGAAGCGCACACGCACACACGCTACTGCACAGCACATAAACACGTACAGTAAATGTAAACACATTCACAAAAGTACATGTAGATGGAAACACAAAGATCAGTCATATCCATATGAATACATACAGTACGTAGAAAAGCAGAGTAAATATGAGCAAATATACTATAAACATACCTATGTCTTACATAAATACAGATTCGTGGACACACACACACACACAAAGCTCCTGGGATTAGTCCTGTCAGTCCAGAATGCGAGCCCAGTCAGATGGCTTGCTGAGGCTCTATAGATATTTTATAGGACTCCTCCGCAAATTGAAATGAATTTTTCATGAGGTTACATATCATTGTGTGTCAATGTGTAGTCAGGGTGTGTGTGTGTGTGTGTGTGTGTGTGTGTGTGTGTGTGTGTGTGTGTGTGTGTGTGTGTGTGTGTGTGTGTGTGTGTGTGTGTGTGTGTGTGTGTGTGTGTGTGTGTGTGTGTGTCCACATGTGCTTGTAGTCCACAGCCGGCAAGATTGTAAAGCTGCGGTGAAAAGAAATCTGGTCACTTTAATCAAGGGAAAATCTTGACCTTAACTTTACCTCAGGTACTGAACTCATGAAAAATTTCTTCAGTCATGTTATCCATTATTTTCCATATGTGCTTCCCATACCTCTCCATCCAAGTTGTCAACCAAACTTTTTTTTTTCTCTCCTCTTTTGTTTTTTCCTGTGCAAATTATACTAAATAAAACTAAATGTTTGGTTTTGGTACAAGAACACACTAGTGTAAAAAAAAAAAATAATCGGTCCAGTTCGGTGGAAATATTTCTGATACGTGTGGTTTGTCTGGTTTTTGTTGGTTTTAGTTTGTCTTGAGGTTTGCGTCGAGCTGAAGTCGAATTACATTTGGAGGGTTTGTGAACTCTGAAGCCAACTGCGTGCCGGTTGTTTGTTAAACCGCTGAGTGTCTCATTTTTGGATATTTGATTTGTGAGTGGGGATAACTTGGTGGTTGTTGGAAGGCCTCTTTGGCATCACTTGGATGAGTCATTAACTAAAGCTTAAGAATCAATTACTTGTAGCTGCAGAGTAATTACTAACACAGTGTAATTACTTTCTTTTAGTGGGTGCACTTGGTTCCATTTTTCATGCAACTTGCACACCAATATAAGGGGGATGGTGAGATGAATTAGATAAATAATGCGAGGTGGCAGAGTAAACATATTACTTCTTCGTAGCCTAATATTTCATCTCTTTTACTAAATGTTCGAATCATTCTTATTTTTCTTGTGAGACAGTGGACAGCAGGTCTCTTAAGATTTTTCAAAAATGAAACAGTTTGAAAAAGGAAATCGCATACAATTTGGAGTCACTGGGAGATATTGTTTTGTTTTAAAGAGATATAAGCCAAATAAACTTGGAAACCACGGCAGCAGAGTGCATTTCTGATCATGGACCGGGTCCTTGTTATTACTGCTGCACCCCACAGAGGATTTAGCAGCGGGCTATAATTACAGACCACAGGTAAAGAGGCAAGGGGGGGGGGGACACACGACATGATGAGGACATCTCCTATGTTACAGCATGTGGTGGTATTCCTGCTGTGCTGTGGCGCCATCTCATGGTAGAGGCCTGCTATAACAGCAGAGTCATGACGGAGGATAAACTTTTCATAGAATTTTGCCTCCTGAGTGTGTTCTTGTCTTATACTCTATTATCCGGATTTCGCATGCAGCTCACACTCCAAGCAGAGCTCTGTGTTTAATACGCACCAGATTGAAGGGAAACTGCCAACACCAGAATGAAAACCAGATGTTGTGTGTCATCATAAAAAAAAAGCACAAGAAACAGGCCCAGGTGGCTAAAAAAAAAAAAAGGAGCACCAGATGGAGATAAAAGTTGTCAAAAACCAGCTGCCGTCCAAGAATAATCTATAATGGTAGTGACAGTTTTTGGATTTAAATCCGTCAAAATATCATCCGGATTATCAGCAGTGGTACTATGATTTGTAACCGCACAGTTGCAGAGTCAGATATCTGTTTATAGTATTTCACAAAGTAACTGCATCACCATTCAATCTGGTATCACGACAAAGCGTGAAATAGACACGCTTTGCCCTGTTTCGGCGTGACAGTTAACATGTTTTGGAAGCGTGAAAATTAAACGTACGTAAATGTCATGTGATGCCGAGGCAACAAAGGATATTTTTTGGCAGTATCAAGAAGCTTAATGGGTGACATTAGTGACAGACTGCCATGCGGTACAATTAAGTTTAAATCCAAGTGGTGCTAACATTTTTGAGTTTTTGTTTTTTTCTCCCTAACCACGTGTTTAAGCGACAAGATTCATTTTCCTCTAAATCACACGGCTCTACGTGTGAAGTAGGTTTCCTTTTTCGTCCACTACAGGAAAATGTGTAATTGTCACGCCTAGACAGGCCAAAACCTGTCTATTTCACGTTTTGCCGTGATACCCGGTTGCACCATTACTTAGCGATATGTTGAAAATATGAGATAATAGCATGACTTGAAACTACAGTGATGATGTAATAATAGCTTTGTGGCTATGTCAAATAATTTCAAAATAAAAGCTGTAGACTTGAGTTGCAATTTGAATATTATTAACTGTAGTTTTTTTTTACACATGATGATGCACTCATTTTTGTTACAGCCAGCAACTTTTATGGACCACCTTCTGCTCGGTGGGAGAACTGAGGACGTGTCAGTGGACCATCTGGAGATTATTACAAAAGAAAACCAAAAAAAACTGCTGGATTGACCGGTAGGGTATAAACTGTTTTGGTTATTTCTAGCTCAGTGTCTCTCTCTCTCGCGCTCCCTTTAGTTCCCCCTCCTCTATTGGTTTTCTCTCTCATACCTCAAACTCCAGAGAGAGGAAGGGTGGGAGAGATTTCTTTGGAATAGAAAGAAACTGGGAGGGATTGTGGGTGAAGTTCACTTGGCTCCAAAATCCCACTGGAGCTGCGACTGATTAAAGAAAACATAGCAGAGAGGTCTGGAGCTACAAGTCCAACAGGATTAAAACATTTACTGAACACAGCAGGAGAATCAAGGACCTGTTTTCAACGCAGCAAAACTGTTGCAAAGTGTGACTGAAGCCACAAGGATTGATCTTGGAAGACTCTTTCATTGAGGCTCTACGCTGCAGGAGCGCTACGGGAATACAGGAAAAGGCCTCATTATCACTGACAGGGCATTTCAGAGGCAGAACCAGCAACCGCAGCTGCAGATATTTCTGGGGCTGAGTTATCGAGAGAAGTGAAAGCAATGTCAGGCCGAGTGGTTCCCGTCTTTCTTTTATCTCTGTGTCTGACCGTGGGTTCAGTCCAGAGCCAGGGATCCTCCCAGGACACCTTTATAATCCAGTACTTGGAGAGGAGACTGGCTCAGATGGAGGTAAGTAGCTGCTGCAGCTGCTGCTTCAGTTTAACATCAAATGCCGGAATCCCCTCAGGAGGATAGAAACATCGGAGCATGTTGTTATATCGTTTACAATGTTAGTCAATTCCACTATCTTGTACTTTGTAGAAGCTTTTTTTCTCGCTCGAATGTCAGAAAAGTCAGACTTTCAAAATGTATAATGATCTGGCTGCAATATGTATTTAGTTTTTAGGGCATTTTAGTGGCACAAATGCTAATTATGTAGCATTTTAAAGTATAATTATTTAGTGGGAAGAACTCTGAAGTTATTGTTTTGTTCGAACAGCTGTACTGGAGTAACAACATGAGATTTCAACATTAGTCACCACAAGCTAACGGTCATAAGTAGGAGGGGCAGTCGAAATGTTCTGAAACAGTTCTGGTTGCACAAGAAAGGAGCGCGGCACGGCATGAAGCAGAGGGAAGCAACGACTTTCATGAGTAAATGTTCGAAGTTAAGTCGCTTGATCAGAATCAGCACCTGAGTTATACGTGTTTTTGTGACCACTGGTACGTTTGCAATTGCAATTTCACCATGGACGCGAAACTTAAGGAAATATCAACTTTTGTGTCAAATTTTCAGGGGGAACAGAAAAAAGTTGCTTGAAAGTTAGGAGGAGATGGAAAGCTCCGAATGCTGTTGAGGGCGAGAAACTTATACAACTAATCTTTTCCCTCAGATGCCTCATAACGATGAATTTGCGGTGTAAAACCCCGTGAATGCCAAATAAAACCCGCCTGGTTGCACTTCTGACCCGATGAACCGTCCGGTCTTGGACAGCGACGTTCTGCCCTTCTTAAAAAGACGAATGCTTCTCAAAGCACCTCGGCCAGCTCGCTGCTTCCCTGCCGTAGGCTTTCCGAAGCCTTTCCAGGGTCTCCGTTGCCAATTTCTCCAGTTTGAGAGGTTATTTGATGTGCGCTCTCCGCTCAAGTCCATGTTGAACCCGCCAATCTGCACAAAAATGCATGCAACACAGGCGATGGTGTTGATCAAGCGAAGTAACTTGCCGTACTTACTCACGAAGGTCGTAGCTTCCACCTGCATAAGACTGTGGCGTCAAAAAAACCTGACTGTATGACTTGAGCAAGGCTGTTTTATTACTTTTTGAGGTTAACTTGTAATTTTTTGGAGGAAAAATGTATTTTTTCTTCTTAAAAAAGTTATGTTTGATAGTGACACGGCGGCAGAAAATGTCATGTTTTTGCTTCAAGCAAGCCTATAGCGAACATCTGCTGAACAACCATCGACATTCAAGATAAAACGGTCAGAAATCGTTTATACTGCAGTTTTCTAACATTATAGCAACTCCTGAATGTATTGAATTGAGTGTGTTTTATCATTTCTAAATGAACCTTTTCACTTGTGAGAGAACAAGTCTGATATTTCCTCTGTCAGAATTTCCATATATGTTGCTGTATTTTTGTATTCATACCACCTTTTTCTCTGCGTCCATGAAATCAGGAGCGTCTGAATCAATGTGAGCAAAGCGTCACCCAGAAAAGCTACGACCTCTCCTCTGAAATCAGAGGTTATCTGTCCACGCTCAGTGTCGTGAGGTAGGCCCGTCCCGAGAGCCCTCCTTTTAGCATTTGACCAAATATGGAATACGACAGTAATGAGTGAAGTATTTTACCGCCAGAAAAATAAGTATGGGTTTGCTCTTATAGGTCAGAGGTGAAGAGCCAGGTGGACGGCGTGTCTGCGCGCGTCGACCGGGTCGAGAGAGAGTTGGAGTATCTGGAAAACAAAATTCCCACCCAGTCTGACATCGAGATGGAGGAGGCGCTGCTGGAGCAGCAGATAAAGGCCGCGGAGCTGGACCAGCTGAAAAAGAAAGCCAAGATCAAAGTGGAGAACGGTATAGAAGATGTGCCTGTTCAGTAGTAGTGTGTGAGTGTGTGTGAGGGTGGTTGGCTTGAAGTGCCAGAAAAGGTAGAAAGAAATAAAAGAAGATAATGTACTGATGTTATTCCTTTGTTGTCTTCTCTCCGATGTCTCCAGACTGCAGCACAGCTCTGAGTCAAATTAAGTCTCTGAAGATTGTGAAGAAGGCGGGAGACACTTACGGTTCCTGGTTCAAAGACCCGTCCGAGGGATCAGAAAAGGTCTGTTCTTTATTTTTATTTATTTTTACCATAAAATTACTGTAATATTTGAGTGTTTGCAGTAGAGAGACAGCTGTTTTTTTGTTTGTTTTTTCTGTCTGTAACAGATGTTTTTTGGGGGGTTAATTTGCTCTTTATGAGCAACATCCATTCTTTAAATCTGGTCATTCGATGATGGGACGTAGTTTGCTTGCAGTGACGCAACCACACAGCATCATCACCAACTACAAAGCACTTTATCCTCTCTCAGCTCATTGTTTTGGTTTTACGGCCCCCAACTTTCACTGTTTTGGTTTCCGTCCTCAGGTTTGCGACTAGCTGGTAAATTCGAACATTTAGGATTTGACAGGTAAAAAGAACAAATTTTGAATCTAGAATATTAATATTAAGAATAATGGTGCCGCTATATGTTTGTTAAATATATGCTGTTTGCTAACTGGTTCGCTAAATCAACTTTTTATGAAGTATCAATGTTGTGTTTACAGCTGCGCGCAAATGGCCAAAAAACAAAATAAAAAAAACCCGACTTCAATAGTTATATAGAGATGTGAATAATTGGGTCATTGTGACCATGTCCTGTTCAATATGGGCTGGGGTACAGAAATATAATAATCATAATAATAAAAATACATTGTGCTGAAATACAGAAAAATGCATCCCACACAAAACTACTTTAACTCAATGTAAAAATCTGAAATTAGATTACAAGTGATGGCTTGTTTAATTTATTTTCAATTTTTTTTTTTACTCTTAAATGCATAAATAATTAAATATCCGGTTTGTTTTCATCAGCTCACTGGCAGACAGGGAGATTATGAATTCCAAAACTTACTGAGAATATCTTATCCAACAGAAGTCAATTTCACTCCAAATTAATTGTTAAATTTTTAAGCATTTCTTTTGGTATGTCCAAGTCAAACAATCACTTATGTGATATTTAGACATTTTTTTTCTATGTGATTCAATTTTTTTTCTATTTTTTGTGATATTTACACAAAAATTATTATTGTTAATTATTATTATTATTATATATAATAATTAATTATTATATATAATAATATAATTATTATTTGTTTATTTTTTTAGTATACTGTAACAAAGGAATGAACGTAAAATAATACATACGTTCACTCCTGTAAAAAAAAAATCTTCCAGGTCTACCTGCTCAGTGGAATTCGTAACGACACGGTGCTGGAGTACGTTTCCCTGCAAAGCTTCACGGAGAGGACTTTTGCGCCTCCAGAAAAGGTGGTGCGTCTTCCTCTTCACTGGCAGGGTACAGGTCACGTGGTTTACAACGGATTCCTCTACTGCCACAAGGCCGATACACCCAACCAAATACTGAAGGTTCGTGACCGACGTAAAGAAAAAAAAACCAACAACACTCGTACTGTACATGTATATGTGTGCTGCCCATCAAGGCCTTTCTTTGTTAGTCTACAAGTACAAAAGGGGGTCAAATTGGTTCCCGTTATTTGGCAACAGTTACAAAGCAACTGCGACTGACTGCTGATTACGGTTTACCAATCTGAGGCCGACTTCGTACGAGTGTTGAGTCGAAGCCGGCTGGAAGTCTGCTCACTTTAAGGAGGTGTCAGTCGTTGGGAGTTGGTGTTTGGTCCTCTGCTCCTCCGTGTTCGCTGAGGTCACGATGCCAAACAAAACAATGTTGTTTCCAGTGAAGCCGACACTTTGGGTCGATTTGAAGCAGATTTATTTGCCACAGATGGTTTACGCAGAAAAAGTACTTCCAAAACATAGAACGGATTAATAAAAAAAGACCCATAGCCACATCGCTCTAATATTCTTTAATAGGTCTTTGAGGATTGTCTGGAATCTCTTAAGAAGAATTGGGTGGATTGCCGGGAATTTTTAAAATGACAAATTATCTCTTAATTATTATGATATTATTATTATATTACCATTTGTAGCTAAAAACTTAACAATTTTCAGACAGAAAAAAAATAAATCATTTCCATTAGCTGTAGCTTTATATCTCATCAGTCAGCGAAAAGGTTGAGCATGCTAACACAATGGAGGACACGGCGACCCGAACCCAGATAAGCGGAAGAGAATGGACGGATGAAAGGATGCTAACACAATCAAAAATGAAGATTGTTAACATGATACGCATTACCTGTTAAATACCAACATGTTAGCCTTGTTATTATAAGCATTTTAGCACGTACTACACTGTCTCTAATTCTTTTTTTAAATCCATTCTTACTTGGTGGTACTTGGTAAATTTGTCTCATTTCCATGAGTTTGCGTCACCTTTTAGGTAGACCTGCTGAACGGCACGGTGGTGGACAGCACGCTTGTCCCGGGAGCGGGTCGCCTGCCCGTCTACAGTCTGAATCCCAACACCTACCTGGACTTGGCCGTGGATGAACTCGGCCTCTGGGTCATCCATGCCGACCCCGAGTACGGAGGAAACCTGGTCATCACCAAACTGGATAAAGGTTGGCGAGTACCTGCGTTGCACAAAATCTCCATCAGGGAGGGTCATGGAGTCAGCCCGGGCCAGAAAAAGATTTAGTACGTCCCGGTACGTAGTATGTGAAATTAAGTACGCCAAAAAGATGCCGAACCTGCCAGTTGGTGGCGCTGAGGCTCCGCCCACTGAAAGAAAGAAGAAGCATTAAAAAGAATCGTTCCAAATCGCGTTCTTTTCCTTTTTACGACGGACCGCGACGGATATGACCAAGAGGGTCAAAGTTCAAAGCGCATTTTTTTTATGATGAAGTACTCCCAAATACTTTTTAAGATCGCAGTACGTACGAAAAGTAAAAAAAGAAAAAAATACTTATGCTACTCAAAAATAGCGAGCGTCAGCGCGTAAAAGTACGCCATTTGAAATGCCACGTAGGAACAAAAGTGCTTGCTCAGCAAATTCCATCTCTGCTTTTTCTGGTTGTTTTTTTTTGGTTTCTATGTCAGGAACTTTGGCGGTAGAGTATACCTGGGACACGCAGTGTAGAAGCCGTGATGCTGAAGGAGCCTTCCTGATCTGCGGGACCCTCTACGTGGTCTACAACACGCGCTACGGAGGACGCTCCACCGTACAGTGCCTGTACGACATCCACGACACCATCCACAGGTTGGCTTACACACCGTCACGCGCGCACACTGTACGCTGCCATAAACATGCTTCAACTATCAAACGTACCAATAAAAATGTTTTTATCGATATTATGATGGCAAACGAAATCTAAAGCGTTTTTTTCTTTGGGTTTTTGTTTCGTCCGCCATCCGCGGGACAGCGGCGAGAGTCCCGTGATTTTCTTCCCGAAGCGCTACACCAGCCACAGCAGCATCCACTACCACCCGGGAGACAAACAGCTGTACGCCTGGGACGACGGATACCAGACGATATACAAAGTGGAGACGCGCAGGAACGAGCCGGCCGTCGCAGAGTGACGTCGGCGTCTGACAGTTTTCGCGCCGTATCCCGTATCAAAACCTGTAGTGTCAAGAATAATCCAAAATCATGCAATATTAGTGATCCTTTGCTGGCAATGGATGCTGCCTTTCTGCTTTGTATCACCACAATAAATAGCATTCAAGTGCCACTTTGTGAATTTATATTGTTGCCTGTGTCTGATTAAGATCTTAGGAAATACATGGGAATCAGCTTTAAGTAGTGAAATGTCGCCCCCTCCTGGTTTGAGGGAGTTGGATATAATTATATATTTCTTTGAGTTGAATTTGTCCGATTTTTGCTTTTTCTCATTTGCTCTCAGAATAATTGTAATTCTTTCACTCTGATGATTCATTTCCTTACAGGTCAAACTCTTTTGGGCAGAAATTGCAAAAGGCAAAACTGTTGTTTTGCAGCAGTGATTTCTCATAATATTAATTTTAATTATAATAATAATAATAATAAAACAAACAAAAAAAACACCTGCATTGGCAGTATATATGGTTGTATGACTCAGTTGTATCTCCCAAGTCATTTTTACACAATCACCAAACCCTTGAATGGAGCATTTTTACAAGTCCTTGTCCTTCAGACTGTCCTTCAGTTGGCTCACAGATGTTCCCTTTATGCTAAATATATTTGGCTTTCGTCACGTGTACAAGCGTCGTGGTTTCCCCAAATCCACCATTTAACCTACCAAAAGTAAAGTGTTCAGTCATTAACGGGTTAAAACCGGCTCCGTTAAATCCCGCCCATTTTTCCCCCGGTTTGTCGATGACGTCGAAAAAGGGGGCGGTCCCAGGGCGACCGTTGAATTTGACAGCGGGTGCGGGACGCGTTGCCTTTCTTCTTCGAGACGGCGTTTAAAACACGTTGCCTTTTATTTAAAAACAACAAAACTAAACACTATGAAGACAACAAGCGGCAGTAACGCCGGCAGGAGAAGCTCCACAAGTAGACGGCGGAGTGAAAAATGGCGTTTCGACGAGTTCGGCTTTGCTCTCATTAAAAGAAAGGACCAAAAACTTCATCACCGGTCTCACGAATACAGGTTTAAAAGTTCGCTTCTTTACAAACTAACATTGAGCTGAGCTGAATAATCTTAATTATCATGACCCAACGGGGCAGATTAGTTCAAATGAGTTTAGTCTTCACTTTTTGCATGGTGCGTTTCATTGCATTCATTTCATTCGGTCGTTTAACGTTCATTAACAGGAGACGTCACTAAATATATATATATATATATATATATATATATATATATTTTGTAAAGTCAGTGGTATGAAACACGTTTAAAACTTTGTTCTGCATGACTCTTTTTTTTTTGGTTCTTGTAAGTCAGAAGTGTCCAAAAGGAACTAACTTGATTACATTATTTAAAAATGCATCGCTTACGACATACTTGCAGTATTTCATTCATAAAAAAATTGAAGTCCAATAATTTGCTGCCTATAATAATTCAATACATCTATCCTGAAAAAAGCAACACAAATGTACACACACACGTGCACAATCATATAAAAACAACAATAACTTGTATTTGAATACTTCCTGGAGTCAGCATAGAAATAATAATAATAATAATAATAATAAACTTTATTTGTATTGCACCTTTCATACAAGAAATGCAGCTCAAAGTGCTTTACAGCGAGAGAATTACATGCAGTGTTTGACCGAAAAACAGATAGAAAGGAACATTTAAAACAAATATAGAAAGGAAATGAGATGCATAAGAACTTGTTTTTTTAAGTTGTATTTTAAGCACTCAAAGTCCAGTGATTTTTTTTTATTTTTTTTTTTTTTCCTACAGAAGTGAGAATATGTAACTCATCATTGTTGTCTTTTTGTCAGCTACCCCCAGATGAGCTCAGTGCGGGTCAAAGAGCTGTGTGAGCTGCTCAGCTACTGGAATGGAGCCAGCTTCATATGCAAGAGCCAGGTGAGACAAGACAAGACAGACAGGACAGACAGGACAGACAAGACAAGACAGACAGGCAGGGTCAAAACATCCTCCCGACCCTCCTCTTTACTGGTGTTTTCCAGATCGAGCGATTTATCCGGACGGGCGTTCCTCCGAGCCTGCGAGGACGAGTGTGGAAGTGTCTTCTCGCCGTCGACGGCCTGAGAGAAGCCAGCGACTTCAACTACCAGGTGGAAAAGAAAAGTCCTGATAATGTGTGAAAAGAAAATATGGAGTTGGAAATTTAAAAAAAAGCTTTTCTGCCACGCCGAAGTTATTAATATTTATCCATCCATCTATAATCGATACCCACTCGGTCCTGTACGGGGTCACTGGGGTCAATTAAACAACATTTATCCGAGCTTTTATTTTTTATCATAACCTTCGTCGGTTTTTTTGGGGGGATTATTTTCTACAGGCGCCGTAACACCAGCTGTGAAACAACTTGCACACCAGTTTTACACTTTTTATACAAAAGTGTAAAACTGTGCAAGTTGTTTCACAGTTTTTCTCAGAACTAAAAACCTTTTGTGGACGAACTGATTTGTCACTTTTTGGCACAAAATTATTCTTTTAATAGTAAAATTGGAGGTTAAATTCCCTCCAAGATTCTATATATATATATATATCAATCTGTTTATATTTTTTTCCTCAACAGACGTGCTTGTCCGAGGTGCGAGGGCCTCTGGTGGACTTGGGGGTCAGCGAGTACGGCATTTTGTCCGCCATCGCCACGCTGAGCGACACCCAGAACGACCTGGACTTGAACCAGCGGCCGCCCTCCTCCGAGCACCACCGCTACTCCGCCGACGACATCACGCTGTTCAGACAGATCGCCCTGGACCTGCGTGAGTTCAAACAAAGCGGCGCGGGCGGACTTTGAACAGGATATAGTTGCCGCCTCTTTGTTTTGGGCTGTGCAAATATTTCATTAATAACTTGCGTAAATACGACGGCGTTACGTGGAAAGTTGCTGTCGTCTGTATGTCAGGATCACGGTCGAGTTTAATGGAAATGAATTTAAAGGGGTGTGAAATTTTTTTTTTGTGTACTTTTATATTAATTTGAGCGCTTCTGCAGAGCGTTCCTTCCCGACTCACCGCTCCCTGATGGGAGAGAGCCCCGAGGCCATCGAGGGTCAGGCTAAACTCTTCAGGGTCCTCATCGCCTACGCCAAGTACAACCCGCAGGTGGGATACAGCCAAGGTACAGAGTTTATTTTTTTACTTGTTCGCGTCGATTGGTGTCTAAGAATATGACTTTAAACAGGATAAAGTTGACACCTCTTTTTTAATTCAACATTATTATTATTCAAGTAATGTTGAATTGATCATGAACAGGTTATCTGCCCCTGATCCTACCATGTGTTTACCTCATTCACTTTGTTTTTTGTTTTGTTTTTTTAAATGGAGGCAGCTGCAGTACAGAATACGACCACACGATGGAGGTAGAGGACCATTAATATAAAGGATGGATACCTCCTCCTCCTCTTCTCTGCTCAAAAAGAGATGTATGCAAATTGGCTGAACTAAAAAAAAAAATCACTAATGCTAAGTTCAAGTTTTAAATAAAATTGTTAAAAAAAAATAGATTTTAATAACGCTGATTTATTTTTTATTTTTTTTTGTGGTGGAAATCTGCATCATCAGCCGCTCTTTTTGTATTTTACTCTTAATTTTAGTGGTTTAGTGGTTAAACTATAATTAATGTTTGCAGATCTGATGTGTGACAATAGACAGAAAAACTATGAAAATCCTCAAATCGAGGACCAAATAGACAAATTCCCTTTTTATAGTATATCTTGGTTGTATGCAGTTCCTTTTAAAAATTGATCAAATTATGGATGCTGCATCCCTTCGTGCTGCTTCTTTTGGCTTTTAACAGCGGTAGTGATAATGAATACAGGTGTATGTATAAATAATGCTGAGCACAGATATAAATAGCTGCACAATATATATTGAGGTTACATTCTGCCGCCTTTCTCAACAGTGTGCCACACTGCTCTTACTATTGAGCTATTTCCGTCGACTCAGCTGTTTTAATGGAACACGTTAAATCTGCAGCCTTAATCATTTGTAATATCGTCTACCAAATCTAATACGCGTACGTTTTAGCATCTTCTTGGAAGTACAATATTAATAAGACTTTGTTCTTTGTGTTTTGTGTTTTGTGTTTTGTGTGTGTGTGTGTGTGTGTGTGTGTGTGTGTGTGTGTGTGTGTGTGTGTGTGTGTGTGTGTGTGTGTGTGTGTGTGTGTGTGTTTCACAGGGATGTCCTACATAGCTGCGGTGCTGCTGATGCAGTTGGGAGAAGAAGAGGCCTTCTGGGCTCTGACAGCGTTGTTGGAGAAACCCAAATATCTGGCCGACCTGTTCGACCTCAGTCTCACCAAGTAAGAACGGATTATAAAATGCGTCCGATGTGCTTTCAGTTGAGCTAAATTACAGATTCAGAGATTTGTGCAAAATTAAGGAAAGTTACATTTTGTCTTTCCCGGTTTTTTGGGGTTTTTTTTGTGTCTTTTTTAAGTGTAACAGGAAAAGGATGTTACGAAAACCGCTGATTTATCCTACTTAGTCAAGGAAACGGGTGTAGCCGTAACGTGACTGCACCGCGGACCTGTCAATCAAACAGACACGCCCCTTTTAAAAAAACCACATCGTTTTGAGGCTTTTTTTGTAATAAACGACGGGATTATTTTCAGATGGACCGCCAGAAAACTAAAAAAAACAGGAACGACTTTAGCTAACAACATGGAAATAACCCGTGGAGAATTTTTATGAGACTAGTTGAATGGGAGTCTACGGAGTCGGAGGCCTTTCAGAGCCACCCTCTAGTGGCCCCCGGTGGTATTGCAGCTTAAAGCACCGGCGCATCGGCCTCATTTTTCATACCCGGAAGCTACGGACAATTTTTTTTTTGTTACCGAAACACAGGATTTTGCATTCGAGCGTTGAGAGTTCAAGATTCAGATCTTCATTTTCCTGTGGTCATGTAATTGTTGTGCATTTCCATTGTTTTAAAATTCACAAAACACTTAACTTTCCTCAATCCTGAAACAAGCCAATGTAAAAAAAAAAAAAAACTTGGGGTCTCTTCTCCGGTTTTCAATCAGGGTCCAACATCAGGTGAAGGTGTTCGACCAGCTGCTGAAACACCGGAAGCCCCAGCTCTTCCAACATCTGGTGAGTGCATCTGGATTTATACTTTTTTTTTTTCCGTTAAAAATATTCACTCCTTGGTGCGTTATTATATTATTATGTAGCGGATGGGGAGTCAGGACAGGAATTTATTTGACATGAAGTTGGCAGTGAAAGACGTCTCGAATACATTTTTTTTTTGGTCAATGCCAAATCAACCCTTTCCTGCCCCCCTCCTCCCTCCCCTCCTCCCCTTGCAGGAGTCAGTGGGAGTCTTATCAGTCCACTTTGTCATGCCGTGGTTCCTCACTCTCTTCACTTCCCTGCCCTGCTGGGACTCTGTCCTGGCTGTCTGGGATCTCATCATTCTCCACGGCATGTACACACACACACACACACACACACACACACACACACACACACACACACACACACACACACACACACACACACACGCATGAATGTACAAGTTAGACAAACCCTGCTTCATTCAGTGGAAGGGAACTCTTTTTTTTAATTTTTTTATGGTTTAAATTTAATTATAAAATTTTTATTTTCCAAGATAATTTAACGTCTTTTTGTGTAAGTGGGGGTTGCAGAACTATTTATTGGTCAAGAAAGAAGTATTTGTTTGTATCCTTACATCCCCCGCAGTAACGCTATTCCCTAAAACATCAAACTGTATTTCCTTAACAAGTTGAAAACTGAGCGGAGGATTCATTAAAAAGCCTTTAATCAGTCACGGTTAATTCAATCATGGTAAAAAAAACCCAACAACTAATAAGCTGCCTCATGCGTGTCGGGTCCGAGGTCACATGACCCCGTATGGACCAATGAACTGTCACCCCAGTACACGGGGCAGCAGGTAAAAGACGCACGACAGGAAACGTAACGTGACGGAGTCCAAATCTAATGCAGATATTAATCCAAAAAAAATCTTAAAATCTCTTTTGAAGTGTTGATGTTACCGAAAGAGAAACGTCTCTCTGAAAGGCTCGTCTCGTCTCCGCAGGCCTGTCGGCGGCGTTTCGAGCCGCTCTCGCCGTCGTGGAGCTGCTGGAGCCTCGACTGATGGACCTGAACGACGAAGGAGCCGTGCTACCGCTGCTGCTGAGAGTACCCGTCGACGCGTGAGTCAACGATGTTTCCTCTTCAGGCCGAGCGAACACAAAAGCCGATCTTCCGATTGCACTTTTAGAAAAAAAAAAAAAAAAAAAAAGTCCAGCCACGTAACGAGCGTAGCTGTCATTAATGCCAGTAGCTTTCACCCGCGTCCTTCCTCGCCTCTTGCTGTTGCTGTGTGTCCGTCAGGCCCCGCCCCCTTCGCGAAACAGCAATACAGACAATTTCGGGCGACTTTCAGTGACGGAACGAAATGCAATATAAATCTCACTGTAATGAAAACGGGCGCTCTGGAACCGAGCGTTCCTAAGACGCGTTTTTAATTGTCCATTTTCCACATATTTTGTTGACCAACATGGGAAAGAAAAAAAAAAAAAAAAACGCCTCGAGACCCACATGCGATGAATATTGTCCCGGACCACCCCTCGTCCTGAATGTGCTGAAAGCGGCGGGTTCCCGTTGAAGAATGCGCAGCTCGGTTCTCAGAGCCGAGAACTCGGTTGTGGTTTTTTTTGTTGTTGTTTTTTTTTTGGCTCCAAAGAAAAAAAACGCAGGCGGCTCATGAATATCAATCGTCTCATCGGGAACTGGACGTGTTTTGACATCGAACGTCCCGGGAGACGAAATTAGAGCGTCATTGTTTTTTTGTTTAGTTTTTTTGCCGCTCTTGTTTTTGGACATGTTTGAATTCAACATCCTTTTTTTTTTTTTTTTTTTTTTTTGTGCTAAATTAGCTTCTTCATCGGCAGCTCACGCTGCGTTTCAGTGGGAGCCTCTCTGTGTCGCTCTCAACATGTTGGATATGAACGTCACAGGCCGACGGACATGTTTTGTTGACGTGGAGCTGTAGTTATGGCAACTCCGCATGGGGTCACTGGGTTTTTGTATACAGCCGGTTATTGTGTGTGTTTAATGTGTGTGTGTGTGTGCGTGTGTGTGTGTGTGTGTGTGTGTCAGACATGGACTCAGTGCACCGTGATTATTAAAGATCCAGCTCGTCAGATTTGTTTTAATAGATCAGCTTCTTTAAATTTCACCCTGGTTTGGTGCTTTTCGTTGTCGGTAAGTTTCTCACTGTTGTTCAATTCAATTTCATTTTCATTTTCATGGCACCAAATCACAACGCGGGTTATTTCACGGCACTTTGACACATTAAAAGTCCTTTACAGCAGAACTTTACAGATTTATACAGAGAAACCCAACAATTCAACACATAAGGAAGGAAGGGGGGGGAATAAAAACAACTCCTCTTCAAAGGGAGAAAAACCTCCAGCAGGTGGAAGGAAAAAAAAACCCCGACAAGCAGGATCAGAGGTGGGCGGAGCCATCTGCCTCGAACCTGTCGGAGTAAGAGGAGAGCAGAGAGAGAAAAGGACAGCATGGAGATCCAAAACATGAACATGTGATGAAGATGTAGAGGAGTTACATGTATTTGTGTCAAAGGCAAGTGATAAAGCCTATTACCATGAGCTGGTGGGGAGGAGGGGGGGGCTCTGCTGGCTACGCACCGCTGACTGGCAATGTTGGATTACAAAACCCGAATTATGGAGGATTATTGTGCAGGAAAAAACTCCCAACGACTGTTTTCAAACGGCTCATTTAATTTCTTCAATGCTTTATTTTGCAACAGTTCGTAGCGTCTTCTTTTCGTTTTTAAGGAGACACACGAGTGATGTTTTCTCCGTCGCGAGCGGAAGGACAATGTCACCTTTTGATCCAGGTTGCGCGCGAAACCCTCTTTTCTGGCCGTCAGGTTGAAGGTGCAGCGCTGACAAGACCCGGTTTTGTTCGGCGGGGCGGCCTGCCATCTCGTCGCACTGAGGGAGTCCCTGTTGCCCGGCTTTGGCATCGTTACGAAAGGCTTTTGGTCAGAAGTCAACGCTAAAGTGCTCTGTGCTGCGCCCCCCCCCCTCCCCGCCCACCACCACCACCACCACCACCACCACCCCCACCCCGGGCAGGGATCTCCTTACGCTGGGAAGATACTGTTGAAAGAAAGAGGGAGAGATGAATGGAGGGAAGGTGGGGGCGAGAAGAGATGGTGCTCCAAACTAAGGGGGTGGGGGGAGGCGGGGGGAGATGATCTTCAACCTCTCTTCATGTTTAAGGATCTCGGTCTCTTTATTTTTTTATTTTTTGCTCTGTGAATGGTATAAATGGGTGCGTGTCACACAGCAGCCACACAGGGGCCGATTCCGATTGACGATTGGTTGAGAGAGCCGGGGAGGGGTGGGGGGGGGGGTGGGGGGTCTCAATCCATCTAGTGCGACTGTCGGTCCACACCGTGCTGTCAGCCACCTCGGTCACCTTAGTCAGGCAGCTGTAACCATGACGACCAGCGTCACCGCTCCAAAAAAAAAAAAAAAAAAAAAGGCAGCTTCTGTTTGTCCGTCTCCAGTCCATCCGATAAGTGTCCCCCCACCCCCCAAGCAGTTTGTTGTGCTTTTTATGACGTCGATGTTGTTTCTCTCGCAGCCTAATTCACTTATCCGAACTAATTAGACGACCTTTTTCGTCTTCGTGAAACTGGAATCGCGACATTTTCAACTTTAAACTAAATGAACATGAATTGCTGTTTTCAGGAGCTCCCGAACCTTCGCCGAAACCCCTCCGCCTCGTTTACCTCCTTTCTTTTAAACTGCTTTTCCTTGTGTCTCATTCATATTATCTCCTGTCCCCAGTCCCGTCTCCCCCCCCCCCCCACCCACACTCCTACATACTCCCTATACACACTGTTCTTGGCCTATCTCTTTCTCTTTTGTTTACCCCCCCCCTTCCTTTTTGCAATAGTAAATTCCCATAGTGCCTCCTCCGCTGTGTTCTCACCCCCCCCCCACCTCCCCCACCCCCCTCCAGCTCCACTATGCCTCCTTTTCATTCATTCGTTTATCCTCATTGACACATTGACACCGTGGTTCAGCCAGAACAGTTGACACATCATTTGTTTACTTCACACTGACAAGGCTGGCTTCACTAAAGTCTCTGCTTCATTTTTTTTATTTTTTTTTCTCCCCTCTTCTCTTTCAACCATTTCAAAATGTAACAAACGTAATCAGACAGAGGATCCCTCAGCGGCTCCTTCTCGCTTGTGTCGATCATCCTTTTCACACAAAAAAACCCGCATTTTTAGATTCTCTATACTTCGCATTTAAAGTCCATGTTTGTTTGTTTTTACAGAGGTTTAGGGTTTAGGATGGTCCGGAGTCGGGGCCTTTTTTTAAAATATATATTTATTTTTTTATCAGTTTTAACATGGTGTAATGAGAAGCCACCTCTTAAACCAAACAAAGCACATATCAAAGCTTTAGCAGATCCGGCCTGTCACCGGAAACTTCACAGAAACTTTGTGGAAATCTCCCCGAAAGACACATTTGTTCACATCGTTATGTCGTTTTTGGTTTATCCTCTGAACTAAGTCATTTTGGCCCACTTGACATCCAGGTCGCTGCAGGAGGTCGTCGGCACATCGGCCGTCCCGACCATTTGGAAACCTGTCGGGTCGCCCATATCTGTGAAGATGCTTTCCGGCTCCTGAGACGAGCTGACACAAGCCCAGCCCATTTAAAAAAACTCTTACCGCTCATTATTCATCCGTCTTCTTCCCACGAGTTCACTCAATTTTGTTCTTTTTCTTTTCTTTTTTTCCCCTCCCGAGTCCTCTTATCTATCACCAGTCTGCAACCATTAGTCATTCTGTACCGGGTTGGACGGTCTCGACCCCGTCATCCATCCGCAGCTCCAGTTTCCGTGAAATTCACTTATGTGCTTTCTCTTTGCAAAATGAAAAGAAGATGGATTCCTTCTGTCGGGTCAAAAACACATCGAACCGAACGCGTAAACCGAAACACACATTCGTTCCCGATGTGGCGTAAAAGTTATTTTTAACCTGAACACATTTTGAGGTTAAATACGTTGCAGAAATCAACGAAAGGAAATGACTGTTCCAAAAAAAAAAAAAAAAAAAGTAATGCAAAATTATTAATGATCTAAAAAAAAAAAAAATGTTTTGTTTGTCGTTTCTTTTTTCTTTTCTTTTTTCCACCCTATATTTTTGAATCCTTAAGTAATCTTTCATTTCAATCAGCTTGACTTTAGCAGACAGCATATTTATTCATGTTATTTCTCAAAAACGAATGACTATGTCCTTTTTTATTCTTTTATTTTATTTTAGAGGCAGTAGAAATGATTGCAAAATAGAACCTTCGACACAGTTTTATTTATTTATTTATTTTCTATTTCTTTAATAAAAAAAAAAAAAAAATCTTTTTTTGCCCACCCACCCCAACCCCCCACACCCTTCCAATCCGCAGGGCCCGGCACGCCGTGTTGGTCCCGGCCCTGTGGAGCACCGAGGTCCAAGACTGGGAGCTGAAGTGCATGAACGGCCTGGTGCTGGACGAGAGCCGCCACGGACCCGGACCAGGCAGGTACCGCACACCTCACACCGGACGCTTGTTCCTTTAATGCAGAAGGACACTCGGGACCGCTCCGCAAACCAGTTGCTCAAACTCTGGTAACTCACTCACTTAAACCTTCAGTGGCACAATATGCTGATCTTGTTACAGCAACACACACACACACACACACACACACACACACACACACACACACACACACACACACACACACACACACTTTTGTGCTCCCGTCTCAATGCCAGTGTAGACGGTGGTTGGTCCTTAGGGGAAGACATCTCCAGTTTGTTCCCGAGAACAGTCTCACTAAAGAGGGGGAAACAGTCTCCCCTTGTTCACCTCCATCACTGATTGTCTCCTGCTTTTTCAACATGATAAATGTCGAAAAGTTTTTTGGGTTTTTTTTTTCTACGCCGTCCTTTCTTGTCAGTTTCTTTCTTTCGCTGATTTCGCTCAAAGGATCGCAGTCAGAGTTGGATTTCTTGCAGAGTACGTTTTCGCATGAAAGGGAACTGGTCGCGGCGCGAGAAAATGCGAACTGAGAGAACACGAGGAAGTCAGAAATATGACTTGGCACAAAAGACGGGTGGCGTACGAACGCAACTTCGTGATGAAGAATAAATACAAAAATACGTAAGAGCCAGTTAAAACAGTAATTTTACTTCTACGTACATTTTCAAATTGTTGAATTTCATCTGGCTTAATAGTGACACATGGTCCTTCAAGAAGCTGCTTTTACTGTTGTGTGTGTGTGTGTGTGTGTGTGTGTGTGTGTGTGTGTGTGTGTGTGTGTGTGTGTGTGTGTGTGTGTGTGTGTGTGTGTGTGTGTGTGTGTGTGCGCGTGTGTGTGCGTGTGTGTGCGTATGCGTGCCGAGCCCTGACAAATCAAAGGAGCTTTTTACCTTTTGAAGGTTGTTCAGATATCACCTCCGTGAGATCTGGAAGCCCCTCGCCACCGGAGTGTGTCATCTTCAACAAAAGACAGACAGACACATTGGAATGTGAACCTCATGTGTGTGTGTGTGTGTGTGTGTGTGTGTGTGTGTGTGTGTGTGTGTGTGTGTGTGTGTGTGTGTGTGTGTGTGTGTGTGTGTGTGTGTGTGTGTGTGTGTGTGTGTGTAGTGGATCCTGACGTGCTCAGAAGAAAGGCTAAGTGATGAGTCACATGTTGGTGGCTGCAGGGCTGTATTTGTCAATGCAGCTGGGAATGCAGAAAGAAGAAGGGCGAGTGTGTGTGTGTGTGTGTGTGTGTGTGTGTGTGTGTGTGTGTGTGTGTGTGTGTGTGTGTGTGTGTGTGTGTGTGTGTGTGTGTGTGTGTGTGTGTGTGTGTGTGTGTGTGTGTGTGTGTTGTGAGAGAGAAAAAGAGAGTGTGCGCGTTAAATAATTAGTCGTGGAGTATTCACAAAAATCTCCAGAGAGTTTGAGAAGTTTCCTTTTATGGGCGTAACTGGAAGCTACAAAAGACATGTTTTATAGTGGGGATAATCCATCACCTGGTGTTTGTGTGTGAGCTCACCTGTGCGTGTGTGCGCAAGAGAGAGTGTGTTTGTGTGTGTGTGTGAGTCAGGATGAGTCATCCTTATTTGCTGTGCTGTCAGACCGTCTAGCAAGGGGGAGAAAAAAAACAAAACGAGCCGATTCACTCGCTCTCTCCGTTACCGACACCGACCGTCTTCCCAAAAAAAACATTCTGTTTATAAGGCACTAAAGAGATGTAAAAAAAAAACCAACTAACTTGAATTCGTTGTATTTGCTTACGTACTAGGACGTCGATATCATCGCTGATTGTCTTTTCAACTCAACTTTCAACTTCCTTCACGTCGGAGCAACATACGCACGTTAAAAAAAAGATCCCAAACAAACAAACACAACAATAAGATGAGAAATGAGGTAAAACCTGTAAAAACAAAATGGAGGTGAAATAAAATGAAGAAAAACAACGTCGTGAGAATCAATAATTAAAATTCAGGAAAGTAATAAAGAACAACAACAACAAAAAACACAAAACTATAATTTTAAATGTAAAATCAGGACGATACACATCACTAGAAAGCCAGATTAAAAAGATACGTCTTTAGTTTTCTTTTAAGTACATTGCAAACCTGTACTTTAGTACAAGCGACTTTCGTTCTTCCTTATTTCCCTTTTTTTTGTTGTTTTTTTGTTTTTTTTAAACCAACACCTGGTCGTAATGCATTACTCAGTAATGCGGCGAAAAGCAGCCCGCCGGCCGCCATTAAATAACGGGAAGAAGAAAAACACGCACCGCGTTCAGGGGTTTGCGGAGCTTTGCAGGTAAAAAGCCATTCTTATTATTATTTAAAAAAAAAAAAAATCTAATAGTTCGGAGCGAGTTTTGAAAAAGTAGTTTCGCTTGAAATGCACCTTGATGGAGCTACAAGTGGCAAAAAAATAAATAAATAAAAGTCCTCGTGTGCTGCATTGCTGCTACTGAGGTTGTCTTAGGTGTCGAATTAAGTCGTCGCGTGGAGTGTTTCAAGCTGTGACGGTAGAACTGTGAGTCTCTAGGGGCGGGGGGGGAGGTGTGTGTGTGTGTGTGTGTGTGTGTGTGTGTGTGTGTGTGTGTGTGTGTGTGTGTGTGTGTGTGTGTGTGTTTTTGGGGGGGGTGGTCCAACAGCATGCTGAGTCAGCATTAAAGTGACTTCAGATTGTGCCGAGTCAGGCGGAGAAACGCAGCGTGACACGCAGACGTGTCCTTCCGTCCTCCTCAACAATCACCTGCCGATTGTACTCCTGCTTTATTTAATCTTCCCCCCTCCGTGACCTCCTCCTCCTCCTCCTCCTCCCCCCTCCCCGCTCCCAACGTTACTCTCGCTCCTTTACACTTTTTTTTTCTTCTCACCTTATCTCCCTCTTCAGCTCGCCCTCCCCACTCCTTCCCCCCTCCTCCCCCCCTTCATTCCCTTGCAGTGCGATTATTCCATTTCTTCTCCTGCGCTCATACATCTTCTTTTTTTATTTATTATATATATATATATTTTTTTGTTGTTGTTTTTTCCCCCCCGTGACTCCCCTGGTGTAGTAGCAGATGCCAAAGCCCTGTACTCCTCAGCAGGGCTCTCACGACACCGACACCGCTTTCCTTCCTGTCCGCCTGCTGCTCGAAGCCTCAGCGCGGTGACTCAGCATTCGTTTCGGCCCCGAACGACCTCCTGCAGCCCAGTGCTGCATAACCTGCATAGGTTGTTTCTTTTCTTCTTTTTTTTTTACTTTACGATCGCTACGTATCGTGTGCGTGCATTTCATGACAGGATGTTTTTTTGTTTTTTTTTGCCGTGTCATTTATTGATACACCGGACCGGCCCGATCACCAAGGTAACCGGTTATGAATGAGTTGTCAATTAAACATTTACAGAGAGTAAACAGTTTCAGAGTATAATTGTTTTTATTTACGATATTTATTTAAGCCAACTGCATTAACTTTGAAGCATCTTACAATCTTCCTACAAGTGAATAATCAAAAAATGTTTGTTTTTTTTGTGTGTGTTTTTTTTTAATCAAAGACAGACACTTATGTGCATGTTGTGGACACTTGTAAATGCGACTGTGAAAGTCACCTCGAAAATATCCAGAGCCGGATAACTGCATCAGTCCTGTAAACTGCAGCAGGTGCACAAATTAGATATATATATATGTATGTATGTATATATATGTGTATGTATATATATATATATATCATGTATATCATGTATGTATTACAAGAACTGGCTATCAGCTACTTTTAGTTGTTTTTTTTACTAAAAATAACATTTGCCTTTATTGATAACTCTTTTTTTTTTTTTCTTTTTTTACAGTGTAGACATTTTACTCGACGCGGATCTAATTAACCTTTCCCGACCCCGAAAAATATGTCAGTCATATTCGGTTTAACCCAAGTTTTGGCAGAGATTCTCGTTTCGCATTTAGCGTTTTTCGCCGGCCGCGCCACGTCAATGCGTTTCCTGACTCTTCCATTCAGTCAACTCGTTGTCCATCTGTTCTCTAAATCTCTCGTTTTATCCCCCTCGTTCACACCATTTTTGACCTCCGTGTCCATCTGCTTATTTTGGCTCCCGCAAACTCCCTCCAGTAGTTTATGTATATTTATCTGTGTGTGTGTGTGTGTGTGTGTGTGTGTGTGTGTGTGTGTGTGTGTGTGTGTGTGTGTGTGTGTGTGTGTGTGTGTGTGTGTGTGTGTGTGTGTGTGTGTGACAGCAATGCATCACAATCCCCTTAGTGAAAACAGTGACAGCATCGTTCTCTCTCTCTCTTTCTCTTTGTCTCTCGGCCTCCTCGGTTTATGATGAATGATTCAGGGACAGAAACACAAACTTAAGAGTCTTACATCTTTAATGCGTTTGCTTTCGTTCCTATTTTCAGAGAAGCATGAAAAACAGAGAGAAGGCGATACCAGAATTTCTGCCTCGCTCGCAACTCGCGGGGGAAAAAAGATGCTCCGAGGGTCGAGGGGATTTTGATACGAAGCAATTAGTCTGCGTCGGACGACAAAATAAACAGCTTCGAATTCTAAACAAAGAAACCGATTACGAGAGAGGGTCATGAAAGGTGTTTGGAGAAGTCCGAATGTGGAGTTTATGACCTGGCAGTTTTACCGTTGGTCCTTCGAGGGGGTTACGAACTCACCGAGGTCGAAGGTCAGGGTATCAAAAACAAGACGCAGCTTTCTGCTCATTATCAGGCCGGACAGCGTTTCCTCTACGCGTCACAGAAAAGTGTATTTTGGATTTATTTGCGACTTGCAACCAGAGCAACTCGACCTTAATGTATCACCTAATAATGATAATAATAATAATCAACTTTATTTGGACAGCACCTTTCATACAGAGAATACAGCTCAAAGTGCTTTATAGGGGAAATTAAAGACATAAGACAGGGTAATCCTGGTGATGAGACAAGTTAACAATAAATGGGATAAAAACACTTAATAAAATAAATCAAAATAGGAAAACGGATAAAAGAAAAACTTTCATAAAAGTAAAGTATTGAATAAAACCGTGATGGCAAAAAAGACAAACATGATTTAAAAGCAAGTTCATAGAAGTTAGTCTCGAGATGATTCTTAAAAATTTCCGAACGAAAAAAAAAATCGCTGATCTTTCTATAGGTCATTTTTTTGAACCATAAAAGAAAGTTCGGGTTTTTAGAAAAATATCTTGGTCATCTTTATTGGTCTTTGGTAGTTTGAGGGCCGCCGTGGCCGCTTGGACTGCGTCTATTAGTCACCACAAGAATGTCACCTTTTCTAACCTCCGTGGGGCACTTAGCCTACCTATGACCTTCTTAGGTTGGGCCCGCTAAGTCGCTGTGAGGGGTTCGTTGTAATCCCCACCCCCCCCCCACCCCCCAATTGGTTTTCTGCTAGTCGAAGCGGAAGGCCAGCCTGCTCGATCGGCCCCCCGAGGCCGCCTCGCTCCCGTTGGACATCTGGCTTTGCTCGCGAGCAGAACCCCTGCCTTCTAATTTGGTCGCGTACCTGAGAACGAGCGTGAAGGTGACCTTTAACATTTTCTATATATCTTTTTTTTTTTTTTTTTTTTTTTGTCACTCTGCGTAACCTGGAATTTCCAGGCAGAGAGAGAAGGTCAGGTCCTGTCCTGTGGGAGAGGGGGGGGCGGTCATGACTCTTAGCTTGTTTTTGTACTGCACTCTTAACAGTAACGGATATTTTTACTGAGGGCTTTAGTTCAACTCCAAGTTGACCAGTAGGTTGCAGGAAGCGGGCCGACGTCCTCGAGGCTTGTTTTGATACAACTTTATGTCCCGTATTTATAAACTAGTTATGTTTCAATCGTTTTTTTTTTAATTTTTTTATCTCAGTTTTAGATTTGTCATCTTTGCTACTCGACCGTTTCTTATGAACTGATGAATTTACAGTGTTTTTTTCCGTTCATACATTGTGATATTCGTTTCAAACTAAAAGCCCTTTAGTTTTATACGCCGTCCAGCCATATACGACGTTTCGTAGCTTCCGGGTCTGAAAAATGAGGCCGATGCAGAAGCGCCTTCAGCTGCAATACCACCGAGTGCCACCAGTGGTTGGATGGAAAAAGCCTCCGGCTCCATAGACTCCCATTCAACTGGTCTCATAAACTTCACAGTCAATAAAATTTGTCCACGAGTTATCGCGGTGTTGTTAGCTGAAGTCGCTCCTTCTTGTTTGTTTTCTGGCGGTCCGTCTGAAAATAATCCCGTCATTAATTTGATAATAAGCTTAAAAAAAAAAAACACAAAAAAAAGTGTTTTTGGGGGTGTGTCTTTGCGATTGACAGCCCTGTGGTGCAGTTACAGCTGTCGGTGGTATCGCCGGGTTTCCAATCAATTCGAGTCAGAATCCCTCGCTCGTTTGTTTTTGGTGTAGATTAGCAGTTATCAAGAAGTAAAAAGAAAAACACAAAATAGGGACTTCATCACGGCTGAATTTCCTCACTAAGAGACAAGAAAGGTTTGAATGTCCTCCATCCTCCCGTTAACTTTTCTTTTTTTTTTTTTTTTTTTTTTGCATGTGGTCCTTAATTAGCTCAAAATCACGATGGGTATTAATTATTTGTGATCTATGTATAAACGTGTTAGAGGATGGGATTAGAAGCCGCAGGTGAGAGAGGAGGAAAGAAGACGGGAGCTAATTCTTTTAAAGGAAAGGAAAGTTTCGCTGGCTCAGATCCAGTTAAGTCCCTGAATGCTTTCCTCCGGTGGTTTAGACCCTGAAGGGTTTTTCCAGTGTGTGTTTGTGTTTGTGTGTATTTGTGTGTGTGTGTGTGTGTGTGTGTGTGTGTGTGTGTGTGTGTGTGTGTGTGTGTGTGTGTGTGTGTGTGTGTGTGTGTGTGTGTGTGTGTGTGTGCGGGCGTGCCACCCCGTGGAGCGCCGGTGGCTATCCCGCGGTATATGTGCATTGCTATATAATTGAGGTAAAAGGAGAAGCCGACTGTGTTTGCGTCTGAGCCAGCGAGCGAGTGGGAAAGATCCGCCGTCTCATGCGCTCACGCATGCGAATAAAAGCATCTTTATTTATGGTTTTGAACTGGAACTCGGCTCCCAGACTCGAGCAAAGGGGGCGGGGGGGTGGCGCCATCTTAAAAAATTAATGAATTGTCTTAATTATGTTTACTTCTGTTAAAATCTGGGACATCATTTGTTAAAGAGGTTCTGATGATTTGCATACACTTGAAATTTGGGTCATCTTTTTACTTCCCGAACGAGGCGAAAAAGAAGTTTCTTTACTGCACTTTTAAAAAAAAAATTTTTTTTTATATAAAATATGGAAACAAACGAAGGTGAGCAAAGACAGGAAAGTGGTCGGTGAAGTGGGCTGCGGGCGGACGCGACGTTTGAGAATTCTTGGTTTGACGTTTAAAGAGAAATGTCGGGTCCTTGTCTTTAGCATCGCACGCAAACACACCAAGAAGTTACAGGGAAGACCTGACGGCCGATCGCAGATGACTTCAGTCGCCTGTGTTTTAGCCGCCGTCCCGAAGTGACACAATGAAATATTATACTTGTGGAGTTTAAATTAGAGGCCCTAAACTCTGTTCAGATGATTATGTAGTTACAGTCGGTCCCTGCGGGAAAATCGCCGTCGCAGTGATCAGCGCGAATTCAAGCAAACTCCGAAAACGAACCGCGATTTTTCTGAAGCTGCGTATTCCTGCATAAACAAAGTTAAAATAAAAGTTAATAAGTAACTTCTCATTTGCGATCGGAAAAGTTTGGCTCCTGTTTTCTCATCGCCAAATAAAAGCCCGAGCACCGGAGGACAGCGGAACAAGCGGTAAAACCGAAAGTGACGGGGTTTTGCGGGAAAAGCGGCCTTCCCTTCAATTACCTGCTGTTTTTTTTCCTAAAACCGATAAAACGATGCCCCACGCCGACATTTCGCCCGCCCCGTCTTGTGTTATGTGTTACTTATTGCTCGTGTACACCCCCTACCCCCCACCCCATCCCGGCCTCTGGAGTACTTGTCGGACCTTTGGCCTCTGGGAATGAACTTTGACCTTGCAGCAGGCTTTAAGGCGCATTGAATTGTGTTAGGGGTCAAACCCCAGAGGTCAGTGGGCGATCGGGGGCGAACGCTCTCCTCCATTATGCTATTCTCCTCCGTGACGTCCCTCCATCGCCGTCCTATATTCTGTCTTTTAATTCATTTCTTTTCTGCGGTCCACCAGGCACCTCTTTGTCTGTGTTTTTTTTTTTTTTTCTTTTCCTCCACTTCTTAAATTTCTCTGTACGAATTTCCTGATTGTGCAAATCAGGCCGTTATTATTGGAAGTTTATAATCCTTAAGATTTCCGTCGTGGTTGGTTTTGGGACCATTTTCGGAACAGGAAGTGCGGTTTACAAGTCCAACAATTCTCTTGGCTACAAATACTCCTCGACTGGCTAGTTTATGAGAAGTACTGGCGGACTAGCGAACTCATCGTGATTTAATAATGCCTTCTTTAACGAGGCCACAGCGCGAGCTGCTCGTTGAATTCGGAGGGGGTTTTTTTAGCCTGCAGCTCTTCATCTAACGACTCCTTCTTTGTTCCGTTGCTGCTTGCAATATTTAAAAGTGGCCTGTTTTCCAAAAAGAGAGCCGTTTGTCTGATGCGTTTGGTTGTTGCAAACCTCGCTGACGAATGAACCGCGGCTCCTTTTGACTGCGTGACAATAAATAGCACCCAAGATCTCTCCGACCGTCTCTTGTCCTGCCCAGTGGTTTCTACTTTGGCAGTAAATGTGTTGGAAGAGCCGATTGTGAAAGAAACCTCTGGTTGTAACGGTACCTTCGTTAACACCGTTAAAAGTTGAGGCTGATTTCAGTGAGGAAAAGCTGGGCGAAGAACAGATTCGGCATCGTTTCCTGTGAATTTATGTCTGAATTTAATATGAATCTGGCATAAAAACTATTTTCGAGATGTGTAATTACTGAATGTAAATAGAACGGATGGCGCTTGTTTTATAAAAATCTTGACCATAACTAGCATCAGAAACATTGACTGAAAATATTATCGTAACTTCCGGGTATGAAAAATGAGGCCGAAGCGAAAGTGCCCTTAAGCTGCAATACCACCGAGTGCCACTAGAGGTCGGCTCCAAAAAGCCTACCGTCTCCATAGACTCCCATTTAACTTGTCCCATTTCAGATTTACTAGCTAAAGTAGCTCCTTACTAGTTTTCTGGAGGTCCATCTGAAAATAATCCCGTCATTAATTAAAAATTAAGTCTCAAAAAGATTTGTTTTTGGGGGGCGTGGGGGGCGTGGCTGTTTGATTGACAGGCCTGTGGTGCAGGCAGGTTACGGCTATCGGCGGGCGGGACGTAATGTCGCCGGGGTTTCCAATCAGATAAGTCAGGTCCACCGGCAGCTCCTCCCCCCACCTCGTCCAAATATGGTCACTTCCTGCTCCAAACCGCCCCGAACCAGCAAAGATGGCGCCGGACAAAATCCGAACTCGAGGCTTCGTAACGGCCGGGTCAGATAGCTGATGACATTTTTCTCCGTACTTCATGTCATTTTAATTCTTTTTCGATATCAAACAGTATGAATTCAGGCCGTACTGACACGTGATTGACTTCAATTTGTATTCCTAACTTAATGCCCCCTTTTTCTGTTCTTCCCCTCCCAGCTCTCCTTCTCTTCCTCATGTTGCCTTCATCCCACCCCTGGTTTTTTTCTTCTTTGTTTTTTCTATCCTCCCTCCTTCCCACACTCCCTCCCTGCTCCTTCCATTCTTCTCCCCGTCGCCCCGTCGTGGCCTCCACACTCTCTAAGCCATCGATTTACCAACACCCTAAACAGACTCTTTTTGTATTTATTTCTTTAAGCTTTTGCGTGCATTTAGCAAAAGAATCTTTGCTTGTGTTTTTTGTTTTGTTTTTGTTTTTCTGATCGTCATCGGACACGTATCGACCTCCGTGCGTATTCACAAACCACCGACGAATACCACAAATCCTCGGGGAGCCTTTTCCTGTCTGCCGGCACGCAAAGCAGAAAAACGGCAAAACAAACCGCGAGATAAAATGATCTATTGTCTGCTTTTCTGATTAATGAGGACACGAGAAATGAGATGTTGATCCTCTTGGGTTTTGAAGCATTATTACAAATCCAGACTCGTGGGTGTAACTTTTCAAAAAAACATAATTCTGCTTGTTAGCGTTCGCTCTCAACGACCGCCCGAGGACATGGATGTTTTCAACCAGTTTGAACAAAAACAAAAACAAAACAAAACAAAAAAAATCGTTTTGAATTCTGATAATAATGAGCGATGATGGAGAAGGGAGGGGCGGATCAGATCTTATGAACACCTGTTGGATTCCATTGGACTAAGAGCTGAGAGACGGGAATTAGGCAGGTTGACAAGCTGCTTTGGTTTTGATGACTTTATATTCAGCTGTACAAAGATATCAGCTACTGACAATGTTAGAAGTCATATTTCTTTCATGCAACCCACGTTTCCAAAAAAAAAAAAAATCAACGTATCAAAAAAAAAGTGCTTATTTTGAATTTGATGCCAACAACACGTTTCCAAAAAAAAAAAAAAAAAAAAAATTATATTTTAATGAGACAATTTATCACAGTTACTTATTATATAAATATTGAAGTCTTCCATTTTAATTGGAATATTCTTTTCTATCTTTTTAAAAAAATTTTTTTTATCAAAAAACAGCCTGTGCAATCGTTAAGAATGTTCTTTCTATAACTGATGTCATTTTTCTGTGTGTGTGTGTGTGTGTGTGTGTGTGTGTGTGTGTGTGTGTGTGTGTGCGTGTGTGTGTGTGTGTGCGTGTGTATTTTGCGTCACACTGTACTTCTTGGCTGCGTCCCGTCCCACCGCTGTATTCGCTGAATGTTTTTCTTTCTTTAACCTCTTTATCTACTTTCCTCCATCTGCTTACCTTTCTCTGGCCTAATCGTAAATCTGTTTTTTAAATTTTTTTTTTTTTTTACTTCGATCGTCTACTCAGAAAAAAACATCCAAACACGTGTACGTGAAACATAAAAATGTTTCAAGTCCTCGTGTTTCTGAAACCGGTTCTATCGATCGGAGAAATTCTGACAACAAACCCCCGAGAAGAGAAAGATCGAGGTCCTAAAAATACAGAGTCAGCACAAAGTCATCTTTTTTGCTGCAGTGATTGAGGAGTGTGTATTTTTCTCTTTTTAAGTGGACCGCGGCCTCTTTGTGGAAATCCCCCTTCTTCACTCATAATCTCCGACTTCAGTTTATCTCGGCCTTCATTTTGTCTTTATCCTTCCTACCATTCAGTCTTTCTTTTTTTTCATCATTCTTTGTCAGCACAGTCTAAATAAATCCCCCTTTGTAGGTAATTGTAATATCAGCTGGCACCGTCTTAACACAAGCCTGAAGCAAATGTAGTACGCGGTTCATTCACACCGTGCTTATCAAATACGCCAAAAAAATGCACGTTTGTTCTCCATTGTGAGTCCTCTTATTCAATCTCTGAGTTTTTTTGGAGGGGAAATTCAGAAGAAGGCTGCTGAGGGCTTTAAAGTGTAAATAACTTGGATGTTTTGTGATGAGCTCGACCGATAGTGAAGTGACGACGTGTCTGTTAGTGGATAGTCCAACTGAAAGAAAAAGAAATGCTTTGTTGGGTGTAACCCAGCGCCTAGTCGTGCTTACTTACCTGCAAGGTTTAAGTTGTAGGGAAAAAAAAAAAAGGCATTTTATGGTATTTAACATGTATTTTTACGGTGATATATATTTTTAGCAAAACTTCAAAAATCACAACATACAAAAAAAGCCAGTACTGATCGTTGATTGGCTACGTTGCTGTTTGAGGGTGTCATAAATAATAAATATGGCATGTGTGTGTGTGTGTTGTTTTTCTAATCTTTTTTTTTTTTTTAAAACCACATTTGTTCTTTAATTTTTCCACGTTATCAGCATTTTTCTGTTTCTCTTTTGCTCTTTTTACATATTTTGTTGGTCCTCTTTCCTGGCCCTATTATTGTTTTTCTTCGTGGTCTTTTATGTAATCTTTCTTCTTTCCCCCCTCTGTGCGTCTTTTTTTTTTTTTTTTTTTCCAGTGGTTAAAGGTTAAACACTCCTTCTTTGTGGTCTTACTGAACAATGAGGCAGAGGAAGGGACGGGATGATGGCGGTTGATCAGTCATCCACCGTAGGCTAAAATAACAAATAACTTCACGAGGCCTTACTGTCGCCGCGCGTTTCGCTACGGTGAAAGAGATTAGATTAGTTGGTAAACTGTCACAAATGGCCGACACCGCCTCAGACATGTTTCTGCCCGGGCGGTAACATAATTCACCGTCGACGTGGTTCGAGTTCATCACCCCCTAGTTTTTTTGTTTTTGTTTTTGGTCATTGACTTGGTGAACCGTCGTGCCCGTTCAAAATATTGATTTGTTTGTGTTTGAGAAAGGTGTCTTAACTTTAATTCAAAGCAGTAGATGCTGAATCGATTTTTATTTCTGGCCACTAGGTGGCAGGCGAACGAGCTGTGAAAAGAAGTTTGATATAAGAATCACCGTAAAAAGTCAGCGAAGTTTGTCGAAAGAGGAAAAACAGCGAAAGGCGTGAGCAGAGAGTTGCTTATTAACGCATCCGGAGGGAAGATTTATCTGTCGTGTTTTCGAGTCGCAGGAAGAAGTACCCGTTGTTGGAAAGTGGGTGGGGCCAAACACCAAAACAAGTAGCTGAAAAACACTAAAAACCCTCCACAGAGCTGAATTAAAACCACGTTTAATAATTTATCGGTACTACTGTACAAAGGTGTTAATTAGAGCAACTTAAAGAGTGTATTGTCTGTCTACAATTTATGCAAACATTTAGTAGAGAAATAGAGCTAAGAATCGTGAAACAAAAAATTTGCATATTTTACTGTGTGCCAAATAAAACGATTTTTGTCATGTCAGATTTTATTTTTGATACTGATTTAGCTGCTGTGACCTTTCGCTTGGCGCGGCTTCTTAACTTAGACGTGTGGTTAGCTGGCAGAGTGTACGAGTCCTACAACACACCGATAAGCAAGCCGCAGTAAATGTAGCATGTCCAGCCGTGACATTTATGTTTTGTTTGGTTTTTTTTTTCTTTAATAAAACAGATGTCAGAAAGTCATATGGAGGTTTGTTGACCCAACGTCTAATTTCACCTTTCTATGGCAGCACAGTACTCACTCAGACTCCGATAATTGGCGACCCGTTTGGCCTTTTTTTTTTTTTTTTTCCCTCCATAAGTGTTCTTTTTTTTGTTTGTTTTGTTTTTTGAGCTCCTACTGGTTGCGAAACAAATCTGATTCCAATCTTTGTAACCTGAGCTCGGCGGGACGGAGCCTCTATAATGTTTATTACTCTGACAAACGCTGGAAAATGTTAGCGCTTGCTGTCATTTGGCCCTTGTGGTCATTTGTTTTGTTTTTTTTCTAATCTTTGAGAACTGCCGGCTAACATTGTTTTATTTTCTCCCCGTGAAACCTCTTGTTTTTCCAGCTTGTCTCTTGCTGAAATTGAACCCATTTCCATGTAACGTACAGTAAACTGTCAACCCATCGGCGTGTGGGCGAGCGGAGAGTGTCTCGTTTTACACACATCTGCGAATGCAACCCATGTCCCATTTGCTCTTTTTGTTTTTCACAGTTGCCCGGTTGTTTGAGGTAAAGTGTGAGTGGAAATCTTTTCAGTTTGTCTTCCTGCGTTTTCTTCCCCTCAAGACGTTTTCCGTGTCCATTACTTTACCCCCTCCTCCTGCTCCTTCGTAAATGATCGGCACTTCAAAAAGCTGCCGTCGAGCGTTGTCGGGATCTGCTGACCCCGGGGTTTTTTTTTTTAAGATAAGCGCTTATTCAACTCGAGCTTACAAGTGTTTGCTGCCCCCGCCGCCTCCCAGGAGGGGGCGAAACGCTTCAACCGCACCAAAAAAACACAACCTTCAAAAGGTTTGCGTGTCATCAGCATTAATTCCTGGACAGTGAGGAATCAGCAGAGTACTCTGACATCTGAAACTGACTTTGAGAGTGCGAGGCAGAGAGAGAGAGAGAGAGAGAGTGAGCGGTAAAAAAAAAAGCACACCGTCATTCATACCTTCTCATTATAACCCTGAGTCATTGAGGAAGCCTGGAGCTGATCTCAGCGACGTTTCCAACTGGTTTTCTTTCTTTTTTTTTTCTTGCGTGCGAGATGCGATTCTCAGCGCAACGTTTTCAATAGAAACGGCTCCCGGTTTGACCTCGTTGCTCTGTTTGTGTTGTGAAATCTGCCTTTGCATATATTCGCTGTTCAAATTACAGGTCAGGCTGTCGAACAAAAGCTGGACCCCCCCGAACCCTCTTCAAACGTGAACCGTGCCGTATGCGAGCGGCGTGTCGACGTACTGTGTGAGCGGATGTCTTCTGACACGTTGGAACGGGTGTTTTTTGCGGGGGGGGTATCTTGAAGTCGATCACGTGGGACGTCGGTCGTCTTATTTTGAGTTCAGATATGATTTTAAATATGAAGGTAGTTCGAAAGGGGAATTTGGAGTTTTACATTGATTGGAAATACAGCACAGGTTGTTTTTTTTTTTTGTTTTTTTTGGGCTTTCAGTTAATGAGAGTCCTTGTATTATATTCAATGAGTCAACTATTTTATTGATTGATTGATTATCTAAGTCCTTTTTTTGTACAAAAATTTCACAAATCTGATGTTTTTGAGCTTTTCAAATGACAGATTTATTAGCTTTTTAATCAATAACTAAAAACAAACAAAATCATTCATTGCAGCCCTAGATTAGATCATACCTATATATATATTTTCTTTAATAAACGAAGCTAAGAGTAGAGTGAGGTACTGCACTTTTTACCTGTAACACAGCCTGGTCGTGACTAAACAGACATGTTAATACCACGTATGAAAAGGGCCACTTTTCTAATCATTTGTATCATCGAGTAGTTTGGAGTTTTTAAACAAACGTGGAGCCGTTAGCAGAAAGTGATGGTGGATTGCCGCCTGTCGCCACTTTTTCCGTTCCATTTAAAAACTATTTTTGGAGCTAATTTACAGCGTATGAATCTCCTGACCACTACTACGTGGTGTATTGTTCAAGGCTCTGCCACCGTGTCTTCAGCCCTGTCATTACCATATTAGATTAGTGTGTGTGTGTGTGTGTGTGTGTGTGTGTGTGTGTGTGTTTTGTCGTCTGTCATTATAGCATTAGTCTAAACCTTTATTTTGGCATCCATTTGGGTATAGTGTGGCTGAGTTCTCTTCGTTGGTACACTTATTTGATTGTCGGACAGATGTCGGAGGTAAGCCTGTGATATGTTGCTCTGTTAATGATTCCAAGGACGGCATTAGGACTAAGCTCTCACTCTGGTTAGTTTTTTGTCTATTTGGCTCATAGTATAAAATTTTTTTAAAAAATACATCAAAATTGTGTTGTTTTTAAATAAAAAAATAAAAACAAGATACGTGTTTTGCCCTTCTACTTCACTGAGCAGTGCTACTCAGACAAGTGCTTACACTTGAGGCAGAACAACTTGTACTACAAGAACCTGTTTCTTTTTAATGGTCGGTTAAAGGTCCTGGTAGTTATGTGACGGTGCTAATAATTAAGGCAGAACAGGATCCAAGTACTAAATCATTTGAGGCATTTTGATGATCTGTCAATTTCCATTAAATCATAATGAGGTTAATTCACTTGTGTTTCTTAACCCATGACATTTTGCCACGTCAAAATATCTCTGTAATCGACCTGTCAGCCTCCCAGTAAGCCATATTATTTAATTGCGAGTTAACGTGCGAGTGTTTGGCTGAGCTCAGCTTGTGAATTTTAAAACGATGTCAGATTTTGAAATGTGCTTGTATCACACGTTTTTTTTTTTTTTTTTAGCTCTCAAATTATGACCACACTCAAATCACAAAATAGGTTGAAAAAAAAATAGATAAATCTTTTATGTCCTGCACCGAGGACTGCGAGAGTAGAAAGATTACCTTTCAAGTGGAAGCTGTTGGCATCACTCATAACTGTCACAGTAAATTTAAGATGTCATAAACCGGTTTTAGACTCGACGTACAAGAGCGAATTTTTATGTGAAGGGTTTATGCGAGTTCATCGGGAAAAATGAACAGTAGCACATAATCCTACAATACAGCCAACAAGAAAGTTAAACACTCAGGTTAAGAAGTTTAGCTTTTTTTCAAAATGCATACATTTTTTTATTTTTATTAAAGTCCTCGTCGAGTGTAGTGATGCGTTCAAGAGCAACTGGGACGTGGGAAAGTTATGACCTCCAAGTGGGAGAATATGCCTGAATACCTGAAAAACTAACATTTTTGCTAATGCTCTCAACTAGGAAGTGGGGGGACCTTCACCAAATGGGAATTTTCCCAATTTCCGAGGTGCCCTTAAACGCAGCATAAAGTGCAGCTACCTCTGCCGTTCTCTCTGTTGGAAACGTGGCGTCTGCACTCTTTTTGTTTTTCTTACTCATTATTGATTTATTATCTCCTCTTTGTGGGTCTACTTAACACGACTCCTTCACGTTGCCAGAGCTTTATTTGATTGATACAGGCAAGGGGTCACAAACTTTCCCTCGAACTCTCTGGAGAGGTCAAATATCTTGTTATCTGAGCCCGTGTTACCTTTCCAGACTGTAACTCACCCTTTTACCCAAATACGTGCCAAGATAAGATATTTACACGTGTATTTATACATAAAAGCATGTTGGTTTTGTTGTAATGAAACTCCAGAGAGGTTGGAAATACACACACAAGGCTGAGTTCCTGCAATGAATCACTCACTCATACACACAAACAGCCATTCGGGTTTTCTTATTACAACCCTGAGTCATTACAACTGAGCTCACAGATGTCAACGCATCCGTACTAGACTCTTTGTGTGTGCACGTTCGACTATTTTTGGCTCTATGAAAACATACATACAAAAAAACCCTGTTTGTTTAAGTGACATTTGCTTGGTTTTTTTGTGTTTTTATATATATATATATAAAATTTACCTAAAACATGTATTGTATTGTGTAAAAAAAAGAAAGAAATTTATGTGCTAATTTTTCTTTATCCCTAACATAATCAGTTTAAGCAAAACACGGGAACAACCACAAAGCACTAATAAAACAACAGAGCTAACAACACCAATAATTTCCTCCCTAAACAAAGTACGTTGTCAAAGTTATGCGGTGATTGTCTGATTTAAAAAAAAAAAAAAAAAAGATATATATATGTTTATTTTTAGCCAATCATCTTCGAAAAAGTCCCGTAAAGAAGCTTTCTATTTGGTCAGAGTCAACCGTGGTGATGTATTGTCGGACCAAAGAAATACTTGACTCGTTTCCCATCAAAGAGCGGATGAGCTAATGCCACATGTTCTCTTCCAGGCCGGCTCTCTGGGGTGGCGAACAGGAGGCAACGTGCCGCGACACGCCGGTGTTTTGAAGCTGGCATTCGGCTGTGGAAGGGAACCTCTCCTTAGCTGATGTCTAACAGTGATTGATATAGATCGGAGGGAAGGAGAGGGAGAGAGAGAGAGAGAGGGAGAGAGTGCCATGGGCTATAGGAGGAGGAGGAGGGTGTGTCTGGGAAATGGACTTGTTTTAACATCAAAGATAACCCCACCCGGGACTGAGCGAAGACCTCGCATTAGCCTTTGGAGACGCTCCACCTAATCATCGGCTCTTCCTGTTCGGCGGAAGCCTTGAAGCTCGTGTTAAAGTCACTGATACGCACTCTTTACAAATTAGGAGTTTGCGTCACCTCTGCCCTCCCGCCATGGCGCGAACACCCACAACCTGCGTCTCGGCCTCCCGTCGTGGGCCCGAGCGGCAACCGGCAGCGACGTCGTCACCCGTCGGTTTGTCGAACGGCCGTAACGAAGACCCGGCTTGGGAATTTTGGCCGGGGCCATCTTTGCTAGTTCGGAGCGGTTCGGAGCAGGAAGTGACCATATTTGGCCGAGCTGGGGGCGGGGGGGAGGGAGGGAGGGAGGGAGGGATCTGACTCGATCTGATTGAAACCACACATAGCTGTAACTAACTGCACCAAAGGCCTGTCAATCAAACACACGACCCCCAAAAACACGTCTTTTTTTTTGACGGGATTATTTAATTATTTAACCTAAATAACTCGTGGAGACATTTTATTGACTAGTTGAATGGGAGTCTATGGAGCCGGATGTCTTTCTTTTTGGAGCCGACCTCTAGTGGCACCCGGTGGTATTGCAGTTTAAGGCACTTCCTTATCGGGTAATTGGGATTGGGCCTTAAAAAAATGGACCACCGCCTTATCCAACGCATGCAGGTCACCGGTTAAATTCGACTGGGCAGTCACACACGTCAAAGAAAATCTTAACTGTGACAGGAGGAAAAGCTATATTTCGAGAAAAAAAAACACCCGGTTGTCGGTTGTCCCGTATTTGTCCCGTGACCGGTGGAGTTAACAAATAAACATCAAAGATAAATTTTGTCTTTCAGAACAGCGTGAAAAGCAGAAGTCGCCACCGTCCAACCGAGCCAGCGCAGGAAAAGAGAAGCAGAATGCGTCGGCACCATCCGAAGGAGGAAACGCCGCTGGGAAGGGTGAGTGTGCTTTTTATACAACATGTCTGCTTATACATTTGTAACATCTATTATTGTTTTTTTTTTTTTAATGCAGCTTCGTACATTAGTCTGCGCTACGAGGTTTTCGACCACTGTCTTGGCCTGACCGGTGAATGGTCTGAAGGGGGGAAAAAGCAGTCGGTGATACTAAATCAGTGCTGCTGGTTCAACAAAGGGCAGAGTCCTGTCTAAAATGTATGAGAAAAAAAAAACTGCCATTAAATCCTTACAAGACAATCCTCGGTAACATCTGAGCTTAACTGGATGTCGTCAGATAACTTAAAAAAAAAAATCGTCACATTAAACAAACGTCGGCTCGCTTGACCGGTTTGGTTGTAACGCATTACACGCTGAAAAAAAATCTCCAAAACACGAGTCCATCGATATCTTTTTTTTTTTTTTTTTCCAGCGGATATCTTGCGTACAACTAGACTGAGCTAGCTAAGCTTTTTTGTTGTTTGTTGTTATTGTTGTTTCTATCTGCTGTGTTTTACTCAGTTTGAGAAACGACCTCTAGAAAGCAATAAAACGGACGAGATCTCCCCTCTGTTGCTAGGGGTCGTTGCCGAGGGGCCGGCCTACTTCCTGGAGTGGTAAACATCGCGTGCGTTACTTAAGACTCTACCGACTGCGACTTGATCGTTTTCCGGTTCGTAGTCGTAACCCCCCCCCGTGCGTTGCCGCGGAAACGGAGACCGCGCTTGACAAAAGGTGGTGTATTTTGAGAGCGAATGGGGCCCCAAAATACTTTTAGAGTACATGTTTTACTTGGTCGGCGACTTGGTTGCATAAATAGATAACTCCGAGTTAATTGTTTGGATCAACTCGGTGGTCAAACTTCACAAAGTCTCGTGCCCGCGGTTAGACGGAATCGATTTCTCTCGTTCCATTGAGACGGTAGAGCGTATCGGGTTGTTGTTTTTTTTTCCTCTTCACGCACAATGCATTGTAAAAAAAAAAAAAAAACCTTCTCGCTCTCCACAAACATGAGCTTCAGGGTCCGTGACTGCGTGAGCTCGCACACAACCGCGGGACCGTACGTTGTATAAGTGAGTCTTTGTGTTCACAGCTTGCCTAAGCAGGCGGATTCTGGCCCCCCTGAGCAAATATGGTGAGCCGCTGATAACATTCATTTGTCTATAACAAGGACAAGTTCGCATACCGAAACACGCACACACACACACACACACACACACACACACACACACACACACACACACACACACACACACACACACACAGGCGTTTAGAGGCGGGGTAGGTCTGTCGTGGAATGATAACTTATTTTGAAGCTCCAAAACATGGACTGCTTACAGTATCATCACCGGGATGTCCCTGGGATTTTTGTAGCTGAGTGGTGCCCCCCCCTCCCTCCACCCACCCACACCCACACACCCTCACCCTCCCCTCCCACCAATGTCTCCCACATTTAAGCATTTTCATTTGATTTTAAATCACCTTTTCTGCTTGTATTTTCTATTTAAAAAAAAAAAAAAAAGATTTTATTCAGCTCTTTTTGGTGGAAAATCGAAAGAGAATTCGTTACAAAGCGAATTTGAGATATTGACGTACTGTGTTTTTTTTTTTTTTTTTTGCTTGCATACTCAGTCCCAGGGGCTAAAAGTGTACTGACACGGGTACTGCGCCTGGCACAGCGCTACCTTTCGGACCCGATGGGCCGACAGCGGGATCAGGAGAAAGCTCCGCAGACGCAGCCGAGGCCCAGACAGCAGAGTCCCGCCGCCGGACGCCTGCTCAGGAGTCGGACCCCGGCTTCATTAACACGAGCTCAGGTGAGACTTCACACGCAGACTTTTTGCAATATAAATAAATGAATGTAATTCTAAGCTTCAAATAGCGTAATTTCCGCGTTCAAAAATCCTTTTGGCCGCAGACTTGTTCTGTCATCTGTCTGAGGAATTATATTGAAAAACAGTTGATACTACTATGATACTGTCATATCGGCATGTTCAGTTTAAGGAGGGTTTGCGTGGCTCCTTTGTTGGTCAGGTGATTTTTTTTTTTTTCCTGGGGTCTTGCCATCAACGGGGTTGGCAGGCGACAAGCGAAACCTAAAAAATATTGTCCGGCAAATAGCCCCATTAAAAAAATGCAACTCGGCACTTTTACACTTCGGCTTTTGTGCGGACTAAAGAGATATTTTGTACGACCATTTTAATGAGTGAGATTTAAAAAGTAGGCATGTTTTTATTACTTCAGACACAGCCAAAGGTTCGCTGTTCCCTTATGTTCAGCATTTGCGCTAAGCTAATAGGCTTCTAGCCCGAGCTGCAGTTTTACTTTAGATATCAGAAGGGTATTAAAATCTTCTCATCTCATTATATGTGCACATCGATACCTCTCTGTATACAAATATGGAAGGTGGCGCTGTTGTGCACAAGATCCATCCCTTTTGTTCCGGGTTGCTGTTGATTGCTCCATAAAATTAAAGCCCTTAATGTTCATTCAGTTGAACAATATACCGTGTGTGCTTGCAGCGAGCTATTCTTTCAAATCTGCTTCTGTGCGCGTGCTGTCTTTCACATCAACTGCCCATTTTCGGAGAAGATTGCTCTCTTTAAGTGCCCCCCCCCCCCAAAAAAAACAACAAAACAACAACAACAACAACAAAAAAAGGTACAGTGTTTTCTTTTTTGCCATTTAACGTGATCGGGATCCACTTAAGAGCCAAACGGCCTGAAAGCCTGGAACAAAGAGCCGAGTGTCTGACAACCAGACTTTCAACGGCTCCATTTAAGACTCCCAACTCCTGCTGCTAAAACCAGACTGGGCAGGAAAAAAAAAAAAAAAAGGGCTCAGTGAGTTGGCATCTGATGTTAATCACTTTTGACACAACAGGGCTTATCTCTATTCTCCCTGTGTTGAGTTTTTTTTATTTATTTTTTTATATAATATTTTGGTAATAAGGTTTTTTTTTCTGAATGCTTTACCTCAAGTGGTGAACAGTAGCAGCTGCAGCACTTCAGAAAGTCAGTAATCCGGATCACTTATGCTATTTTTCTCGAGGTGATTATATGAGGGAATATTTTGGTTATTAAAATTCAGCTGTATTTGGTTTGGCGATATCATTTTTTTTTTTTTTTTTTTTTTTAACCCACATCATCGTGCCCAGCAGCTCGGATCAATTTAAAAAAAAAAAAAGAGAAAAGGCTACAGACTGGATGTAACCTTTCCCAGCTTAGGTTATGAAACTCATCACCAGCAACTAAATAGACTTCTGGAGGTAGCTGCTTTCATAAAGTCCAGCTCAGTTCAGTCCTTTGAAAATCGCCACCGCAGCTCAGTACACTGAGGATTTACAGTGTAACATTTCATGCGACCTTCGTGTCTCTCGCACACACACACACACACACACACACACACACACACACACACACACACACACACACACACACAAACAAACACAAACACAAACTGCATCTCTGATTGCCCAGGACTCACCGACATGACAGCGCTTTAGAAATGAATGTTGAAAGTTGTTGGCGATTTGGGGTGGTTTGCTCGATTGGAACATAAACAAGAAAAAGAAAAAAGAGAAGAGAGCTCAGGAAATACAAACAAGGAAGAGATAAGTAAGAAAGGGGTGTAGAATAAAAAACAAAAGAAGTACTAAGTAGATTAAATGTAAAAAAAAAAAAAAAAAAAAAAAATTTGAAAGAGTGAAAAAGCATGAAAAATGATTTCTTTTTTTCCTCTTGGTGTGATTGGCCACCCAGAATTGCAATTTCAAAGCTCTGATTTTTCCCAATTTTCTTCTACAGTTGACTCAAAATCAGTTTTGACACCATCGTCAGTGCATTCGTAGAAAATATGAGAATTGGCTCGATCTGTATTGGTAATTTGAGGAACGATGTCGAGTCTGTTGCAACACACTGAAGCGGCGACTGTCAGTCAGAAACGATTGGAGTATGTTATTGGATCGTCGCCCAGGGATTTTCTTTTTTTTTTTCTTTCTTGGGACATATCGTTACGTCAGAGCGACTGGAGTAAACATGGTGTGACAGCCCTTCGGTGTTCGGTTTTGGGTAAAGATATATTACCCCCCTCTTTCGTCTCCACGGTTAACTCGGCATGGCGTGTTCTGTCTTTCACCTGTCACCTAATGTGGCACTGTAATCAATCAATCAAGCTTTATTTGTATTGCACTTTTCATACATTTTGGAGCAGTTGAAAAGTGCCACACAGATGATTGACGGGCCAATAATAAAACGGACAGTTGTAGACAAAAAAATAAATAAATAAGATGAATTACCAACATTAAAACCAAATAAAAGGATAAAAAGACAATTTAAAAGACACTTTGAGACCAAAGCACGCAAGACGATAGCGATAATAAAAAAATTTATAGGATAGATTAAAAGCTAAAATGACAATAAGAGCGGTGAAATAGAGTGAGATTGGGACTAGAAACAAAAAAACGAGTGAAAATGAGGACAATGAAATGCATTAAATAGATAATAAATAGAGTTAAACAGAAGCGAGGATGAAACGATAAGTAAGAGCAATAAAAAGTGTGGAAACGTAACGAAAGGGGACATGAAAAGCATGAAGGAAAGAATAATATAGGAAAAATAAATAAATAAAAGAGAAACTTTCAAAGTTTTTTGTTTCTTCTTCTTTCAGATGAGATCGAGGAGGCGGAGCCAGCAGCAGAGAGGCGGAGCCCGGCAGCCGGCGGCGCAGGGCGACGTCACGAGTCCCCCCGTCGCGCCGAGAGACGCGACCGGTTGCGGGAAAACTGAAAGGTGAGGAGAAAGTTTAAACATTGAAAAAACATGACACACAGGCACTTTCCTGAATAAGTATTTTTGTTTTTATTGTTATTTACATTTGACTGAATAAGGACAAATACACCCGTGGACGACCCTCTGTGGGACTCTCAATGCAAATTCTAGCACATTCCTGTTTGTATTTTACCTGCCTGTGGCGGGACAGCATGAACGCTTGTCAATTCTCTATATAATATTGAACATGGTAATTAACTTAATTTTATTGCATCATCATCAGTCTTTTCCTCTCTTTTATACTCCCTTTCTTTTCTATAGTTTGCCCGAATTCACATGATAGTCTCTCACTCAAGTAGTACAGATCTTTTAATTTCCCCTTAATATTTCCCTTGCAGCAAATTTGAGATGTAAATTAGTCTTTGGATTTGCACGATTAAGTAACAAATTTGGATCTGAGATTATTGTTTTGTCCTGAAGGTTTTTCTGTCCCTGTGTTTGAGACATTTTTATAGCCAGATGTGGACAAACCTTCGTTTTATTGGGCTTATTTAAATAAACCTTTCTGTCAACTTTGGGGGAATGTTGCTGCGAGCGAATGTAAGAGATTTAAGAGGACAAATTTAACTTGCACATACATGAAAGAAAAAAAAAAAAACAACAGAAAGTACGGTCTGACAAATGAGGCCGACGCGGAAGTGCCTTAAGCTGCAATACCGCCGAGTGCCACTAGAGGTCGGCTCCAAAAAGTCTTCGGCTCCATAGACTCCCATTCAACTTCTATAAAATTGTAAGTCCATAAAATTTCTCCAAGAGTTATCTCGGTGTTGTAAGCTTAATTTTGCTCCTTTTTACAAATGTTCTGGCCGTCCATCTGAAAATAATCCCGTCATTAATTAGAAAATACGCTTCAAAAGCTGTGTTTTTGTCTGTTTGATTGACAGGCCCGTGGGTGCAGTCAGGCTGCGGCTCTTTTGGGGAAACCCAGTCCGCGTATTTACCGACGGAAACGTCTTCTATCCCGCGACGTCTTCGTGTATTCTCCCTCGCGTAAGAAAACCAGCTGGTTTTCCGGCGGCGTTTAGAATTTCACAAGAGTCTCTTAATCCTCTCAATGTAATGTTGTTTCTTTTCCCCTCTGACAGGCTCACTGCTCCTAACAAACAGGCTGTCACTCGTGCTGTGTGTGTGTGTGTGTGTGTGTGTGTGTGTGTGTGTGTGTGTGTGTGTGTGTGTGTGTGTGTGTGTGTGTGTGTGTGTGTGTGTGTGCGTGTGTGTGCGTGTGCACATGTTTCAAGCACACTTGTCATTCCTGGCAGCGTTTTGGTCTTTGTGTCAAGTGCTTTCGGTTGTTTTAGCCAGACTGCGGGTCGCCGGAGGTCGTCAGGGGTCACCCGAGGGATTATTGTAATCGGGTGGTAAATTAGCGGGAGAAGGTGGAAATGGACGGTCCTCTCTGCCAGGTGTTGGAAAACTGATTTTGTCTTCACTAGAGTTAAAAAAAAAAAAAAAAACACCAAAAAAACAGATTAGCCATCAAGACAAAAATTAGTTAGAGAGCCAGAATTGGGAGAAATATGCTAGAATTTAAAAAGCAACCAGAAAGTGTAACGTGATTTTTATTTTATTTTTATTTTTTTTAGGAGAGAAATGCTACTACACGTTTCAGATACGACCCTTTTTAAATACTTAACAACTTTCAGGCGTCGAATGTCTCAGAAAGAAGGATCCTGTTTAAAAAGGTTTTGATCTCACTGAAAGTTCATGGAGGGAAAAAAAAAAGACAAATCCAGTGTTTAATATATGTATATATATTTTTTTTTTGTCTCGGGGGTCACCGGTGCTGATGTGGCCGCTGTATTTGTATGGCAGGGTGAGGAGGAGGAGGAGGAGGAGGAGGAGGAGAAGAAGTGTGTGTCCATGTTGTTATCTTCTCCTCTCTGGTTCTGGTTCCCGATAAACTAGAAACTGCCCTTTTCAGGTGGGCGTGGCTATAACAGCGTGACATCACGAAGGGGTCCCGCCGCTCGAATACCACGGCGACGTGTCGTCTCAGGCTGTCTTTTATCTCCTCGTCCTGCCGAGGAGGTCTCGTCGCAAATTGTAGTCGGACGTGTTGAATTTGTGAAGAAACTGGTAAACATTGAGTGAAAGTTAAAAAAAAAAAAAAAAAAAAAAAAAAAAGGGGGGGGGTAGAACATTTGAACAATAAGAGGAATTCTCGGCGTTCCTTTGTGGCGTTATTTTGTTTTTGGTCTCCCTCGAATTCCCCCCTTCGCTCCTCTACCTGCCTCAGCAGGTTCACTCAGTACACGCTCCATTCAATAACTGTGCCGGTGATACTTTTTCTCTGCAGGTCACGACCCTAAAATCTGTCGGATGTTTTTTCTTTTTTTTTTTTTTTCATGGCGTTTGAAGTACCGGGAGCATCATTTCGTGTGTTAAGACGCCCGCGGATTAGGTTTCAAACTGTACATACACTGTTTTGGCAGGTGAAACCATTTACGTCTCCGTGCGTCTGTGAATTCTCCGACCCTCTTATACATCTTTTGATCCCAGGCCCAACAAATTCTTATTATCACCGCATGATAACTAAACTAACGGGCGGGTAGTTCTGTCCCCGTGAATAGAGGCAAAAAAAACAAAATCTAGATTATATGGTGTTTATTTTGAGTGCCTGTATTGAAATGGATATCTTAATTTAAACCCGCTAGCTCAGTCTGGTTGGAAGTAAGATACCCGCTGGGAAAAAAAAAAAAGATGTCGATGGACTCG